>NC_083096.1:112428025-112770073 GCF_949774975.1 Lagenorhynchus albirostris | reverse complement strand
CTTCCCTTGCCTTAATACATATCAAATTTTACTCTTTTGAGTTGCACTGTCTAAAAAAGCTGTGTGTCTTCCTTGGTTCCATTCTTCCTCTCACATCATACAACCAATTCATCAGCAAATCCTATCATTGATTTCTTGTTTCATACTATTGTGATTGGAAGAGATACTTGGTAAAAATTCACTCTGCTTAAATTTGTTAAGACTTGTTTTGTGATCAATTATATGATCTGTCCTGGAGAATGTTCCATGTATACTTGAGAAGAATGTGCATCTGCTGCTGTTGGATGGAATGGTCTATTTTGTCTGTCAGGACCATTTGGTCTTACATACGGTTCAATTTCACCATTTCATTGTTGATTTTCAGTCTGGATGAGCTATCCATTGCTTAAAGTGGCGTATTAAAGTCCCTTATAATTAGTGTATTGTTGTCTATTTCTCCCTTCAAATTTGTTAGAATCTGCTTAATATATTTAAGTATTCCTATGTTGAGTGCATATATGTTTACAATTGTTTCATCTTCTTGATAAATTGACCCTGTTATCATTATGTAATGACCTTCTTTGTCTCTAGTTACTGTTTTTGGCTTAAAGTCTATTTTGTCTGATAAAATTGTAGCTTCCCCTGCTTTCTTTTGGTTTTACTTCCACGGAATACCTTATTCTATCCCTTCACTTTTAACCTATGTGTGTCCTTAAAGCTGAAGTGAGTCTCTTGTAGGCAGCATACAGTTTGGTCTTGGTTTTTTTAATCCATCCATCCACTCTATGCCTTCTGATTGGAGAATTCAATCCACTTACATTTAGAGTAATTATTGGTAGGTAGAACTTCTTAATGCCATCTTATTAATTATTTTTTGGCTGTTTTCAAGTTTCCTTATTCCTTTGTTTCCTCTCTTGCTGCCTTTGTGAATTGATGATTGTCAAAGCTTACATAAAACATCTTATATATATAACAGCTTATTTTACACTGATAACAACTTAATTTCAACCACATACAAAAGCTGTACCTTTTTACCCCCTCCTTTTCTGTTTTTGATGTCACAATTAACCACATTTTATATTGTATATTGATTAACAAATTGTGTAGCTATAGTTATTTTTAATCCTCTTGTCTTTAACCTTACACTAGAGTTAACACACCACCATATTACAACATTAGATTATTCTGAATTTGACTATATACTTACCTTTATGAGTGTGTTGCATACTTTCAAATGTTTTATGTTACTAATAAGCAACCTTTCATTTCAGCTTGAAAAAGTCCTTTCACCATTTTTTACCTCTTCCTTCTCAGTTGCCAGCTTTCTTCTTCTTTTTTTTAATTTTAATAATTGAAGTATAGTTGATTCCAATATTTTATTAGTTTCAGGTGTATAGCGTAGTGATTCAATATTTTTATAGAGTATGTTCCATTTAAAGTTATTGTATAATATTGGCTATATTCCCTGTGCTGTATATTATATTCTTGTAGTTTATTTATTTTATACATAGTAGTTTGTGCCTGTTAACCCCTCACCCTTCTCTTGTCCTTCCTCCCTACCCTCTCCCTACTGGTATCCACTAGTTTGTTCTCTATATCTGTCAGTCTATTTCTGTTTTGATATATCCATTCATCTGTTTGTATTTTAGATTCCCCACATAAGTGATAACAGTATTTGTCTTTTTCTGTCTGACTTATTTCACTTAGCATTATACCCTCCAGGTCCATCCATGTTGTTGCAAATGGCAAAAATTTGTTCTTTTTTACAGCTGAGTAATATTCCATTTTATATATATATATATATATATATATATATATATAATGGAATGTATATACACACACCGTATCTTGACAATTGTAAATAATGCTTCTATGAACACTGAGGTGCATGTATGTATTTGGGTGAATGTGTAAGGTACTGGCACAAAAAAAGACACATACATCAATGGATCAGAATAGAGAGGCCAGAAATAAATCTATACACTTATGGTAAAGTAATCTATGACAAAGGAAGCAAGAATATACAATGGGGAAAAGACAGTCTCTTCAACAGTGGTGCTGAGAAAACTGGACAGCTATATGTAAAGAATGAAAATAGAACATTTTCCAACACCATATACAAAAATGAACTAAAAATGGATTCAAGACCTAAATACAAGACCAGAAAACCATAAAACTCTTAGAAGAAAACATACACAGAACAATCTTTGACATAAATCATAGGAATATTTTTTGGATCTGTTTCCTAAGGCAAAGGAAACAAAAGAAAAAATAAACAAATGGGACATAATTAAACTTAAAAACTTTTGTACAGCAAAGGAAACCATCAATAAAACACAAAGACAACCTAATGAATGGGACAAAATACTTGCAAACAATATGACTGATAAGAGGTTAATATTCAAAATATATAAACAGCTCATAAAACACAATACCAAAAAAAAAAAACCCACTAAACAATCCTATTAAAAATGGGCACAAGGCCTGAACAGATATTTTTCTGAAGAAGATATATAGATGGTCAACAATCACATGGAAAATACTCAACATCAGTAATCATCTGCAAACCAAAAACACAATGAGATATCACCTCACACCTGTCAGAATGACTATCATCAAAAAGACCACAAATAACAACTCTTGGCAAGGATGTGGAGAAAAGGGAACCCTAGCACACTGTTGGTTGGAAAGTGAATTGGTGCAGCCAGTTTTGGAAAGAGTGTGGAGGTTCCTTAACAAACTAAAAATACTGCTATATCCAGCAATTGCACTCCTGGGTATATATCTGAAGAAAATAAAAACACTAAAATTCGAAAAGATACAGGCACCCCAATATTCATAACAGCATTATTTACAATATCCAAGATATGGAAGCAATCTAAGTGTCTATCAAGAGATGAATGGATAAAGAAGATGTGACACACACACACACACACACACACACACACACTGGAATATTACTCTGCCATAAAAAAGAATGAAATTTTGCCAATTGCAACAATATGGATGGGCCTAGAGGGTATTATGCTTACTGAAATTTGTCAGACAGAAAAAGACAAATGCTGTATGTTATCACTTATTCGTGGGATCTAAAAAATAAACAGATGAGTGGATATAACAAAAACAGAAAGACACTGACAGATATAGAGAACAATATACCAGTGGGGACAGGGTAGTGGTAGGGGCAGAATAGGGATGAGGGGTTAAAAAGCACAAACTACTATGTATAAAATAAATAAGCAACAGGATATACTGTACAGCACAGGGAATATAGTCAATATTTTATAATAGCTTTAAATGGAGTATAATCTATTGAAATATTGAACCACTATGCTCTACATCTGAAACTAATATAATATTGTAAATCAACTATACTTCAATTTTTAACAATTAAAAAATAAATAAGCTTTCTGCCCCCTTTTTCTCTTCTCCCTCTGGAAGTCCAATGGTTTGAAAATTGGCCATTTTGATGGTATACTATAGATTACACAGACTTTCATTATTTTATTTTCCCTCTTACTAAACAATTTAAAAAGTCTTATCTTCAATTTCAATGATTCTTTCTTCTGCTTGATCAAGTCTGTTCTTGATGCTGTCTATTGCATTTTTTATTTCATTCATTGAATTTTTCAGCTCCAGAATTTCTGTTTTGTTCTCTTTTTATGACTTACATCTCTTTGTTAAATTTCTTATTTTGTTGATGTACTGTTTTTGTGATTTTGTTGAATTGTCTTTCTGTGTTTTCTTGTAGCTCATTGAGTTTCCCTCAGACTATTTTGAATTTTTTATTGGGTAAATCATAGATCTACGTGTCTTTGGGTTCAGTTACTGGAAGACTATTGTGATTCTTTTGTGGTTATGTTTTCTTGATTTTTCGTGTTCCTTAGAATTTTGTGTTGCTGTCTTTGCATACGAATAGCAGTCACCTCTTCCAGTCTTTACTAACTGCTTTTGGGTGAGAATTACCTTCCATCAGCCCTGCTAGAAATTTTGAGGCTTTCTCAGACCTTCTATGGTTACACCTGCTCCCTCTTGTGGCAGAATTCTTAACCTGTATGCCCTCTCTCAATCCTGCAGTGCACCAGATGGAGTGCCTGACAGCCTCTCTTTGTTTCTCCAAAGCTGGTGTTACAGCTTAAGTTTGTGGTCTCTTCCTGACCCAAAGATTCGGGCCTGCTTTCTGTGCATGCTCACTAGCCATCCTCTAAAGCTTGTTTTTGCTCACCACCTTTGGGATCATGTACAGTGTGCTGGCTGCAGAGTGGAGAGGGTGTGTGGGAAAAGCACAGGATGTGTTGGGGTTGCCCGTGGCCCAGTCAGGGGTATCCACAAGTGGGGCTTCCTCAGTGTTTTGTGGGCAGGCTTCTTGATGGAGTCTATATTTAGTTAATAGGATCAGTGTCAGTTTAATGCCCTACAAACATTCTATGTGTGACTTTCCCAGATTCTTCCTGTCCCCTAGTCATGGAGCTCTTCATTTAGTTTTGTAGATGGGGTGAGGGAGAAATGAGCCTCTTTGGAAGAATCCACACAGCTGGGGAAGCTGGGTTCTCACTCACAAGCTCTCCTTTTCCCCCATGGGAGAAACCACGGGCCAAGTAAGAGTTCTCTTAACCCTAAATTGTGCCTCCTTTGGGGGAGGAGTGACTTTGGTAAAATCAAACTGTTCCTCTTACCCACACCAATGCATCCAAACTCAAAACTCGTATTTTTTTCTCCAGTGGCATGTTGGATCTTCTCCTCTGGAAACCTGGACTTCAGCAAAGTCTCTCTCATCCATGGGTGATTGCCTGAGTCAATGTTCCCCTGGGGCTTCCAGACTGGTTGAGAGGGGCTAGAGCTAGTATGTGGGTCACATCAGTGTCCACAGCTGGAACCAAGGTCCCTCTGCCTATATTACCTGATGCATGGGTGGGTGAGATTCCTCCTGTGTGTGCTGGCCCAGGACTGTGGTGCCAGTGGTCCCACAAAGTCACTTTTATTCAACAAATTCAAATGAATATTTGTTGGTGGTGGTGGGGGGGAAACAGCATGTTGAACTCTCAGCCAACTGCCCTATAACTTATGCCTGAATGAAGCTTATCTAATACACATTTTCTCCATAAAGCCCATCACACCTTTCTTGCACTTAGGAACACTTTTAACCCCCTGAGATCTGAAGAGAATTCCCACCCCTCCCACCCCCCCCCACCCCCACCCCCGCCAGCCTACTTTTTAACAACATTCTGGGTGGGGAGGGGAAGCAGGCTCTCAGGAGATTTTCCTATCCTGATTGAATCACCTACCCCCAGGGTCATGACTCAGCTTATCCTGACTCAGACACTATCACCAGTACTGAAGTCTGAAATAATGACAACTTCAATTTTTTTACCAATTCCATTCTGAAATCCAACACTCTTCCCATGAAGGGACTGGAGGGTGGAATATCAGGAAACCTCATTAAGAGAGATGGTTACAGAAGAAAATGATTTTAAATGGTACTAATATTTTTTAAGCTCAAATCATACCACTGCCCCCAAACTGGGACAAATTAAATAACCCAAACAAGTGGTCATGGTGCAAGTCAAAGGGAACTGATGCTGTCTCCTTTGTTGTGTGTGTGTGTTGGGGGTGGGGGACAGAAATGACCACAGTGGTCTTATGCTGTCATGATGCTGACATAACTCTACCTTGGCTTTAAATAAAAATAAAAGGAACATTTTTCCTTTTCACCAAGAACTTTATGGAACAACCTATTCATACTTTTGTTCCACTACCTTTTGCCATTTTTCAGGCAGCTTCATAATTTTATCTTCCCAACTTTTTATCTTTTTGAGAAAAGAACTCTTCCAGGTGCCTTTTACAGTCTTCCAGGTAACTGAAATTTTTTTGCATTAAGAGAATTTTGTAAAGATCTAAATAAATGGAAATCCGAAGGTGCAAAGTCTGGTGAATACGGCAGATGAATCAGAACCTCCCAGCCAAACTGTAATAGTTTTTGCCTGGTCAACAAAGAAACATGTGGTCTTGCGTTATCCTGATGGAAGATTATGCGCTTTCTGTTGACTAATTCCGGGTGCTTTTCATCGAGTGCGGCTTTCAGTTGGTCTAACTGGAAGCAATACTTGTTAGAATTAATCGTTTGGTTTTCCGAAAGGAGCTCATCATAGAGGACTCCCTTCCAATCCCACCATATACATAACATCACCTTCTTTGGATGAAGACCAGCCTTTAGTGTGGTTGGTGGTGGTTCATTTCGCTTGCCCCACAATCTCTTCCATTCCACATTATTGTACAGTATCCAATTTTCATGGCCCATCACAATTTGTTTTTGAAACGGAACATTTTCATTACATTTAGGTAGAGAATCGCATGTGGAAATATGGTCAAGAAGGGTTTTTTTGCTTCTTACGTGGAACCCAAACATCAAAGTGATTCACATAACCAAGCTGGTGCAAATGATTTTCAGCGCTTGATTTGGATATTTTGAGTATGCCGGCTATCTCCCACGCGGCATAACATAGATTGTTCTCAGTTAATACCTTAATTCGATCACTATCAACTTCAACTGGTCTACCCAGTTGAGCATCGTCCAGAGAGAGATCTCCAGCACGAAACTTCGCAAACCACTTTTGACATGTTCGATTAGTCACAGCACCTTCTCCATACACTGCACAAGTCTTTTTTAAAATCTCAGTTGCATTTTTACATTTTTTGAAATAATAAAGCAGAATATGCTGAAAATGTTGCTTTTTTTCTTCCATCGTCAATATTAAAATGGCTACACAAAAATTCACCAGTTTTGATGTCTTTTTTTAAATGCATGCTGATATGACAGCTGTCACATACAATCTAACAAAATTATTTTGAATGAAGTTAAAGACAACTAAGTGCAACTAGAGGAAAAAAACGAACGAAGCTTTTGGCCAACCCAATAGTTTTTTAATCCTGTTACTCTTACATTCAAATGTCTCACATGCATCCTTTCTTTTCTCTTCCACTGCTGCTACACCACTCAATGATTTCATGTCATTCTTCTATTACAGCAGCTACCTTACAAGTCTGTTTGCTGACAGTCTATTGATCATCCAATATATCCAACACACTGCTATCAAAGTTAGCTTACTAATAAAATGTGGATTATATCACTCCTTTCTTTAAATATCTTCAGTGTTTATTGCGTAGTGAACGAAGTCCACATTTCTTAAAAGGCATGCAAGGTTTCTCCAAATGAGCATGATCTTAGTCTGAAACTACAATTCATTCACTTATGAATAAGCACCTACGTTTTTTTCAGACATCATTCTGGATACAGTAGATATAGTGATGCCAAAGTAGCTTATATTCCAGTGGGAAGGTTGCAACTCTTACAACTCCTTCCATAGCATCTGATTTTGATCTAAGGACAGTCATACAAGCCCCTGCTCCGAGTTTCCTGTTCTTAGTTTTCAATGATTTTCCCCACTTAAGAACAAAATCCAATGCTAAATTCTCTATGCGGTTGATCATTTAACAACACTTTTCTTATGTTTCCTCAGTGATTTATTTACATTATAGTACAAAGTTAATGAGTCTTGCTTTACATAATTGCTTACTTGCTTAAGCAATTGCTTAATGTGTCTTTTTTGCCTTAAACAAAAACTTCTTGAGGGCAGGGCACAGATGTTATTCACCTTTGTAAGCCCATCATGCTTTGCATATAGTAAGGACTCATTAAATTTGTTGGAATCATATTTGTTGAATGATTGTTATTGAAACATAAATGCAAGAAAACATAGAATGTTATTGGGTCATTGTGCCTATTATACAAGTTATCCTAGGTGCTTTTCATAGGTGATTTAATTTAATCCATATAACTTCACACTTTAGGAAACTAAGGCAAAGGGGAATAAAGTAATTTATGTGAAGGTCTTAGATAGCGGCCGTACCAAAAGACGTACTCAGATTTTTCTGACTACAAAGCTCAAACTCTTTCTACTTTACTACATACCACTCTGGTTTGTCGCTATCAATAATATGAATATATTTTTAATTTAGTGGGCCAGATTCACCTTGGTCACAGATGGGCTTCAGTTGGAAAAGCTGAGATTTCATGAAAGTTCATGCCTCATTTGTTTGGTGATTTCATAAAGAAGAAAAAGTTTTGTAAATTTGAGTGTTATTTTTTGATCAAGTTACTCTCTAAAAATGCATAGTGCCAAACTGAAAGAGCAGAAATTTAGTCATAGTTTTGACAAAACACACTGGTAAAATCCGAATATCCTAAACATATACTTTTCTGAGTGTATTACATATTAAGAAAGGAAAAAAAGTTGTTGGTTTTGTTCTCCCCTCCAGGTTTTCCTTAATGTTTTCAGTTTGTATTCTAGTCCCTATCCAAGAGATAAGCTACAACTCCACTCTGGTACAAGTTCATTTTTGTTGACTCTGAGCAGGTTACTTAACCACAGTCAACTATTTTAGTCACCTCATCTGTAAGGGAATACCCAAAAAGGTGAATATCAAACTTCAGATAATAAATTTATGAACCAAGGGATTAGGATTATGCTCAACTGGAAAACTTTGCACTGTACTAGAATGATATGAACAATTATCATATTTGTAATTTATTAACTATAAAATAACTTCCTCACTTTGGAAGTACTATTCTGCCCTTTGATACTTAATGTGGTATCATTAGGTTCAGGACATATAATACTGTATAATAATGAAATATTAGACTGTGTGGATTACTAGTTATTCAAAATAATCATAATTTTATGATGGTTAAATAAATTCTCATTTGCACTTACTTGATGTAAAATACAATATAAAAACAAAATGACCTGGTCATATTTTCCAACGATTATCAATTTCAGTTTACCTGTCCTGGTGATTGTAAAGGAAAAACAAGTGTTTTTGACATACATTGTTTTTGAGGGTGTTTACTTTTTAAAAGGGCTTGGAAATCTAGTATAAGTAAAAACTACAAAATAAATAGGAATAACAATTTACTAATTTTTCCCCCCTTTCTCACTCCTTTCTGAAAAGGTGACTCTAGGAAGAATACAGGGCTGAGACCCTTTGTTCCTAAGGCTCAGTTTTCTCATCTGCAAAATGTAGATAATAAAACCTAATCTTAATGAGACTGAGATTACACTTGTTTCACACATTAATGGTATATAACCTAGTGCTCTGTCACTTACAATTTGAGTGAACTTGGCCTAGTTACTTCACTTCTTTGAACTTTTTTCTCATTTGTAAAGTGTGGCTAATATAATCTGTCTTGCTCATGCAGGTTTGTTGTGGGATCAGATAAACAACGGCATGTGAAAGTGTTTTTATAAAGTACTAGAAAATGTAAGGATAATTCTTTCCAAAGCAACTACCACTGGTCCAATTTTTCCTGCTACATAGTGTTGTATGTTCTTAGATACAATATTATACAGAGGGGAACTCAAAGTCTTTTCTCCGTTATCACTTCCTTTTTTCTGCATCTGCTTTCCTAGGGAAACAAGATTTAGTTCTACCTTTGTGCTTGTCCAGGTTATAGAAAAGGCATTAGTGGCAAAGGATAGCAGTTGCCCCATTCTAGCTCCAGTTATTCAAGAATAACTGTACAGTTAATGAAATTTCTGCCCTTTCTAGGTGTAAATAAACAATTCTTGAAATATAGTCTTTTAGATGCTATATAAACAATGGATTCCTAAAGAGAACTCTTCTCTAATAATGAAAAAGCAACTTGTATATAATTACAGCTAGATGATTGTGAATGCTTACTAATTGAAAACGATTCATGAAACTATACTCTTGAAGTATAGTCTTCCTAGAATCAGAGCAGCAGTGTAAATTAATATAAAAAAAACAGAAATAGGGACTTCCCTGGTGGTGCAGTGGTTGAGAGTCCGGCTGCTGATGCAGGGGACGTGGGTTCGTGCCCCGGTCCGGGAGGATCCCGCGCTGCGGAGCGGCTGGGCCCGTGGGCCATGGCCGCTGGGCCTGCGCGTCTGGAGCCTGTGCTCTGCAACGGAATAGGCCGCAGCAGTGAGAGGCTAGTGTACCGCAAAAAAAAAAAACAAAACAGAAATAATAGTATACAGAATAAAAACCAAGATATTTCCAATTGTTGATGATATTTTCCTTTCTTAACAATTAATTTAATTTCTTAAACAATGAATGATAAAGTTAAATTGAGAGAGAAATTTGTAAAGCTGAATTTTTTATTAACTTTCTAGGATGTAGTTATAATGCATCTTAATTCTGTAATCCCTGTCAACTGTCTCTTCTGCAAATTAATCATTTACAAAACAGATGGCTACCCTCTTGTTAGAGACCTAGAATTCAAAATTATATTAAGGATAGGGACAAATTATGCATATAACCACTCTTTTATTATTAAAGCTGGTCTCTAAAAAGGAATACATTTCAAAACTTACCCCAATGAGGGCAGTATGAGTCTCCCAGGATTCTAGAAAGATTCCATCCAGAACAAAGTATATCAAAAAGATTTTTTTTATTTCATATATGGCTTAATGCTATTTATTGAACTTCCTATGTATGTAGGGCAAAATATCACATCCACAACACAAAACTAAATGTGATTGGAAGGATGTGACATTGTTGGAACATTGTTGCATGCTGACACAATACCTCACAGCTAGTTCAAATCCTTCCTTCTCTACAATTTTTATATTACTTGGATTTAATGGAAACCCAGAAAACAATAATGAATTTCCCCAAGAAATAAACTCATTATGCATCCATCTTTTCAAGTCAAGGTAATTTTAAATGGAGAGAAAGCAATTTACCATAACATCTACATAACATTATGGACAAAAAGTCAGACTTTAGAGCCCAACTACCTAGGTTCAAATCCTGCTTCAAAGAGGTAATAGCTGTGTAATCTAGGGTAAATTGCTTAACTTCTTTGTGCCTCAGTTTGTTCATAAGTGAAATAATGAGAGTAAAACTCCATATCTCATAGGGTTCTTGAGGATCAAATGAGTTGCTACCTGCATGGTAGTACTTGGAATACAGTATACATGATATAAACCTTTGTTAAATTAATTTAACAGAAATAGTGATAAGAAACAGCAGGAAGAACTTACTGAGAAACTTCTACAGTTACCACTTTGTTTTTGTCAGTAATGAAAGCTACTTCAAAAAAAATTCTGAGAGATTTCCTCTGCTTACTTTCAAGTCACCAACTATCCATTAAATACCTACTGTGCCTGGTGTCTTGGGGACACAAAATAAATTTAGTAGTCTCTGCCCCTCGGGAAGTTACAGTTTTTCTACACTAAATTTAGAATAAATGCTCACGACGCAAAATTCAAAGAAACATGCAACAAAAAATACTAGAGTGCCGCAAAAAATTAACCTGGTAAGTAAAACTATTCACAAATTCAAGATGTATGTTAAGAAAAACGCAGTTACCAATTGGGAATGCATTTATTTTGACATCTACACAGAGAGCTGCTAAATACAATGATTCACATCAACAGACATTCTGTAGAGATAGTAATACTTTCCTTTCTCTCTGGGGTATTTGACAAAACCTGAGAGCGATCCCGCAAAACCAGAGAATGAAAACTGCACTGGGAACATCAAAGGTCTTGTGACTGGTGCCTAAGAACCAGGATGACAACGTGGTGGGCTCGGTGAACACCTGGATCTGTGAGGCAAAGACAGGCTCGGAACCACGATCAGGATTAGGGACGAACTTGTTCCCTCGGCTGATACTGACCAGTCCGCAAAACCCAGTGGCGCGAACCAGGGGACTCCCCTCGCGTGCGACCTCCAGGGCGTGGGGGAGGCCATGCTGAGAGACGACAGGTTACTCAAAGCTAACGGTCCCCACGCCGCCTCCCAGATCTTGAGGATGGGCATCCGAGACCAAGTCCGTGCCACCACGTCCCGGCTCGGTGGGCCGCTGAGGTGCCAGCCGAGGTTACCCGAGTCCGCTGCCCCCGGCTCGGCCCCCCTCAGCCCGCCGCCCTTGTACCCGGCCGACACGTCACTTCCGGCGCGCGCGCCCGCTGGTGAAGAGGGACAGGGTCGGGGCCTCGGCGCGCTGCTGCCGGGGGGCGCGCAGGGGGGGCGGGGCTGGGTAAGGGGGAGTGTCTGCCAGCCACAGCCGCCGCCGCCGCCACCGTTGCTGCCGTTGATATCGCTGCTGCCGCCGGGGCTGAGGAGTTTGCTGAAGCCTTGGCCTCAGAACCGGCCCAGTCTTCCCGTCCGCACTTCGGCCGCCAGCGCCGAGAGCACTGACCGCGCTGACCGGTGCAGAAGCAGGAGTTGCCTCAGCCTGTGGAGCGGCGGGGACGGCCCCGGCTCCCCTTCCCCTCCCTGACCCCTTCCTTTCATCGTCTCAGTCATGGGGAACGCGGCGACCGCCAAGAAAGGCAGCGAGGTGGAGAGCGGTGAGTCAAGGGCTGGGTCTGGGGGCCCGCCGGGCGGGCCGGAACGGGGCACCGAGCGCCCCTCCGGGTCGGAGCCCGGAGGCCGCTGACACGGTCCAGGCCTCGCAGCGGCCGCCGGGAGCCACTCTAGGGGACCCTGGGGACCCGCTCCCTTCCTCTTCCACCCACTCCCCCCAGCTCCGGCGCGAGGGCTGAGCGCCGAGGGCCGGATGGAGAGGGCGAGGGAGGAGAGCGGTCCCTGCAATTCCGTCTTTCACTAGAGCGCGCGCCGGGGGTGGGGTGGGGGGGTCTCCCATGCTTAGATGCTTCCCCAAATATGGTCCGGATAAAGAAGTCTCTTGGACCATCCCAGCCCTCGGTCCCCCCCCAAAAACGCGGGCCCCCTCTTTGGGAGCCACAGGTAGTGTTGTGAGCAGAGTTGGCTCTTTTCCCTCCATCACTTGGGTCCATCCCAACCTTATCATCAGGTGAGGGGCTGCGGGTCTGGTCCTCCGCAGGTGAGGTTAATCCTAAGTGGGCAACTACGTTTTAGAGATCCTCCGTCTTTTCAGATTAGGAGTGGAAAATATAATAAGAGTAAACAAAAACTTTTCCCATTAGAGAAAAAAAGCAAGGCAGGTTTGCCTTTTCTTGAGACATGCAAGAATTTGCTACAATGTCTATAAAACTTAAAGGTCACTCTGAATTGAAGTGCTTCCAGAATACGGTGGATTTCTTCTGAGAGCTGAAAGTGCAGGCACTCTACACTTTACACCAAACAGTAAAAAGTCATGAATTTCTGTATGGCTATATGGTTTTATTTATTTATTTATCTATCAATCAATCCGTCAGTCAGTCTGGATGGTTTTTGCCTTTGCCAGGTTCAACTCAGATTTGATGATTCAGGATGAACAGAAAACAAATAGTATTCGTTGTGTGACCGGGAGTAAATGACATCTCAGCACTTGAGGGAATGCCTGATGAATTTATTCCAGTTTGTGTAAATATCTTTTAATGCTTCTATGTTTTTACTACGTTTTAGGTTAATTTCATAATTTAGCATGAAGGAAATAGCTTTTTTCGGTATCAGTAAAGCAGAATCGATTGGGAAATATCTAGTCATTCATTTTGTTTAATGTGAATAGTTAGATCAGATTATGTGGTTTGTGTTTCACCAATAAAGTTTTGGTGTTAATTTTCAGGAGCTCCAGAAAAGTTTAATGTCTTTAATATGTGATATGGAGATTTTAAAAAGCCAATATAGAGGTAGAGTTTTAGTGTTTTTTTTTCTTTAATTGCACAAATGTAGTAACTAACTGTACAAAAAGTATTAATGCGGAAAGTAAAGAACTACTTGTGCCTTTCATCATTTTCCTTTTTAATTTAAAGCTAAAGATAAAACATGTGCTAATTGTATTACAAAGAGTGTGCTTGGTAATGAAATCATATCAGTAATTTTTATTAACAAGTGCTGGCCTGTACAGTGTTTGTATTTTTAACAGTGATAGTAGACTCTTTTGTGATTTATATATTTCCATTATTAAGTTACCAAACTAATTCTCCCCTAGACAGTATTAATTTGAAGCTCGTAGCTATGGGATAATCTTGGAATATTTACAGGAAACAGAAAGGAAACTTTAGATGTTTATCAAAATATCTTGAAATTATTCCTATGAATAAATTCTTTCCTAAGCTTTAACTGTTAGTGATAGCCTAGTTCTTAAGTATGTTAGCCAGCTTTTTATATAAGTTTATTTATGGAAACTGAAGGTCATTATAGTAGTTTGAATAAATGTTGTGAAGTGATAAAAGAAAATAGCAAGCTATGTCTCATTGGGACAGTCATTGCAAGTGTCACATGTTGATCAGTTTGTAATTTCATTTGGAGCAATGGTATCAGGTGCATGTTGCTGCTGTTCTACTGTGGCGAACAAAGAAATTTTATCAATATATCTTAAAACTTAATGAAAGAACAACTTTTACCATCATATACGTAACTGTTCTGTATAGTTTTTAAAAATTACTTTTGAAAATATATACCTTTCAAAATTTGAATGTAGTTATTTAAACTTCAGCTGATACATAAAAGCATAAACTTTTAGAAATATAAGTGATTCTAGAGATCAGCCTGTGTAATCATTCCATTTCAAAGCCAAAGTGCCTGACCTCTGAATAAGCTGGAGCTGAGATCATGCTATTGGTGATATCAGAGTAAGGAATAGAATCTGATGCCCTGACTCAATACTGTATCAATAAATAATCAATTAATACGAATATTTTCAAAATATCTACAAAGTGTATTAGTTTCATATGGAGACTCTGTAAGTAAAGCTCAAGAAATTTTACTATCTAGTGTGAGAGAGAAAATGTACATATAAAAGTTAAGTGAAAAGCAAAATATGACAAGTGCTAACATTATGGAAAATGAACTTAAAACTCTGAAAACTACCAATAGGAAAATGTTTGATTTGAAATGGTGATATAAAAATATCAGGCCAGTTAGGATTTGAGGTTTGGCCCATGCCTCATACAGGTGACTCTGGAGCTTAGTTCTAAAAATATTCCAGAAGAATGAAGCTGGGCATAAAAATATTTGGGAACGGTCTTAGTTAGCTTTGACCATCTGGTGCTTATGTTGTACTCTATTGAAATCTATCCCCCTACACTTAGAATAAAACATTTTCTGGGGTAAGACTTGAAAGCTGGGGAGATTTCATTTTCATCTCCACAGTTTCTGGAGATCACATTAAGTTGGGTACCTATTATTCTACTGTAGTGAACTAGGAAATTGTATTGATATGTCTTAAAACTTAATGAAAGAGCAACTGTTACTTTTACATACCTGTTCTGTGTATTTTTAAAAATTACTCTAGTAAAAAATATGTGTCTCAAAATCTGACTGTAGTTATTTAAACTTCAGCTAATATGCAGAAGTATAAATTTTAGAAAAATAAGTGAGCGTACAATTCTCTGAGAAATTTTAAACTTGTCATTCAAAATTGTTTTACTTATCCTGTCTCCCACTTTTTACTTTACTCACAGCCCCCAACATAAAAACAGATGCCACCTATTTTAGCTTAGGAGGGGTTTTTTGTTTGTTTATTTCATTAAAACATTAGATGTCCTCTACCCCCCACCACATGTTGCTTGGGGCTTTATGTTACACTTTTAGCGCCAAGGTGTTGAGACCTATGGGCAAAGTGTTGGTAGAGATTTGAATGCAGATTCTCCCATGACTGCAAGTGGTAGAGCCACCTGTAAGCCAGTGTTCATATAATGAGTTTTGAATGTTTTCCAGAGTCTCTCTGTCTTAAGAACTTTTGAAGATGAATGGAAGTTAAAGAAAGTCACCAGTAGACTAGTTTCAACCAAAATGCAAGTTTCATAAAAACTAGCATTTTTTTAAAGGCTTACTGTGTGCCAGGTTCTCTAGTACTTTGCATTCATAATTTCACTTAATCTTTTCAACTGTATGATACAGTTTAGTTATTTCTCCATTTTATAGATGAGAAAAAGGAGGCTTAGAGAGCTTAAATGACTTGTCTAAGGTTGCACAGCTAGTAAGTCAGGGAGTAACGTTTGAACTTAGGCAGGTTAACCCCAGAACCTGAAATCCTAACCACTGTGCAAACAGCCTCTGTATCCAATGGAAAATCTGATTCTAAGATACACAGAATAGCTTATACTTCATTTTAATCTGTTTATTATTATAGAAAATTTTGGTGGTTTCCAATAGTATCTTTATTTGGATATAGTAGATATCTTAAATGAAAGAGTTAATTTTTCCTTGTACTGTCTTCTGGATTCAATTTCTGTAAATTGAGGATGAAGGATTAAATTACCTTGAAAGTCTTTTCAGATTCAATGTGGTATAATTTCAAATTAAGCCATAGAAAATTAATTTTATATACTTAAAGCATTCATTAATATTTGTGTTTAATCCTTTTTTTCTCATTTGTAAATGTATACTTTCCCTTTCTGTGAAATAGCCAATTGAAAAATTACTTTTGAACTTATATTGCCATTTTAAAAGTACTTGGAAATTTGCATTTTACCATGGTTTACAATAGCACTATCCAATCAAACTTGCTGCTGTGATGGAAATGTTTATATTGTCTCATGTGGTAGCCACTAGCTACATGCAGCTATTGAGCACTTGAAATGTAACCTGGGCAACTGATAAACTGAATTTTTAACCTACATGTGGCAGTTAGTGTTTGGTATATTGGACACCACACGTTTAGAGCATAGCTGTCTTTACATGTAATAAAAACGCCAACCCATCTTTCCATCATCTTGGTAATTTGTGGATCCTCACAAGTTTGTACAGATGAACAAAATGCTGTATTTGTCTTTTTTCATACTAGAAATTAACTTATTTCTTCAGTATTTCCTCTGAATAAGCATTTATACACCTAGTGAACAGATTATTATAGTTTAGTAATTTGTGTATAATCTGTAAAGTTAGGTACAAAGTTAATTTCCTTATTGGACTCTACTACAATTAGAATTTATTAGTTTTTAATACTGAATCCCAGTGAATACATTTTTATTGAAAATTTTTATAGATTTAAATGTTGATTAGGAACAAGTTCAGTGATCTCATATCTTATGTCTTTAAACTTTTCAATTATCATATTTTTTTAAAAGAAAATCAGCAACAGATATTTATTCCATTTTAATAGATTGCCAGAAGAATTTTGGAGTAGTCTTCCTTAGGTTAAAAAATAAAGAAAAAAAAGTGAAAATAAACAGCCACACTATTTGGATGATAAATACATATTATCTCATACAGTTCCATGATTCTCTGATTCATTTTGTGCAGATCATCTACTGTGTAAAATTACCCTCCTGCTCAGGAACCATTTTTCCCATTCTCCTGGCCAGTGTCCTCTACTTAGGATATAAACAGATTGTTGCTTTTCATTGCCAGCAGCAGGATAATTAGAGGCATGAAAGCCAGTTTAGAGAAGTAAGCCATGGCTGAGTGGCAGAAGCAGCAGATGAAAAGATACTAGGTAAGCCAACATAGCTATTAAGATTCTTTCAGATAGTAAGGAGTTGACCATAAGTCATTTTGATATTCCATTAAATTAATAAAATAATTAGTATAATTTACAAAATTGTCTATATATCTATGTGATAATAAATGTTAGTACACATATGTGTCCACATTTCCTCAAGGGAATAAATCTTAAGTTTTTAACGGAAAAAAACTATGTTAAATAGGAAAATGTGGAACTTATAGGAGGTAAATATACCTAGGTCAGTACCATATTATTTGGAGTATTTTATCTTAATTTAAAAAATATTCCTCAAGAGTCCCTGTATTGTTCTTTTCTTTGTTCATTTGTTCATTCATTCTACATATTGAGTTCCTAATATGTGACAGACTTTATGCAAGTCTATGGGAATAAAGGCTGAATCGGATACAGTATCTGCTCCAAAGTACCTGTGTTTCAGAAGGGGGAGACAGACATGTCAACAACTTAATGAAAAACAAAAAACAAAACAAAACAAAAAAAAACTGTTACAAATGCTTTTGTAAAAGTTCACTGGGGGAACCAATAGAAAGTATGGTCATTTCCACAGAGGTGGGGGGAAGTGAAGTTCAAAAAGGACTGCAAAGACGAGGTGAGCCCGGAGTTGAACATTGAAAATCGTAAATGTTCAACAGCAGGATCACAGGAGGAAGTATGTTCTGAGTAGAGAGAGCACACAGAGTGAGCAAAGATACAGAGGGGTGAAACAGCATGACATATTCAGGGACGAAAGTAAGTTGTCCATTATGACTAAATGATAGAGGATGGGGTTCGTGGTAGGGAAGAGGGGAGATTGTACAATGAAAGATGAGACTGAAGAAATGGACAGAGACCATGAAAAGAGTTTGAATTTTATCCCATGGACATTAGGGAGCTACTGTGAAATAAGAGAAAGATATGATAAAATTTGGGTTTTAGAGAGATTACTTTGGTGGTAATGTGAAGATGTCACCATGGAACAAGTGAAGTGTTTGGAGGCAGGAAGATCAATTAGAAGGCTCCCTCTCTCAAGTGAGGGACTTTGAGGGTCTGAATCAAGATGGTAGAGGTAGGGATACAGGAATGATCTGAAATGTGAGAAATTTGGAAACTAAAAATAAGCAGACTGTACTGTACTGATTGCATGTTGGGAATGAGGAAAAGGAGGAATTGGGAATAACTCCCAAGTTTTTAGCTTCTGTGTCTTGGTGGCTGGGTTGTAATGCCAGTAATGGAGTTAGGAAATGGATATAAGGGGAGGAACAGATTTGGGGGGGCATATTGAACTCAGGGTGCCTATGGCATTTCTGAAAAATGATTTCTGATTGGTTGTTTTATGTGTGGATTGTCTATAATTCTCCCAGCTGTGAGGGAAAGAATGACCTTGGATGGTCAAAGGATCTTTTCCAAATTTCATCCTCATTTTGCTCCCCTTTTAAGGCCAGCTGTTTAGAAGCTATAAAACTATATATGACATCTGACATGACTTCTATAAATTAAGAACTGTAGCCACTAAAAGTTTAGCTTCTTTGTTTTGAAAAAAGTAAAAGCCAAAGCACTGATGAGAACAGCGTAACTTTTAAAGAAACAAAATAATTTAAAGTCAGATAAAATGTTACTTTTATAATTAAAGTAAGCATCCTATATGCTGTTGAGTTTTGTAGAGTCATGTGGAATAGTGGAAAAAACATGTAAAATATAGTACCAACATATATTGTACTAAGTAAATATCAATATTCTTCCCTTAGCGTTCTTTAAAATTGATATTAAAAAGTTAAAGTGTGACTTAATAGTAGGAATATGAACTTAGAATAAGAAAAATCTAAATTCTCTTTTCTAATTCTTTCCATTAGTTTGCTTTAGACAAGTGTTTTAATACCTCCAAGCTGTACTATAAAATTGAGAAGGATGAATTTGATAAAGAGGCTGTGGCCTTTTCCAGGTTTATAATTCAATTTTTCCCATATATTTATTAAAAGAAAGAAGGTATATTTTAAAAGTAGCAAGACAGGAATAAATTATAGAGGAGTCTTACGGAATTATGTGGGTAGAGAAATGGCAAATGATCCTCAGTGTGAGCAAATACAAGGTAATTTATTTAGGGGAAATTTTTGATCTGTACTTAAATAACGATAGCCTCTGAGTTTTGGCCTAAGAAACAAATTTTGGAATCACTGTATTGATCTTTGAAGATATTTTCATGTTCTGCTGTAGGTAAAGGGACCACTTAAATGTTGGTCATCAAGGGAGTGTATTAGAAACAAAACATAAAACAGTCTACTCTTAGTGTAAAATCCTTAACGTATTATGTGTAGTTATGATGTTTTGTTTATAGCAGAACTGGAGAAAGTTAAGATCAGGGCGGCTAATGGGAGTAAGTGAATTGGTCTATTGTATGAGGATAAACTTAAAACAAAAAAACAAACAAAAAAAAAACCCCAGAACTCTTCATTCTAGAAAGATTAGGGCTACACGATTGAAGTGTATAAACCAAATAGTATAGACAGAGAAAATCTGGCATTATTCACCTACATTTAGAACACTAGAACTCATGGGCTATTCCTCAAAACTTATAAAAGCTAGTTGTAGAGCAAATAAAAGGAAGTACAGTGAAACCTTCATAAACTTGGCTTAGAGAATAAATATATTTAACTGATTATTTATGTTTAAAGGTAGAAACATTTGTGCTTACAAATTCAGCTAGTATTTTTATCAACTTAAAAATTGCTGGAAAGTGTTGATGCGCTTTTATTCTTTTTATAGGTTTTGTAACCCTTTCAGCCCCTTACAGCTTCAAAAAGACTCATCAGTATTAGTAGACCTCTTTCTTGCTAATATTGAGGTTTACTACCATAATGCAAAAAATAAATTATTTCCCCTGATATGGAGGTATAGCTTAAAAGTTGCTTAAATATAGAGGTATAACTTAACTTGCTAAATTAGAGATGGAGGTATAGCTTAAATTTTTATATTTTAATCCATTATAATTCATTTTTTTTTAATTTCTGGGGGGGCGTGTAGGAGATACAGAGTTGTCTTCATGTAGCTCATAGTCTAGTGGAAGCTTTAGACAAGTAAATGCATAATCATGAGAATTTTGTAGGAAGTATATTATAGAGTATTTCCTGCAGTAACAATTTGGTTTTTTACTTTTTGGTTATAATAGATTCAGTAATGTTCTGTATCTATGTGGATAATTTTCTGAATCAAATTTGGGACTACTTGGGACTTCCCCGGTGGTCCAGTGGTTAAGACTCTGCGCTTCCACTGCAGGGAGCACGGGTTTGATCCCTGGTCAGGGAACTAAGATCCCACATACTGAGTGGCGTGGCCAGAAAAAAAAAAAGGGGACTCCTTTAAAGAGAGAAATGAACTAATTGACAGTTCACAATGAAGGATAATTCAGTAGCACATTTGACATTAGGGCTGCCTTATAAAATCCAATGTAAATGCCATATCTTTAGCTGATTTGCTGTTACAGGTATAAAGTCCCAGGCTTTATGGCTATGGTTTAAGATTGTATTCCCTGTTGCCTACTATTCATTTAATGTTAACTTTTCAATGACTTCTGAAATTTTTGTTTTCTAGTAAAACAACTGTTGAATCTAAACCTATGAGTCCTTGGCAAGTCTGTATTCTCCATCTGGACTTTGACTCAGAAACAAAGATACTGTCTTGAGATCTCATTATTTTAAGGTTCTACTTAATGGGTATTCAATTTCCACTTATTCAAGTAGAAGACCATATAGCATCAGCAGACCGTTGTGGTATGTGAGCCACAAAATTGAAAGAAACTGTTTATACAGATATTACTTAGCTTCTTTTATAAGAGCCAATTCTGCTAATTTAGCTCCTCCAATCCTAGCTCAGCTAGGATCCTGTCCTAGCTCAGCTCCCTAGATGTATAGAAGCCATGAAAGGTTAAACTGGGGAAGAATATGAATCTCTCTTTAGGCTGTAGTCTTGAGGTTACTAAATAAGCTATAGTTCAACTGATAGAATGATGCAGAGACAGAATAGTCATTTGTTTGTCATTCATTCAATCCTTAAGTTATTCTCAATCAGTACTTAGTAAGTGCCTACCTTGTACCAGGCATTGTGTTAGTCCATAAATGCAAATATGAGGATAAATGTAAGACTTAGTTCCTATCCTTAAGCTGGGAGACAGATACATTCAGATATTTATGATAAAAATGTACAATGATACACAGGTGCCTGAGATTGATACTAGGGTGAAAATACAACATAGGAGTTTATATGGGAATAAGTATAGAATTTCTGAGATCATCTTGGGAAATAGACTGTAACTGACTGAAATAGAAATTGGTTTTGAGTCCATTTTGGAGATGTTTACATCTGTAACTCTAGCACTTATACTAGCATTGATTTCTCAGCTGTTTCTCCTACTACACATTGTGATATGTAAGGGCAGAGACAATATCTACCTTGTTTAGGTAGATATCCCCCAAACACAGTTCCCAGCTCATAGTGGAAGCTAAAACTATGGATAATTAAATGGATAAAAAACTTCAAGCTTCTTTTAGAAATGTTTACCCTCCCCCCTCCCCAGTTAGCAGGTACTTTCTCTGTAATATATTGACTATTTGGGTCTAGTAGTTGATTTATTTGATAAGAGGGTACCTCTTTCCCTCTCTTCTTAGCACATAGTAGTTTATTCGACATTTATATGTCAAAATTATATCACTTTTAATTGGTAGGGAGAGATTGGTCTCAGGCTTCAGCTAGGAAGACATTAGATTAGGAAAAACTGTTATGCTCCCAACCTCTTAAAAAAACTCTCCTCGTTTGAGGCCTGAATGTTTGTATATCCCCCAGATTCATATGTTGAATCCTGACTCCCAAGTTGATGATATTTGAAGGTGGGATCTTTGGGAGGTGGTTATGTCATGAGGGCAGAGCCTCATGAATGGGATTATAAAAAAGGCTGAGAGAGCTCCCTTGCCCCTTTAGCTGTGAGGTTAACAGTGAGAATACGGCTGTCAATGAGGAAGTGGGCTGGTACCAGACACCAAATCTGCCGGCACCAGATCTTGAATTTCCAGCTTTCAGAACTGTAAGAAATAAATTTCTTTTATTTATAAGTCACCCAGTCTATGGTATTTTGTTACAGCAGCCCAAACAGACCAAGACAAGACCTATACTATTCAGCTGTATCACCATGTTCCTCGTCTATGTTGCTGTCATTTACCAATCTCTGGCTCACTTACTTTCATTCATCAAAAACTTTGGGTCACAAAGTTTCTCTATACTGTAAGCCCTGTAATCATCCTTGATGGCTTTAACTTCTGCTTGATGACTCATCCATTATCATTGCATCTCAATTCCTTGACCACATTATCGTTATCCCCTTCTCTTCACTTCAGTTCAGATAGCCAGTCTCACCAGCAACCTTGTCATACTCATTAACTGCGCAAGAATCACTATTGTAGGCATGTCATTCTCTGATTACAGTGTCCTCTCCTTATTGTTTGCTTTTTAAATATTCCCATTATGATCATTCTTCATTAGAACCTCTCGCTTCATTTTTTCTTAACCAGTTTAGATTACGTGGTCCCTGAAATCCTTTGCACTTTTCTCTTTTTATCACATCCTTCCTTACAGAAGTCCAGTTGATAAACTTAACTTGCACTTTCTTAGTGCTTTCAGCCAGGAGCTAAGCACTGCTGGAGAAAGCCACATGGAAGGGGCACTATAAATTCAACCTCAAATGGGCTGTCAACATGACTTGACAGTTGAACCACATTTCTCTGATTAACTCTGTTTCCCATTCATTACAATTTCTATTTCATTCTCTTCTTTACACTTCTGAAATCCCCATTATGTCTCTCATTCTAAGCAATGGTCTTGCCTCGTATTTCGCAAAGAAAATAAAAGGTATCAGACAAGAACCCCTTCAACTTCTTATATCAAACATCCAGATGTCCTATATTTTAACTTTATCTTGTTATTCTGTTATAATAGAGGAGTTGTCTATTCCATTTATCTATTGTTAAATCACATCTCTCGTTTAGTGGCTTAAAGCAATGACAACATTTATTTTGCTTAGGAAAGGGCACTTTGGTCAGAGTTCTACAAGGACATCTCATCTCTGCTCTGTTTGACAACAACTAGCTCAGCTCAAAGGTTGGGGCCTAGAATCGCTTAAAGACTTGCTCATTCACATATCTCCTTGTTGTGCTGGCTGTAGGTGGTTGGAACCTTAGCTGGGATTTTCAGCTGGAATATCTACAGGTGGCCTTTACACGTGGCTTGGGCTTTCTTATAATATGGTGGTTGAGTTCCAGGGGAGAGGGAGAAGAGCCAGGTGGAAGCTGTATCTCCTTTTATGACCTAGCCTTAGAAGTCAAGCAATGTCACTTCTTCTGCATTCTGTTCGTTAGAAGTGAGTCACTGAGATGAGTCCATATTTGAAGAAGGTGTATTAGATTGCACCCTTTGATGGAAGGAGTTCAAAGAATTTTTGACATATTTTAAAAACCCACCACGTCACACATCTTTCTCTGCAAGGCAAACCCGTCTACCATTACTTTGGATCCCATCCTCTCTTGCTTTCCCAGGAACCTTATGCAATTGTGTATTTTTCTTTTTTTATATTCAACCTGTCTTCTCATTTGTTTTAACAATGTGCACCCCTTTTTCTTTAACTTTCTGTTTTGCTCTTTGACTACATTTTCTTCCCTTTTTCATCTCTCACCTAAAGTAAACTGGTCTGTGACTTACTGTACACGTGGCCATTTCAGTTGCCTTCGGTGGCTAGGCAGGTAATTAAAATCTGTGTTGGATAAAACGTGAAGCCAGGATTAAAAAAAAAAGAGAAAGTGTTCTTTTTTTCCTCTTCTTGCTGTATTATAGTTACTTACAGTCATGACGCAGAGAATGTAACCTACACTTAATGCAGTTCAGCTTTTAGAATACAACACGTTTGAAAACTTGGTCTGCCGGTAAGTAAATCAGTATGTAACAACATAAAAACATAAAAAAGTCTTAAAATGAGAGAGGGGCAAGTGGCTAAAAGTTTGTGCAAGGAGGTGATCATAATGCTTGGCCTTGGGATTTATGCTTTTAAGGAGGAAAAAGGATATAAGGATATGAAGTAGAGTGAAAAGAATTGGAGACCTTGATAAGGTCTGAAGATTGTTGGAGTTGAGATATTAAAGTGAGTGAGCTAAAAAGATAGATAGATGGTTGTCAGAGAGAGGATAGAATGAAATGGGTCTAGGGTATAATCTTTCAAGTAAGTGTCTAAGATAGGGTAGTGTGTAAATGTATATATTAAGTGAATATAGATACTAAACTAGAAAGGTTGGAGTATATACATACTAAATAAACATGTATATTAAATGAACTACAATAGCCTAGTTTTATTTGTAGTGTTAAATATAAGAGATATAGGGCTTCCCTGGTGGTGCAGTGGTTGAGAGTCCGCCTGCCGATGCAGGGGACACGGGTTCGTACCCCGGTCTGGGAAGATCCCACATGCCGCAGAGCGGCTAGGCCTGTGAGCCATGGCCGCTGAGCCTGCACGTCCGGAGCCTGTGCTCCGCAACGGGAGAGGCCACAACAGTGAGAGGCCTGCGTACCACAAAAAAAAAAAAAAAAAAAAAAAAAAAAAATTAGAATTTAACAATATAATTTTCAGATAAAAAGGCAAATATTAAATGTATTTTAGTGGCATGAGTTTTCAATTAATAGTGATAGCCAAAGACCAAGTGGGATCATGTTGGTTTATATATTCTGTAGATTAAAATATACTTCAGTTTAAATATGTATCTCTTCTTGAATTTAAAAATATTCATACTTGCATAGTTAAATGGGAATGTGTTCTTATTCTCTGTGGAACTATAGCTTTTATTAACAGCTGATTTAAATTTATCTAATTGAGAAAGGAATTGAATTATTCCCCTCCCCCTTTTAAAAAATCAATTACCTGAAAAGCCTTTGAGAATTTAGAAGCTAGCTACTTAGGTGATCAGAGGTTACTTGCCTGGACACTTAATATTATTAACCTGGTGTCTGGATCACACTGAGATCTAGAAAGTAATAAAAGTGTTCTCAAAGAAATAATAATAGATGTTACAGCGTATTTATATCAGTTCACACAGGTACTTTCAAAATCTTTCCTAATCTGCAAAATGGAGATAGTGCTGAGTTGTGAGATTTAGGAATCGTATATGATGTGTTTCTCATGGCACCTAGAAGATGGTCAATAAATATAGCTATAGTTTTTAAGGGAAATCCTTAATCACTTTGTGTATAGATTGGGCACATTTTTTAACAAGTTGTCTGAATTGCAAGTTAATGGACAACTAGAAACAGCAAATTAATCTACTGGAGTAATGTTATATTAGATTATAAGGAGCTGACATATTCATAACTTCAGGATCATCAAGAATAAAAAGATATAAAAATACAGTGGGAAATTTTAGCGTTATCCACCAAAACTTTAAAAATTGCATAAAGCAGCTTATATCGTTTATTTCTCACCATAACCCTATTAGTAAATACTATTATTATCATCACTTTTTTTTTAGTACGAAAATTAAGGCTTAGAGAAGTTTAACAAGGTCACACAGTTAAATGGCAGAGCTTTGTGCAATGCAAACTTAGTCAATTTGTTCTAGGCCTTCTACTCATAATCACTAGTTATTCTGCTCTCCTAACATGGTAATGATAATTTTCTTTTAAAAATTGTACATTTGAAACTGTCCTAGAATCCAAAGAGCCCTTAGAAGATCTGTCTACCTACCATATCACTTTTTAGACTATTACTTAGCTTTTCCTATGTGCCAAGTACTGTTGTTGGTGCTATATGTATAATAACCCACTTAATCTTCACAACCCTTTGACATAGGAACTATGATTGCTCTTATTTTATACAAGAGGAAATTTAGGCACAAAGAGGCTAAGTAATTTGTCCAAAGCCACATGGTTAGTAAGTAGTCAGGCTGGGATTTGAACCCAGGCAGTGTGACTCTAGAGTCTGTGTTCTTAACCACTATGCCATATTGGCTGCTTTTCTAAAAAATCTGTAAATGTTTTACTTTATTTACTTATCTCTTGCATAATAATCTTACCAGTGGTAGAAAACTCAGTACTCTATCAGCCAGGGTTACACCAGACAAACAGAATCAATAGGCTATATATTAAGAGATATATTGCAAGGAATTGACTTATTGATTATGGGGGCTGGCTAGGCAAGTCCAAAATCCATGGGGCAGGCCGTCAGGAAGGGCAGGCTGGAACTCTCAGGCACAGGCTGAAGCTAAAGTCCACAGGCTGACTTCAGGGAAGCTTCAGTTCTGCTCTTCAAGGCCTTTCAGTTGATCGAATCAGACCCACCCAGATTATCTAGGATAATCTTCTTTACTTGAAGTGACCTGATTGTGGACTTTTCATCACATCTACCAAATACCTTCACAGCAACACCTAGATTAGTGTTTGATTGAATAACTGGAGACTATACCCTAGCCAAGTTTACACATAAAACTGATCATCACAGACATTGTTTTTTTTTCTTTTTTAACCCTGGGGTGGTGGGTGGGGGGAGCTTTTCATTTTCCTAAGCCAGAAATGGAACTTTCTATTCAACCTTCATTTATTTATTAATCACTCTGGTACCTCCTCAACACCATCCACCCCCCACCGCCATTACCACAGCCAAAAAAGATTTCAAGTGTTTTGTGATAGAAGGCATATACATAAATCATATTGTCTTTAAAGTAAAATTTTTAAAATAAACAGGACCCTCAAAATAAAGTAGATTAAGATTGAACCAGAAAACTGATGGTGAGGCTAGTTATTATATTTGAGCATAAAATTTAGCACTTTTTACATGGCAAGGGAGTATACAGTATAGAACCTCTTCCGAATTCACTGAAATTCTAACAGAAGTTTAGCATTGAATTCTAACAGGAATTTAATCTATATAAATATAAGGAGCATTGGCCTACATAATTCACAAGAGAACTATTGTTTGATAAAAGAGATAACTCTCTTTAGATTACTAGGTGCAAGAAGGAGGGTTTCAGAAAGCTGCCTGCAGTTATTATTATTATTTTTGGGCAATTTTTATTTGTATCTTGACCATTTTATCCTCTTTTGATAAATACGATTTAAAATGCCATAAGATCCTTTACTAAGAAGAGGATTTAAAGTGCTACATCATAGACCTTCAACTAGACTAAAAAGGCTTATAAGAATCTTGAGTGTGTGTCTTACAGACCCTGTCAATTAGACAGTTGGGGTTTCTAGAAATGAGGACTTTGTCCTGTAACACAGCAGTCCCCAACCTTTTTTGGCACCAGGGACCGGTTTCATGGAAGACAGTTTTTCCACAGATGGAGCAGTGGGGGGAGGTTGTGGGGGGGATGGTTCAGGTGGTAACGCGAGTGATGGGGAGCGGGAGATGAAGCTTCGCTCGCTCGCCCGCTGCTCACCTCCTGCTGTGCGTCCAGGTTCCTAACAGGCCTTGGATTGGTACTGGTCTGCAGCCTGGGGGTTGGGAACCCCTGCTATAGCAGCCTTACATGAGGCCCAAGGTAGAGAATGGCCTTTCAGAGAGAAATGTGAACATGGCTTTTGTCTATTGGAGTTGATTATAATATGATAACATGAAATCTAGGGTTTTAAAAGGAAAGGGGCAGAGAGAAGTCATAATGAAAAGAAGTCTCTGCGCCCTCAACCTCCTGTGGAAAGGAAGCAGGCTGAGAAGCTACTCAGCTCTAAACATAGGCCATTTGTTATGGAAAATGAAGGATGACTCAGGATGCAGCCAAGAAGCCAGAGAGTAGAGCTAAGAGATATGGAGAACCACTTCCAGGACTAGTCAAGGAACTGGTGACTTGTGCCTAACTGGATTTCAGACTTGCTATTGACTAATGACTGTTACGTACCTCTTGTTTTCTCCCTTTTTGGATGGTAGTGTCCCTTGCAATTTTCCTGTTCCTTGCTTCACCATTGTATATTGGGTTTGTATTGGGCAGATAGCTTGCATCTTCACAGGTCGTCAAATTAGAGGAATCATACCTGAGGAGCTGCAGACAAGAAACTGGATTTGAGGAGCCTTCTCTCCATCTGCACCTGATTTAGACTAGGTCCTGGACTCTGAGCTGATGTTGTAATGGGACTTTGGGGGGGCCTTGGGAGGGGTTAAGTGTATTTTGAAAATGGAGAAGTGTAAATAATATGTGGCCAGAGGATACTGTGACAGAGTAACGATGGCTGCAAATTTTTAACCACACTTTCCATCCAGAGGCATAGTTGATTTCTTCACTCCCTTTAATCTGGGCTAGACATATGATTGTTTAAGCAATAAATATGGTGGATGTGATGCTGGGTCAATTCCAGGCTTATGCTTTTAAAAGGTTTAATAGCCTGTGCTCTTATAGAAACCAGCTGCTGTGTAAGAAGTCTGACTATTTTGAGACCAGCATGCCCAACTAGCCACTTGGAAAGAGAAAGAGAGAAAAGTGACAGAGAGAGAAAGGGTGGGGGGGGAGACAGAGACAGAGGGACAGAGGGAGTTAGAGATAGGCCATATGGAGTAGCACCTAGGCACTAGACAAGTGAGTGACACTTTCTTAGCCCTTTCAGTCAGCCCAGGCTTCAACTGAAGCCAGATGAGTGAGTGACTCAGCCAGCAGTGAGAAGTGAGACACCAGACGTATGACTTCAGCTGGGCTGTTCCAGCTATCCTCCAGCTGTTTGAGTCACCCAGCTCAGACCCCAGACCCCAGACCCCAGATAAGCAGTTCCTACTGTACCTTGACCAAATTCTTGAACCACAGAATTGTGAGCAAAATATGCTCACAATTAACACTAAGTTTTGGTGTTTGTTACATAGTGATAGACAACTGAAACACATGCGAAGGAACTGAAATACAGAAAAGTTCTATCACCTGTCCAAGTTCAATCACATTTTAAACTGCCTATGTCCCTGTTCTTTCCAGAGGACCCCCTGGAACCTCTTTTCCATTATTAGCAAACCTGTCCGCACCTACAGGTTTTCCATGTAATGTACATTTTTTCCCTACTACCTCACATTGATAGTTGGACAGTTATGGTTAGCATACCTCCTTGATTTAATTCTAGAGTAATGATAGAATCTGAGATACAGCTGGGTACTATTCCTTAGTTTAAAATATCTCAAGTGGGATCTTCTCCTCTGAGTGTTTCATAAAAGAAATCCCTCACGCAAAAGCATTTAGTTATTAGCAAAGTACAACTGACTGAAAATTGCTTAAAGGAAATTCAGGATCATTTATATAATATACCAAAAGGTAAACAATTTAGTACTCATGAGACATTAAAGTTTTTCTCAAATGTCCTTCTGATTGTACTCTTGATTAGAGGTCTTCTTTCTTGACCATTCACTAGAACAGAATGCTACCCTGATCACTTCTCCCTTCTGGATATTTTTCTCTGGAACATCTAATTCCTTCCCACCACCTCATTATTCAGAGAAACTTCTTGCTTTCACAGAAAACCCAGGCACTGACACTTGCTTTTTTTTTTTTTTTAACCTGGAGTGAGTGTATTCAACCATTTCTTTCAACAAATGAATTTTCATAATAACAATTATGGGAAATTTTCTACTCACCATTACTTACATATAATAAAAAGAAAAGAAAAATCTCAACCAGAATCCCACCATTCACAGATAACCAGTTAGCATTTTTTTCTTCGATATATCCTTTTTAAAAATATATGGGTTAGTTTTAACAAAAATGGGATTATAATAATATTGGGTTGGCCAAAACGTTCGTTTGGTTTTTCCATAAGATGGCTCTAGTAGCGTTTATTTGTCTTTAACTTCATTCAAAACAATTTTGTTAGATTGTATTGTGACAGCTGTCATATCAGTGTGTGTTTATAGAAAAACCATCAAAATTGGTGAATTTTTGTGTAGCCATTTTAATACTGAAGATGGAAGAAAGAACATTTTCGGCATATTATGCTTTAGTTTTCAAGAAAGGTAAAAACGCAACTGAAATGCAAAAAAAGATTTGTGCCGCATATGGAGAAGTTGCCGTGACTAATCAAACGTCTCAAAAGTAGTTTGCGTGCTGGAGATTTATCGCTGGACGATGCTCCACGGTTGGGTAGACCAGTTGAAGTTGATAGTGATCAAATCGAGACATTAATTGAGAACAATCAATGTCATACCACGCGGGAGATAGCCGACATACTCAAAATATCCAAATCAAGCGCTGAAAATCATTTGCACCAGCTTGGTTATGTTAATCACTTTGATGTTTGGGTTCCACATAAGTTAAGTGAAAAAACCTTCTTGACCGTATTTCCACATGCGATTCTCTACTTATACATAATGAAAATGTTCTGTTTTAAAAACAAATTGTGATGGGCCATGAAAAGTGGATACTGTACAATAACGTGGAACGGAAGAGATCGTGGGGCAAGTGAAATGAACCACCACCAACCACACCAAAGGCTGGTCTTCACCCAAAGAAGGTGATGTTATGTATATGATGGGATTGGAAGGGAGTCCCCTATGATGAGCTCCTTCTGGAAAACCAAACAATTAATTCCAACAGGTACTGTTCCCAATTAGACCAATTGAAAGCAGCACTCGATGAAAAGCGTCTGGAATTAGTTAACAGAGAACGCATAATCTTCCATCTGGATACTGCAAGGCCACATGTTTCTTTGATGACTAAACAAAAACTATTACAGCTTGGCTGGGAAGCTCTGATTCATCCGCCGTATTCACCAGACATTGCACCTTCGGATTTCCATTTATTTTGGTCTTTACAAAATTCTCTTAATGGAGAAAATTTCAATTCCCTGGAAGACTGTAAAAGGCACCTGGAACAGTTCTTTGGTCAAAAAGATTAAAAGTTTTGGGAAGATGGAATTATGAAGTTGCCTGAAAAATGGCAGAAGGTAGTGGAACAAAAGGGTGAATATGTTGTTCAATAAAGTTCTTGGTAAAAATGAAAAATGTGTCTCTTATTTTTACTTAAAGCTGAAGGAAGTTTTTGGCCAACCCAATAATAGTATGGTACTTACCACGTGCCAGTCACTATTATAAGTGCTTTAACCTGGTTTATTTTATTTGATCCACCTCATTACCCAGTGTGGTCTGTACTTTTGTTAACACCATTTACAGGTGAAGAAACTGAAGCAGTTAAGTAATTTGCCCAACAGCACATAACTGGGATTCAAACTTAGGTAGGCTTGATTTTAGAGCCTGCAATTTTAACCATTACCCTAATCTGCCATCTAAGTATACATTCTTATACTTTGTTTTGTATTTTTTCATTTTTACAGCATGAATTTTTCCATGCAGTCAGATGTTATTCTGTAGGGAATATTTTTTTAACATTCAGTTTGTTAAGTTTATTGAAATAATAACATGTATAGAACTAATTTTTTTAACTCTGCACTTCAATAGTAACCATTCTTCCTACTTCCAATAGCGTTAATTAGTTTTGCTTGTTTTATAAATGTTATACAGTAGGTACTCTTTTGTGTCTGATTCATCCCTATGGTTGAGTATAGTTAGAAATTGTTCTCTTGGCTGTATTGTATTCCATTGTTTGAGTATATCATAATTTATCCATTCTGTTGTTGGTATATGTTAAGTTTCCATTTGGGGGCTATTATAAATGGTGCTGCTATAAACGTTCTGGTACATGTATTCTGGTGAAAATATGTATGAATTTCTATTGAGTATATATCTAGTTGTGGACATTCAGCTTTAATAGATACAGTCGATAGTTTTCTGAAGTTGTACCAATTTGCGTTACTGTCAGCATCATATGAGAGTTCTCATTGTTCCACAATCCCAACAACTTCTGGTTTTTCCTTCCTTGTTTGCTTTAGCAAATACTAGTGTTCCATTGTATGATTATTTACTGTCTTTAAAAAGGCAGCTCCTGTTGTTGGGCATTTAGGTTGCTTTCATTCTTTTTTTGAAAAGTGTTGAGACTAGTATTCTTGTAGATTTATTTTTTTAGACTTCTGGTACATGTTTTCCATGCACATAATAGTACAAATAACATGAGTGTTTCACTGAAACATTATGAGAATGAGTTATTGTAAGTTTCACAGCTTTAGTTAATCAGCATGAAATAGCATCTCATATTTTTAATTAATTTTATTTCTAGCAAAAGTTGAACATTATGTTGGCAATTTTTATATTTTTAATAAGTAACCTGTTCTCATCCTGTGCTCATATTTCACCTGAAATATTTGTGAGTGTCTTTATTATCATTATTAACCCTTCTCTGGCTATATGTTATAAACTTTTACTATTTATCTTTCAGTTTTGCAAAACTTTCAGTTTTTATGTAATCAAATGTATATTTTACAGTTTTTGTCTTTGATATCATGCTTTAAAAGATCTGCTCATATTTTCAACTATTCCATTCCATTCTCTTCTTCCCCTTTGTGTATATATATGTGTATGTGTACATATATGCATATATTTGTACTGTATACATACATATATATGTTCAAGTTTTACCATTTGAAAAATAATATGAAAATGTAAACTTTCTCCCTCTATGTCATGTCATCTTCTTTTTCTCAGATCTCTTTTAAAACTAAACTTCTTAATTAATAGGCTAATTTCACAGCTTCTACTTTCTTTCTGTTTATACCTCAAATCCTAAGGTTGATTTCTGTTCCTACCTGCTTTGGTAAGCGTCATCAATAATCCTGTTTGTGACCTTTTTTCTTTAGTTTCTCTCCTCCGTAATGTTTCCCCAAGTGAGTCATCCACTCAGTTACCTCAGATACTGCCACTTCCTATTACTTCTTTGTGACCAACACATATCTCTCTTCAGTTCTCCAGGCATATTTAATTTTTACTGGGTGTGTTACCTGGAAAGTCAAATTGAGGAAATTGTCTTTTCCCTAAGTCTGTATCCCCTATTTAGGTGAAAATGGGGAACTTTCTTAGTCATGTAAGCCAGAAATCTGGGAGTCTTTCTAGATTCTTTCATTTTCCTTATCCCCTACCTCTCATTGGTGACTGCATCTTATCAGTGATTTGTCCCCTCATTTCTACTTCTACTGCTTCTGTCTTAGTCAGTTCTTTATCATCCCTTTCCAGGATATCTAAAATATTTGCTTAACCAATCCCCTTACCTATGTTTTCTTAGCTATCTCCCAAAACTGATCTGGTTGCTCCCTGCTTAAAATCATTTTTTTGTCCTCCATTGAATGCCGTATAGAATCTGTTCTTAGCATGGCATATAAGGCCTGTCATGATTTGGCCCCTGTAACTTATTTGATTTCCCTCCTATCACTCCTTATAGTGCGTTTTAAGACACAATAAGACACTGTTATTAACTATGATTGCTTTGGCATTTGTTAATGACTTTAACACCCAAAGCTGTAGTGTTCAGAAGTATGCCCCAAACACAAAATGAATCTTTCTGTATTGCTAGCTAATGTTTATTAAGATATTACAAATAAATATTTTAATTAGTTTGAGCAAAACAAATCAATCTCCTATGGGAAAAATGTATTGGATTAATTCAAAACTAAATCAAAATAATTTTGTCTGCTGTTTTTTGCTTGAGATTATCTATATTAATATTTCCCATTAGTATGGATTATTGAAGAGTTACTGTACCTGATCTCTTCTTCCATTATTGATTTTATATAAACTTCTCAAAGGAATTAACCAAGGATATAAATAGTACCCATACATAATTACCAAGTTCTTGATAATTAAAAAAAATTGGTAAGTATACCTTTTTTTAAGCTATAATTTCTGAAATTCACCCTGCTACTTTTCTTTTGTAAGACCTTTACCCATACTCTTTCCTGTCTGGAAATCTTTTTATCTCTTTTCGTTTCACCTAATTAACCCTTTATCACATCCCTCATATTTCATTTCAATTATTATGCTTTTAGGAAGGTGTTCTCTGATCTTCCCACATTAGATTAAGGTCTCCTGTTATATATTTTCATAGAATCATGCCATTTTTTTATAGTACAGTCTTTCTCACTGAATTATAATATCTGTTTTTGCTATTAACTGAAGTCTAGCACACAGTACTGTGCTTGGCACATAGTAGGGACTCAGGAAATACTTGGTGAATAGATAAATACAGTTGCTTGATAGGCAAAGAGGATAGATTGGAAATATTTTTTCTGAGAGATGCTTGTTTTAAATATAGCCATAACAACCTTGATCTATCTAAAATACTATAAAAAGAAAAAATCTAATCCTATAGAATGATGTGCCAACTGGTGCTTTTAATTTTTATTTTGTATTTATTCCTAATATAAGATTGGGAAGATAGCCATCAAAATACTTCTGCTAGGTAGCAAAGAAGACTAATTATGTTCCTGGAAATAACTACAACTATATACTTTCAACTTCAGGCCTGGTTTACATGTTATATTAGAAGCAATGTCTTAACAAGAAACTAATATTGCAAGCGGTCTTGTGAATTTGACTCAAAACAGAAGATCAAATGGAGATTTATTTTGGAGAATTGAGAATATAGTGGTGTAGCAATGAATATCCATTGGTGGCATTGCCATGAAGGTGAGTGTCCATTTCACAACAGACAGTGTCTTAAGTGCATTGCTTCTCAACTGTGGCTTACCTCCTTTGGTTCCTCCCTTAACCTGGTTTTCAAGTCTTCCTAACCATTCTATATTATACCCATTTCATGAATTCCTTTTCTTCTTAAAATAACTAATATCCGTTTTGTTGTTGTGGTTTTTTAACAACAACCTGACTAGTACATGTCCTAAAGGGGAATCTAATTCACATGTCCTCCCAGGAAAGGCACCTACAGGTCTTATTTGTATGCATATTTCATAGGGCTCCCAGGGGAACAATGAAAAGTACTCTTAGGATGGATAGTTACGCCCTTAAGCACAGGAATCAAGGATCATAGAACTGTAATTGATAGTTGGGAGTAATGTTTTTGCATAGAAGAATTCTGAAAGATGGTGCTCCAAAATTTCTTAAAAAGATTGACAGGAAATATTTTCAGTGCAGAAAACTGACAGGATTAATATCCAGAATAAAAAACACTTTAAAAGTCAACAAAAAGACAAAAAATGAGAATGGAGAGAAAAATACAGTAAAGGATGTGAATAGGTAAATTACTGAAGATGAGATTCAGATGATCAGTTGACATATGAAGAGATGTTTGATATCATTAGTAATCAGTGAAATTTAAAATAAGATGTCGTTTTTCATTTACCAGATTAGCAGAGATGAACAAACCACACGTGTGTATTATGTATTGCAAGCATGTTGAGTGTAAATTGGGATAGCTCCTCCTGAGATGATTTGGCTGTATCTATTAAAACTAAAACTGCGTATAAACAGCAACTCAGGAATTCCTCATTTTGGTATCTTCTGAATAGAAACACACGTGCAAAAACAAGTATGTATTTTTTTTCAAAAACGACAACTATTGTTAACGGTGTGAAAAAATTGGACCCTCATACATTGCTGGTAGAAATGTAAAATGGTGCAGACACTTTAGAAGCTGTCAGTTTCTCAAAACGTTAAGCACCAAATTACCATAACCAGCAGTTTTTACTCTTAGAAATCTGTCCAATAGACTTAACAACATATGTCTACACCACTTGTACACAAGTACTCATAGCAGCATTGTTTATAATAGCCATAAAGTGGAAACAACTGGTGAAACAGAATGTGGTGTATCTGTACAATGGAATATTATTCAGCGATAAAAATTAGCAAAGTATTGATACATGCTACAACATAGATAAACTACAAAAACATTATGCCAAGTGGAAGAAGTGAGACAGGAAAGATTGCATATTGTATAATTTCATTTATGTGAAAATGACAAAATCTGTAGAAACAGAAAGTAGAATAGTGGTTGCTCAGGGCACATAGTGGGAATGGAGAATGACTGCAAATGGTCATGAGGTTCCTCTTGGGGTGATGGATACTCTAAAATTAAGTAGTGGAGATGATTGTGCAACTATAAATTCACTTTAAAAATGCCACCGAGGGCAGAGTCAAGATGGCAGACTAGGAGTAGCAGAATTCATGTCTCTGCACAACTAGGGCCCCTACCAGGCACTGGTGGGGGACCATGGAAACCTAAGGGGATAGAGAAACCCCCAGCGACCGGCTTGCGGAATCTTGGTTTCCAGATCAGAGATCAGGCCCGAGCTTCTGTGGTAGGAGCTCCGAGTCCAAACTACTGAACTAACAGAGAACCTCAGACCCCAGGGAATATAATCAGAGTGAGGCCTCCTGGAGATCCTAATCTCAGCATCAAGACATGACTCTCTCCAACTGCCTGCAAACTCTAGTGCTTGACACCTCAGGCCAAACAATGAATAAGAGGGGAATAAAGGCCCACCCATAAAAAAAAAAAAAAAGACAAAAAAATATGTTACAGACGAACGAGCAAGGTAAAAACCTACAAGACCAAATAAATGAAGATGAAATAGGCAACCTACCTGAAAAAGAATTCAGAGTAATGATAGTAAAGATGATCCAAAATCTCAGAAACAGAATGGAGAAAATACAACAAACATTTAACAAGGATCTAGAAGAACTGAAGAGCAAACAAATAGTGATGAACAACACAAAAACTGAAATTAAAAATACTCTAGAAGGAATCAATAGCAGAATAACTGAGACAGAAGAATGGATAAGTGAGCTCAGAGATAAAATGGCAGAAATAACTGCCAGGGAGCAGAATAAGGAAAAAAGAATGAAAAGAATTGAGTACAATCTCGGAGACCTCTGGGACAACATTAAACACATTAACATTCGAATTATAGGGGTCCCACAAGAAGAAGAGAAAAAGGGTCTGAGAAAATATTTGAAGAGATTATAGTCGAAAACTTCCCTAACATGGGAAAGGAAATAGTCAATCAAGTCCAGGAAGTGCAGAGAGTCCCATACAAGGTAAACCCAAAGAGAAACATGCCAAGACATATTAATCAAACTATCAAAAATTAAATACAAAGAAAAAATACTAAAAGCAGCAAAGGAAAAACAACAAATAACATACAAGGGAATCCCCATAAGGTTAACAGCTGATCTTTCACCAGAAACTCTGCAAGCCAGAAGGGAGTGGCAGGACATATTTAAAGTGATGAAAGGGAAAAACCTACAACCAAGATTACTCTACCCAGCAAGGGTCACATTCAGATTAGACGGAGAAATTAAAACCTTTACAGACAAGCAAAAGTTCAGAGAATTCAGCACCACTAAAACAGCTCTACAACAAATGCTAAAGGAACTTCTTTAGGCAGGAAACACAGAGAAGGAAAAGACCTATAAAAACAAACCCAAAAGAAATAAGAAAATGGTAATAGGAACATACATATCGAGAATTACCTTAAATGTAAATGGATTCAGTGCTCCTACAGAAAGACATAGACTGGCAGAATGGATACAAAAACAAGACCTGTACATATCCTGTCTATAAGAGACCCACTTCAGACCTAGGGACACTTACAGACTGAAAGTGAGGGGATGGCAAAAGATATTCCATGCAAATGGAAATCAGAAGAAAGCTGGAGTAGCAATTCTCATATCAGACAAAATAGACTTTAAAATAAAGACTATTACAAGAGACAAAGAAGGACACTACATAATGATCAAGGGATTGATCCAAAAAGAAGATATAACAATTGTAAATATTTATGCACCCAACATAGGAGCACCTGAATACATAACACGAATGCTAACAGCCATAAAAGGGGAAAATGGCAGTAACACAATAATAGTAGGGGACTTTAACAGCCCACTTTCACCAATGGACAGATCATCCAAAATGAAAATAAAAATGGAAACACAAGCTTTAAATGACACATTAAACAAGATGGACTTAATTGATATTTATTGGACATTCCATCCAAAAACAACAGAATACACTTTCAAGTGCTCATGGAACATTCTCCAGGATAGGTCATATCTTGGGTCCCAAATGAAGCCTTGGTAACTTTAAGAAAATTGAAGTCGTATCAAGTATCTTTTCCGACCACAATGCTATGAGACGAAGTATCAATTATAGGAAAAACATTGTAAAAAATGCAAACACATGGAGGCTAAACAATATCTTACTAAATAATCAAGAGGTCACTGAAGAAATCAAAGAGGAAATCAGAAAATACCTAGAAACAAATGACAATGAAAACTCAACGACCCAAAACCTATGGGTTGCAGCAAAAGCAGTTCAAGAGGGAAGTTTATAGCAATACAGTCCTACTTTGAGAAACAAGAAACATCTCAAATAAACAACCTAACCTTACACCTAAAGCAATTAGAGAAAAAAGAACAAAAAGCCCCCAAAGTTAGCAAAAGGAAAGAAATCGTAAAGATCAGATCAGAAATAAATGAAAAAGAAATGAAGGAAACAATAGCAAAAATCAATAAAACTAAAATCTGGTTCTTTGAGAAGATAAACAAAATTGATAAACTATTAGCCAGACTCATCAAGAAAAAAAGCAAGAAGACTCAAATCAACAGAATTAGAAATGAAAATGGAGAAGTAACGACTAACACTGCAGAAATACAAAAGGTCATGAGAGGTTAATACAAGCAACTCTATGCCAATAAAATGGACAACCTGGAAGAAATGGACAAATTCTTAGAAAAGCACAACCTTCCAAGACTGAACCAGGAAGAAATAGAAAATATGAACAGACCAATCACAAGCACTGAAATTGAAACTGTGATTAAAAACCTTCCAACAAACAAAAGCCCAGGACCAGATGGCTTCACAGGCGAATTCTATGAAACATTTAGAGAAGAGCTAACACCTAACCTTCTCAAACTCTTCCAAAATATAGCAGAGGGAGGAACACTTCCAAACTCATTCTACAAGGCCACCATCACCCTGGCTACCAAACTGACAAAAATGTCACAAAGAAATAAAACTACAGGCCTATATCACTGATGAACATAGATGCAAAAATCCTCAACAAAATACTAGCAAACAGAATCCAACAGCACATTAAAAGGATCATACACCATGATCAAGTGGGGTTTATCCCAGGATTGCAAGGATTCTTCAATATACACAAATCAATCAACGTGATACACCATATTAACAAATTGAAGGAGAAAAACCATATGATCATCTCAACAGAGAAAGCTTTCGACAAAATTCAACACCCATTTATGATTAAAAACCCTCCAGAAAGTAGGCATAGAGGGAACTTACCTCAACATAATAAAGGCCATATATGACAAAAACACAGCTATCATTGTCCTCAATGGTGAAAAACTGAAACCATTTCCACTAAGATCAGGAACAAGACAAAGGTTGCTCACTCTCGCCACTATTATTCAACATTGTTTTGGAAGTTTTAGCCACAGGAATCAGAGAAGAAAAAGAAATAAAAGGAATCCAAATCAGCAAAGAAGAAGTAAAACTCTCATTTTTGCAGATGACCTGATACTATACATAGAGAATCCTAAAGATGCTACCAGAAAACTACTAGAGCTAATCAATGAATTTGGTAAAGTAACAGGACACAAAATTAATGTACAGAAATCTCTTTCATTCCTATACACTAATGATGAAAAATCTGAAAGAGAAATTAAGGAAACGCTCCCGTTTACCATTGCAACAAAAAGAATAAATTACCTAGGAATTTATTACCTACCTAAGGAGAGAAAAGACCTGTATACAGAAAGCTATAAGACACTGATGAAAGAAATTAAATATGATACAAACAGATGGAGAGATATAACATGTTCTTGGCTTGGAAGAATCGACATTGTGAAAATGACTATAATACCCAAAGCAATCTACAGATTCAATGCAATTCCTATTAAACTACCAATGGCATCTATGACAGATCTAGAACAAAAAATTTCACAATTTGCATGGAAACACAAAAGAACCTGAATAGCCAAAGCAATCTTGAGAAAGAAAAACGGAGCTGGAGGAATCAGGCTTCCAGACTTCAGGCTATGCTATGAAGCTACAGTAATCAAGGCAGTATGGTACTGGCAGAAAAACAGAAATATAGATCAATGGAACAGGATCGAAATCCCGGAGATAAACCCATGCACATATGGTCTCCTTATCTTTGATAAAAGAGGCAAAAAATATAATGGAGAAAAGACAGTCTCTTCAATAAGTGGTGCTGGGAAAACTGGACAGCTACATGTAAAAAATGAAATTAGAACACTTCCTAACACCATACAGAAAAATAAACTCAAAATGGATTAAAGACCTAAATGTAAGGCTAGACACTGTAAAACTCTTAGAGGAAAACATAGGCAGAACACTCTGTGACATAAATCACAGCAAGATCCTTTTTGACCAACCTCCTAGAGATATGGAAATAAAAACAAAAATAAAGAAATGGGACCGAAGGAAACTTAAACACTTTTGCACAGCAAAGGAAACCATAAACAAGACGAAAAGACAACGCTCAGAATGGGAGAAAATATTTGCAAACCAAGCAACTGACAAAGGATTTATCTCCAAAGTATACAAGCAGCTCATGCAGCTCAATATCAAAAAAACAAACAACCCAATCCAAAAATGGGCAGAAGACCTAAACAGACATTTCTGCAAAGAAGATGTACAGATTGCCAAGAAACACATGAAAGGATTCTCAACATCCCTAATCATTAGAGAAATGAAAATCAAAACTACAATGAGATATCACCTCACACCGGTCAGAATGGCTATTATAAAAAAAAATCTACAAACAATAAATGCTGGAGAGGGGTGGAGAAAAGGGAACCCTCTTGCACTGTTGGTGGGAATGTAAATTGATACAGCCTCTATGGAGAACAGTATGGGGGTTCCTTAAAAAACTAAAAATAGAACTACCATATGACCCAGCAATCCCACTACTGGGCATATACCCTGAGAAAACCATAATTCAAAAAGAGACATGTACCACAATGTTCACTGCAGCACTACTTACAGTAACCAAGACATGGAAGCAATGTTAAGTGTCCATCGACGAATGGATAAAGAAGATGTGGCACATATATACAATGGAATATTACTCAGCTGTAAGAAGAAACGAAATTGGGTTATTTGTAGTGAGGGGGATGGACCTAGAGTCTGTCATACAGAGTGAAGTAAGTCTTAAATTGAAAAAAAAAACCATATGCTAACACATATATACAGAATCAAAAAGAAAAATGGTTCTGATGAACCTAGGTGCAAGACAGGAATAAAGATTCAGACGTAGAGAATGGAGTTGAAGCCATGGGGTGGGGGAAGGGTAATCTGGGACGAAGTGAGAGAGTAGCACTGACATATACACACTACTAAATGTAAAATAGATAGCTAATGGGAAGCTGCTGCATAGCACAGGGAGATCAGCTCGATGCTTTGTGATGCCCTGGAGTGGTGGGATAGAGAGTGTGGCAGGGAAATGCAAGAGGGAGGGGATATGGGGACATATGTATGCATATAGCCGATTCACTTTGTTATACAGCAGAAACTAACACATTGTAAAGCAATTATACTCCAATAAAGATGTTAAAAAAATGCCACTGAATTGTACACTTAAAAGTGGTTAATTTATGGTAAGTTATATCTTAGTAAAACTGTTACACATGATTAATAGCTGGGCACTTTATAAACATTGTAACCTAAGATGGTGGTCCAACACTTGCATGAAGGATCACTGGAGGAAATTAAGACCAGAGGTGTTTTATTAGGAGAATTAAAGAAAATGGAAAACAGAGGGGGTGAGGATGGAGGGGAGAGAGGAAGAGAGAGAGGAGGGGAGAAGGGAGAGGGAGGAAGATCACGATGTTCATTATCACATTCTTTGTAATAATGGAAACTGAAATAGCATAAGGGCCCATCAGTAGAGAAATAGCTAGGTAAAATATGGTACATATGAAATAAGTAACTTGCAAACAGGTATTCAGAGCATGATACCATTCAGGTATATTAAAAATTTAGTATATATGATATCTGTGGAAATATATGTAAAAGTATGAAAAAAAAGAAAATTTAAAGCTACAAGTAAATTTGGAATAGTGGTTGCTTCTAGGGAGCAGAGCAGGGGAATCAGGATGAGGGTAGAAATCAGGAGGGCCTTCAGTATTGTATATAATCTAATTTCTAAATAGATACTACATTCAAAATTATATAATTTTTGAAAGTATAAACAGGGGGCTTCCCTGGTGGCGCAGTGGTTAAGAATCCACCTGCCAATACAGGGGACACGGGTTCCAGCCCTGGTCCAGGAAGATCCCACATTCCGCGGAGCAACTAAGCCCGTGCACCACAACTACCGAGCCTGTGCTCTATATTCCCTGATCCACAACTACTGAGCCTGTGTGCCACAACTACTGAAGCCCGTGCGTCTAGAGCCTGTGCTCTGCAACAGGACAAGCCACTGCAATAAGAAGCCCGCGCACCGCGCTGAAGAGTGGCACCCCCTCGCTGCAACTAGGAAAGCCTGCACACAGCAACGAAGACCCAAGGCAGCCAAAAAATAAATAAGTAAAATAAATTTATTTTAAAAAACGTATAAACAGAAAAATGGACTTGAAGCAAGTATTCCAAAATATAAATAGTGGTATTTCTGGATGGTGGGAGTAAGGATGAGGAAAAAAAACAAATTTAAGAAACAAATATAAAAAAGCATCCTTTTCTTTGATTAGCTAATGTAAAGCTATAAAAAAAAAAAAGAAAAGAAAAATATAAAAGTGAAAAAAAAGCCTGAAAAGTGGCAGTGATAACCCTGCAAGCCCAAAGCAGACCTGAGGAGCAGCAAGAGCAGAACAACAGCTCACCATCAAGGTCACTGACCTTTGGAATAGAGCATCAGTGACCACAGTAGGAAAACCTAGGATTCTGCCTGGAAACAGAGAGAACTTAGGGATCATGGTATTTTATTGATGGGGGCCATAATAATCCAGATTATAATACTTTAAACATCTTATATTCACATGTGACACACTTGCCATCCTTTTTTGGTTCTTATTCAACAATAATCTTGCTTATAAAATTTGACAGTGTTTTTCAAACCACTTACAATGTTATTCACTTTTTCAGTTGAGGAAGTTGGGAATTCACTTCTCCTTATCTACCCGCTCTTAAAGGGTCCTGTTTCTATCTTACAAATATCATAGAAGGACATCTAATGGGGAGAACTTTATTTGCATCCCCAACTTTAGGAATAGGAATTCCAGGAAGTATTTTATAGCTTTCTAGCTTCTACTATTATAGTTGGAAAAGATGGAAAAAAGCAAATACGTTTTAAAGTTTTTAGCCTTGCCTGTTATTATAGAATGGAAAGGATGTTGCATGAACCAATTAGCAACATCCAAGACAGTCTACTCCTTTGACTGTTCATCACCTACATATACCCTTCTACTGACATTTCCATACATAATGGTAATCACAGTATGCTACATCTAGATTTAATGCTACTATCCTTCATATAAATGAAAACACACTCAACTTCTACCTGGAAGGAGAGACTCAAAATTCCGTCAGTCCCTGTATCAATCTCTGGATTATACTCATTTAGTCATAATATCAGTGTAATTTTCTGCTACCCTGTGCTAAATTATAAAGTCCACAACCACTAACATACCTTATATAAAATTACTGAGGAACGGGGAGAAGGATATTGATGTGTTAGATATATACATACATACATATGTGTACACATACCAGAACAAGGTGGTATTTATGAGTAGCTGCAATAGTCCTTGTCGTTCTGTCTAGAAGTTGTGATGGGGGTGAGTATGTGTGTGTATGCGTATGTAACATCTCCACAGCTCCTTCATTGTTGTTCCCTCTGTCAGTATATAAACTAGAAGGGGTTCTATTCCAGGATAGTTGTTCAGAATTGTAGTTCAGACCATCATTCTTGAATTATTGAGACCTTGATAGTGTTTTCTATGTTGGATTGCTGAAGTAACCTATCCTTTTCACCACTCAGTGGAAATTATAAGAGTATATCCCCACAAAATTTCCTGGGTTCCAGTCCTGTTCTTCTCTGCACACATTTTATAGCAAGAACCTATGTTTCACTGATAACCAAGATTAAATACCCAAACAAAAATAATAACTCCTCTATTTTGCCTTTTCTCTTAAAGAAAAATAAAAATTGTAACAAAGCATTATCTTGTAGTTTAATTGCTGCACTTCCTTTTTTCTTTCTTAGTGGTATATAAATGATGATGATTCTTACAATTGGTAGTCTTAGATTCAACGAAATAGAGTAGTGAGGTCTACCACTCTCAGCTCTATTCCAGTGGTTCCCACATCTGTGTCTTCTGTGGTTGAAGAAACACCACCATACACTGGTGGCTGACAGATTTCTTTCGTATATGAACTGTAAGGTTTCAGGACATTTTTGATTTTCTTGGCAATAATTAATCTTAATTTTCAAACTAACAATGTTCATTAATCATTTTTTCTTCAGTGTCCTCATTGTACTGGCTATTATGAATTTTAGGTATCTCTATCAATGTTAGAATTCTGTGTCAAATCAGCAAGAAACAAAAATATTTTATTCTCTTCATTAATTTGATTATGAAACAAAGTACCTATTCATTATTTTTATTTAGATTTTCTTTTTAATAATTTAGTGCTTTGTGGGGGTAGTGGTGGTGGGATGAACTGGGAGATTGGGATTGACATATATACACTAATGTATAAAATAGATAAGTAATAAGAACCTGCTGTATAAAAAATAAAACAAACAAAAATAATTTAGTGCTTTTGTTTGATCCAGAAAAAATTTTGTTGTAATTCATCTTTCTAAATAAGAATAATTTTGTTGACTTCATGGCTCTATTTCATCTTTGTTTTTATATTCCATTATGTTTTTATCTAAGTTTTATCTTATTTTTTTAAATACATAAATTTAAAGATGAAAAACGAGGTATTCTTCAAATACGTTCAAATCACGAGTCCGTAATTTCTTTTTTATTGAAAAATTCTAAAACTTCTTCCCAACTGCAGCTAGAATGGCATATTCCTATCTCAATTTCCCCTTAGCAAAGTCTCTAAAATGCTTGCAGCCATTCTTTTAGCACCTGACATAATAGGAAGTGTGAAGGAGGGGAAGTTGGAATGAAAAGAACAGTTTTAATGGATTGTAGTTAAAATATCTTTTGCAAATCTTACAAAAGCATATAGCCTGTGAACACAATGCTAAGAGTCTCTCCCAGGGTGTTAGAATCCCTCTCCCCTACCCCGACTCGTTTTCTGAATTTTAAGCTTCTTTAGCTTCATAGTAAATCTGCAGTGGATCTTGGGTTTTCGTTCTCTTTATGAGGGAAGGCGTCTCCTCTGGCTGGCCACTTATGACTCCTTTGCTCATGTTCCTTTTTCTGAGATCCAAAGGACAGAGATGCATTTCCCCTGCCATTGCAAATGGAGCTCTAACAAGTCTTTACTCTGCCATTGGGCCTAGGTGGCTTCATCCACCATTAAGTATCTACATTTGGTACATTTAGTGAGTCCCCCATAGCAGCCCCTAACTATTGTGGACTCTAGAGAATGTCAAATCTCTGAGTGGTTCCCTAGAAGCACCCCATTTGATTTGAGGTGAGGGTGAAACACCTCTTCTCCTAAATGGTGTTGCCTGTCTCACAGCTTGATTCACTACAGTTCTCTCCAGGACTCTTCAACCTCTACTTCTGATGTAAATTGGCTAATGTTGGCATATCTGGTTTGATGATCTGTTAGTTTGTCTCTGTAGGTAGCCTGGTCCTTAACTGAGGGCAATTAGCACCTATTGTTTTGTGTTCAGTTTGAAGGGACTGGTCACCTGATGGAAAAATAAAGAGAACCATTTTAGTACAGATTGATGTCTTAGGTATCTGCTTAATTGCTTTTATCCCTCTGTTTTCTCCTTGAAATCCTGCTTATGTGTTCTAGGTCCTATGATAGGTACCAGGAGTGCAAAAGTAAACAGATCTATTGTAAACAGTCAAATGCAATACAAAGAATAATGTGGTTTACCTTCCATATATTAAACCTTAGTGCTTAAACCCCATTTAAAAAACCCAGTATAAAAACTGTTTTCTTTAAAGTTATATGAGATTTTGTAAAAGATTTCACTTTGCCACTATGTAGTAACTACGATTGAACTTATGAAATTAAATATATTACATGATAAAAGATTTAGTAGTAATTCTTCATTAAAGAATTCAGATGTGATATTGGAATAATATGGGGGACTTTGGAGGACTACATTTTTCATAGCGTTGTGGAAATAGGGAAGATTTATCAAAAGGGAGAATGGGGATTCGTTTCTACTATGGTAATCTATGTGGGAAATTTATAGTTTGATTTGTATACATGAAATAATGCTCTTGCCTATCTCTAGTACATAAAATTCTTACTTGTATAAGGATCTAAAATTGTGATTTTTGTGTACTGCTAAAACCTAAGGTAATGATAACAAAAAGATTTTTCTGGATTTGTATGTGAAGCCTAAGTGGCCTCATTCTGCCACCTTCTGGCTGACTCCATATTTTATAGTGCTATGAATTAAGTGTCATCTAACTGTTCCTGCTATTGTTGGCACCAGATCATTTATTTTGGGGCCTGGGAGATTACAACTGGAGTCAAGTTAAGCTATAATGTAGTTCTAGTGCCTTAGGCTCACGATTATTTCTTAATTCTAAATGTGTCAGGGTTTATTGGAATAGCTTACCCCATGATGATGTGTCAGGTTGTTTCCTCTAACAGTATGTACTTACAACTACTACTGCTTTTCCATTGATATTAAAACTATATCAAGTTTGTTAGCTATTTATCGTAGTCACAATAAGAAAATTATATGGAGAATGATAGAGAAATCAAAGTTTTTGAAATCGCTCCTAAGTTCTTATAGAGAGAGTAATGTTGGGTTTAGTAATCACTTATCAAAGCTCTAAAATAAAAGCAGAAACCATGTGACTGCTAATGAAATCTTAGTATTTTATACCCTTGGTTTTATGACTCTGCAGTCTATTTTCATTTATTCAAAAAAGATTTTGGTAAAGCCTTAAAACTTTTGAAAATGTAATTCATTTTTAAAAAGTATGATATACTTCTTGGGGGAAGGTACGGAGAAAGAATTAACATGGAATATTGCAATTTTGTCACCTTTTATAACATACTTTACCTCTCTGTACCTCTGGAAAATTCGATAATAATACTCATCTTAAACATGGGTTGTTGTGAGGAATAAATATGTTATTTCATATAAAATGCTTAGAGCAATGCCTAAGAAGTTAGCATTATCATCAATCTTACAAAATTCAGAATATATTATATATTTTTATATAATTTATAAGTAGATTCCAAAATATCCTAGACAATGTTTTATATTTTCTTACAGTTTTATATCCAGTATTTTAAAAAGTAGAAAAATTGAAGATAGTGGAAATATTCTTCTAAAGTAATGTAGAAGTATATGTGATATACCGGTGCCGAATAAAGGCCCTCTGTTTCTGTGTGAGACTCATCTTTGACTTGAGAAACCTAAAATTATCTCAAAAAAGAGCTATGGTGCTCTAAAAATTTAATCAGTTCTAAAACATTTATTGAATGTTTACTATGTGATTACCATTGTGTTAGATTCTAGAGGTAGAAAATTATGGGAGAAGCTCAAAGAAGAGTTAGAAGTATAAGCATATAGTTATTGTACAGTGTGGTCAGTACAATAATGTGGGTATTAATATATTTTAAGAGCTAGAATAGAGGAAATAATATTAGACTTTAAGTAACAAGTAGGAATTTGCCAGGAGAAAGTCATCTTACATAAATGGAACTTTTATGTTGATTTTTTTGGACTACTGGTTTATCTGTGCATTCTAACATTTCATATTACTACTGCTATACTGCCTTTCATATCCAGAATGCTTTGTCACACATTCCGTGAAGAATGAGATTTTCAAGCATTTGTATTTTAGTAGGGAGGACCAGGTTTCCATCATGGTAATTCTAGGTAAAGGTAAACTGTATTTTTCTGGGTGGATATTTGCAGTGCTGCTCTCTGAGCCTATAGCTCACTACATTCACCACCCTATTCTGTGGAGCCAGATCTACCCTGGTGGCAGTCAGATACCTGAGGCCTGGAGCTTGCCCTTGTCTACACTGATGAGGACTCTAATTTGAGTGAAAAGAGTGACTCCATTTGTATAGTGGTAGTGGGAGTTGAGGCGATAATTTTCATCTTCTTTATTTCTGTTCCAGGTATTTAGAAAGTCCTTACATGGACATTTAGATACTGGGCTGCCTGGATATAATCTTGGCTAATGAGTCAGTAGTGAGTCAATGGGAAGGTTCTAATTACTATAAATAACTAAAGGGCTAGAGGGAGAGAGTGCCTGCATCAACCATGATTAGAAGTTTTATATTTTCATACTTCATATATTTTAGTACTCTGCAAATAGAATCCCACTTTTCCCACCCCTGTCACCTTATTACATTTAAGTCTGGTATTAGTTTACTATTGCTGCTATAACAAATAACCATAAGTTTAGCAGTTAAACATAATACCCATTTATTATCTCACAATTCTGTAAGTCAGCATTCTTACAGGCTCTTATCTGCAGTTTCTAGGGAAGAATCTACTTCCAAGCTCATTCATATTTTGGCAGAATAGTTTCTTTTGACTATAGGATTGAATTCTCTGTTTCCTTGCCATCTGTCATTTTGGGGCTGCCCTTATCTCCTAGAGGCCTCTCTCTAGTCCTTGCATATGGACCCTGATATTTCAGAGCCAGCAGTGGTGCAATGAATCATTTTCATGCTTGCAATATGACAGTTTTTTTGCCTTGGCTCTCTTCTGCTTCAAGCTGGAGAAAGTTCTCTGCTTTTAAGAGCTAATGTGATTAGATTGGGCCCACCTAGATAACCCACCGGAATCTATTTTCAGGTCATTAATTAGTAATCTTAATTATATCTGCAAAATTCCTTTAGCCATGTATTGTAACATATTTACAGGTTCCAAGGAATAGATGGAACAAATTGGGGGAGGGAAGGAGGATTCTGCCTATCACAAATCTGTTAGCTTTCAAGTATGGTTTTTGAACCAAAGTGGGAGATTGTGTATGCCAAGGCATAAAGTTAGGAAAGGGCATTTTGTTCTCAAGAAATGGCAGTTAATTTAGTAGTATTATTGTTGAGATAATAAATTGGTGAAATGGAAGCCTGTTCAAAATTGGCAAAGGTCCTTGATTACTATGCTAGGGGTTTGGATTCTGTGGGCCATGGGAAATCACTTGAGTTTGTTTTTCTTGGGAAGACCTGGAATCGCGTTTTAGTAGTATGACAAATATGATGAGAGTCAGAATGAAAATTTCGGGAGTTTGGAGAGAAGAGGAAGTACAGAGAGACTGACCTTTGGAATGCGTATCAGACTCTCAGTCACTATTGAGAGGAGGATTTATTTAATAGTTAAATGAAGCCATTCTTTCTTTCCCTGGAAAACCAGAAATGTAAAACAGTTGATAACAGATATGCCTATAATTAAAGTAAAATTTAGAACACAGTAATGTGTTCTAGACTCATATCCAGATCTTTTTGGAATCTCCAATTTGATGTCTAATAAATGTCTAAGAAAATCTTTCATTATTAGAACATCCTTCCAACCTCTTCCTTCTTCACCCTTCCTTCTCTTAGTAATTGGTATCACTATTTACCCAGATGCTCAAGCCAAAAACATAGGTAATTTTTTTTTTTTTTTGCGGTCCGCGGGCTTCTCATTGCTGTGGCCTCTCCCGTTGTGGAGCACAGGCGCTGGATGCGCAGGCTCAGAGGCCATGGCTCACGGGACCAGCCGCTCCGCAGCATGTGCGGTCTTCCCGGACCGGGGCATGAACCCGTGTCCCCTGCATCGGCAGGCGGACTCTCAACCACTGCGCCACCAGGGAAGCCTGGTAATGTTTTTTGATAACTTCCTTTTATTCATTCTCTAGATTCAAACTATCAGCAAATCTCCCTATTTCTCCAAAATATATATAAAATTTGTCCATTTCTCTCTCTCCCACCACTATCTCAGTTCAAGTGGCTATCATATCTTGCCTGGACTGTTAACAGTAGTCTCAATGGTTTTCTCTGCTTCTACTCTTACCCTAAACTTAGACCATTTCCCAATCCATTCTCTGCCCAGTAGTTATACTGTTTCTGCCTCTTTTTTCTTTCAGTCTTTAATTCATTGTTCCTTCTGCCTGGTGTACTATTCACCCATCTTCCCTCAACTTGCTCCTTTTATTAATACTTCAGGTCATACAACTCAAAAAAAAGTCATGTTCCTCAGACATTTTTGACCTCTCTATACAAAGTAGACCTCTCCCTGCAATTAATTTCTATCATGTCTTCTCTTATATTCTTTATGTTTCTTAACGTGAAAAGGAGAGTAAATGGGAGGAATAGAGCATGTCATATTTATTCTTACCTTTAAGCCTTTATTCATGTAGTTTTATCTTCTTGAATTAGCCTTATTACTTTTTCTGGCCTATCTAAATTCTACCTGTCCTCCAAGACTCTTCAAATTTCACATATTCCATTGCATTTTCCTCAATACCCAGTATACACTGAACTCACCTTCCTACTCTTTATGGTGCTTTAAAGTTTCCTTAGTCCTTTAAATTCCCTTAAGCTGAACATACTAGTAGTCAGGGATGTTAGGGTTCTAAAATGGTCAAACTTTATATTTGCTGTGGTGTCTTCCATATAGATCAAATGGCTGGAGTTCCTTGGTATGTGAGAAGTATTTCACAAATGCGTTTGAGTTAGTGTATCAGTAGGGTTACTTTGTTAAAAATTCTTCGAGAACAATCATTTGCCATAAACATTTAATTATTCCTAGTATATTACTGAACTAGTTTACTGTGTCTGACTATGATATAAATGAAAATTTTGTGGTTTTTTTCTTATATTTGATAGCTGTACACAGCAAATTTAGTTCTTATTCCCTGTTGGACTCTGACTCTTGAAAAGTTATTTTAACAACACATTGAATTGTCTGTATTGACTCTTTTCCTATCTGGAGATTTATTAGTTTGTTTTAAAAGTACTTTCAGTGAAAACATTTCATGTTTTGAATAAAATTTAACATTTCCTATTTTTAATACCATAAAATTATATTAAAGATACATATATGTTCAATGGGAGTTTTTTATTTAAAGAAAACCGATTTGCAAAATTTTTCATTATGCAAACAAAAGTCTTTGCCCAGGACTGTTTAGAACCTAATCTATTTTTCATTAAAATTATTTTTATAATATAGATACCTTACCATCTAAAAAGCATAATTTTAAAAAGAATGTCTTGTATACAAGATATATTAGGCAGTATGGGACACAATGAACTGACACCTTTCATATTTTAAGAGCAATATTGCCTTGATGTCACTGGATTGTCCAGTCACATCTACAGTGTTCTGTCCAAACTGCATAAATTGACTGTTATGGCACACCCATTGCTTTCTCATAGAGACACTGCAATATTATAACACAAGAGTTTCAAAAAATCTTATTTGTATATTTTGGTGTTTGAATGCTTCCAGTGTTTAGACATTAAAAAATGATGCTGAAGTATACCTTGACCTTCCTTAATCTAAGTAAATAATAGCAGTGTGTTATTAATCAAATGTGTTAATGTAATACCAGTCTGTATTTTTATAATATTTACAATCTACAAAGCCATTTCACTTACATCATCTTATTAGAGTCACACATAAAACTAGTGATATAGTCAGGGAAAGTATTAATAATCTTGTTTTGCAGAAGAGAAAACCAAGGATTATTGAGATAACTGACTAGTTTAAAAGTGTCATAAACCCATCTATCAGCAAGTGTAACAGATCGTGGTTTCTTTAAAATACTCAGCATGAAGGAAGACAGTTAATTCATAGAAATAACTAACTTGAATTGCAGTCTCCACAATTCTTCCCATCTACAGTATTCTCTTCAAATCTTCTATTCAGAACTGTTTTAAGAAAAGTAGTATCTATCAGCAGTTTTGTTTAATACTATCAATATACCTATCATTATTCAGTGGTTAAGTGGATAATCAGCTAAGATAATAGAACTCTTACCATCTTTTTTCCTATATCTTTTGATCCTGGGTATTTAATCAAACAACTTTTGCCATTACTTTTTCTTTTTCTTGTTCAGATGGTCCCCTGACTTACGATGATTTGACTTGATTTTTCAACTTTACGATGGTGCAAAAGCAATATGCATTCAATAGAAACTGTACTTCAAGTTTTGAATTTCCATTTTTTTCCAGCCTAGCAGTATGCAGGTACGGTATTCTGTTGTAATGCTGGGCAGCGGCAGCAAGCCGCAGCTCACAGTTGGCCACACCATCATGAGGGAAAACAACTGATACACTTATATCCATTCTGTGCCTATACAACCATTCTGTTTTTCACTTTCAATATGTATTCAAGAAATTACATGAAATATTCAATACTTTATTATACAGTAGGCTTTTTGTTAGATGATTTTGCCCAACTGTAGACTAATATAAATGTTCTGAGCACATTTAAGGTAGGCTCTGATGTTTGGTAGGTTAAGTGTATTAAATGCATTTTCAACTTACAATATTTTCAACTTACAATGGGTTTATTGGAGTGTAACCCCATAGTTAGTTGAGGAAGATCTATTATTTTAAAATTTAAGTCATTTTGTATCTCCTCAGTAAGCCTTGAATCAAATCAAATATATGGCTTGATGAAATCATGGTTCAAATAAATAATAACATACGTAACTCCTAAAAATACTTCCAACTGGGAAACTTAAAATAAGAAGTTCATATTTAAAAAAATAATAATGTAAAATTTTTTCACCATAAGCATAAACTAATAAGGGCTAACACAGTTCTGGCCTATAGATATCTCAGGAACTGTGCTTGCATAAAATTTTGGATGTTCCTGTTGCCCAGTTCTGTCTAATAGAACTTTCTGTGATGATGGAAATGTTCTATATCTACACTATTTAAAAGGTAACCACTAGCCACATGTGGCTATTGAGCACTTGATATATAACTAGTGTGATTGAAAAATGGAGTTCAATTTTGTTGAATTTTAATTTAAACAGCCATGTGTTGCTAGTGACTACCATATTGGACAGTGTATTCCAGACTCAAATATCTGAATAAAGCAGTTTAAAATCTTGAAAAAGAAATTACAGAATGTTTCCCTTTCAATGTAGAACGTTTTGAGCAATTATATATTCTTACATTAATATTTCAAGACTCAAATAAGCTTCAACTTCTCTTTTGATGTGGATTAGTAAAATAAATACTATCTTTGTATCTTGTATTAATTTATCTTATTACTTACTATTTAGCAAGATTATAAACTTTTTTAGATTGTTATACATTGAGATTTATGTGTTATATTAGGTGTTATGGATAGCCTAAGAACGAAAAATATGGAGTAGGATCATGTAATTTTGTTTATATATTTGAAAATATATCAATTTGCCAAGTGTGTAAGTTAATTCCATATTAATGATGGTACCATCTTTCTTATTAGTAGTAATTATTAAATTTTATATAAAAATCATATTTTTCAAAGAAATATGTGCATTTAACTTTTTTGTCACATGAAGTACAGTTAACAAAATACTACAGCATTACTGTGGGTTTATTTAGAGGACATGTTTGTTAATTTTACACTGAGATCAAGGTGGAGCATATTGAAAATCTAGCTGTATCCTTTAAATTTTTTGTTTATAAATTGATTATTAAATCGTTAAAATGAAAAGTGGTAAAATTGGTTTCTAGTTCCAATTAAGATGGAATAAGCACACATCACCCTATCTGTCCTACTGATTACACGTAAAATCGTTGAACAGAACACATGATGTAGTTATGGGAAGACTTTGAAAAGTAAATAATAGCAAGCAGACTGGGGATGGAAATCCAAACTTGGAAGAAAGATACAGCAGTGAATTTCCTTGTTTTTCTGTTTCCTCCCACATCTCCCAGTTTAGATTCAAGGCAGTCTGAATCCAAGAACTGAAGCTTCTTCAGGAAGGAACACATGAGGGAAATTCTGTTTTTTTTTTTTTTTTTTCCTAGTCCTGTCTCTGAGTAAGACACACTCCTAAAACTGCACTCCTGTGGCAGTTGTGGGAGCAACAGTGACTGTACAGGCCTAAAGCTCTGAGAGAGAATAAGATGACAGAGGAAAGAGTGAATTAGTATAGAAGATCAGGAGAAATTTTCTAAGTAAAAAACAGAAAACAATAATTTTAAAAGAACAGAGCTTTAGGGACCTGTGGAACAATATAAAAACTTCTAATACACACATCATTTGTTGACTGAAAAAAACTCACAACCTGAAAGTTGAGAATTAAGTTTTATTTGGCACACAAAATAGGACTTAAGCCTGGGTCGCAGCCTCTCAGACCTCTTTGAAGAGGTGAAGGAGGAGCCAGGATATATAGGAAGTTTTGCAACAAAGACCAGGCAGTAGGAACATCAAAAGTTCACTGTTAATTAAAGAAAACTAGACATCTCAAGTTAATGAATTCAGCATTTTTCTATATATGGGAATATGCAAAAGTCAGGGCTCATTGAAATCATTCCTTTGATATGTACCTCAGCTACCTGGGGCTAGTATCCTGTGCTGTCTCATCCTGAGTCTTCTCAGGGTGCACCACTGGGAGGTGGCTGCAGTGGCTGATGGCTTGATGGGAGGCATCCTGTTTCTATCCTGAGCTCCCTCAGGGCTCACTGTCAGGGCAGCTGTAATGTGATGGCTCGATGACTGCAACATCCTTTGTTTAGTGATATGGCAGGCAACATTTTTTCATTGACACATTAAAATTTTAGTAGGAGAGGAAAGAGATTAATGCAGAAGAAAATGAAGACATATGGCTGAAAATTTTCCAAGTTTGGCGAAGCACATACATTTACAAATTCAAGAAGCTCAGTAAGCATCAAGAAAACCACACCCAAATACATCGTAATTAAATTACTAAAACCAAAGATAATTCTTCACCAGAAGTCCTGTTCTAAAGAAATAGTAAAGGAAGTTATTCAGGAAGAAGAGAAATGATACCAGAGAGAAACTTGGAACTTCATGAAAGGAAGAAGAGCAACAGAAATGGTAAATATCTGTATAGATACAACAGACAGTTTTTCTCTTGGGTTCATTAAAATATGATGGTTGAAATAAAAAATTGTAATATCTTTTCGGGTTTCCAATGTATGTTGATGTATATACATGACAACTACAATATAAAGGAAGAGTTTAAAGGGAACCAAATATCTATAAGCTTTATAAATTTCACTTGAAGTAAAATTTTAATTCTAAGTAGACTATGAAAAGTGAAGTATGTATTGTAATCTGTAGAACAACACCAAAAACCCCCACAACTATACAAATATGAAATATTCAAGTAATCCAAAAGAATGCAGGAATAAGGAAACAGGAATAAAAGAGGAAGGTAAGAGACTTCTAGTTTCAGCTCTGACATATAACAAAGCTAGAAGTCATCACTCCTGTTTCTTTTTTTAAAAATTTTTTAAGAGCTTTAATTTATTTATTTATTTGGCTGTGCCACGCAGAATGCAGGATCTTAGTTCCCTGACTAGGGATTGAACCCGTGCCCCACTGCAGTGGAAGCACAGTCTTAACCACTGGACTACCAGAGAAGTCCCATCACTCTTGTTCTTATAGGAGCAACCACCAACCTGAAATCTGGAGTGAGGCAAATCTAGAGAGTTGCAGCAGAGATCAGCTTACCAAGAGAGCAGGAGCCACTGGAGCCATAAATTGTTAGGACCATTTGAATGATAATTTTGATAAGTTGCTGGAGGCTGAGTATGGACTTGCATGAGGGTGTGAAGCTCATGGGAGCAACAGTCTTAGGGAGGCCCTCATACTCCCATAGGTTTTACCTCCAGGAACACCATCAGGTTCTCAAGATGAAGATCCTGGAAAAGGTCCCCTTGTGGCTTTTGAAGGAGGGAAGGGTAATCATTGTGAAATATGCCCAGAGCATATCTGGGGGAAAAGATATTACCAGAGCCATATCCCAGTTTGAGGTGGACATCCCTCCTACTCCAGCCCCCTCAGCCTTCCTAATTCATCTTAAGGGGGCTATACTGCTGGAGAAACACCTATGAAGTTCACATCCCAGAAAAATAAGCCAAGTAAATTATTGAGATTTAATCCTAAAATTGTAGAATGCTTTTCCTCCCCCCCACTTTACCCTCATACCAACACCAAAAAAGATAAAAACAAAATATGCAGATGTATAACAGGGCTCCAGTATAAGAACAATGGGTTACAACTGAATAGCTACAAGGCATGGACTCTCTCTTGAGTAGTACTGAGGGAAGCCCAGAGTCAAAACAAGGATACTAAGGGAATTTGAAGCTTCTGACACCTATAGCAAACATTAAACACAGTTCACCTCCTTGGACAAATTAACAGATCCACCCAGTAAATGCCTGTTTACCTCTGTTCTTATTACCCAATGCTGTGGGTATTTACCCATGGTAAAGTTTACCCATGGTAAACTTTCAACAAAAAATTAGAAGACATGCCTAAATGCAAGAAAAAATAGTCTGAAGAGGCAAAGCAAGCATCAGAACCAGACTCAAATATTGTAGATGTTGGAATTATCGGATAGGGAATTTAAAATGACTATGATTATTATGTTGAGTCTAATAGAAAAAGTAAGCAATATGCAAGAACACGTGAGTAATGTGAGCAGAGAGAAGAAACTCTAAGAAAGAAACAAAGGGAAATGCTAAAAGTAAAAAAACACTGTAATAGAAATAAATGTTTTGATGGGCTCATCAACAGATTGGACACAATGGAGGAAAGTATCAGTGAGGTTGAAGATAGATCAATAGGGACTGGCTAAACTGAAATGCAATGAGAAAAAAGAATGGAAAAAAGTAACCCAGAACACAACATTTAAGAATTATGGGACAATTTTGAAAAGTGTAACATATGCATAATTGGAATACCAGAAGGAGAAGGAAAAGAAGCAAAAGAAGTATTTGAAGTAATAATGGCAGAGAAAGTATTATAAAATTAATGACAGACATCAAAATACAGTCCTGGGAAGCTTAGTTTAAAAGTACCAAGCAAAATAAATAACTGCACCTGGGCACATGATATTTATACTGCAGAAAACCAAAGACTAAGAAAATCTTGAAAGAAGTCAAAGTCTTGAAAGAAGTCAAAGAAATCTGAAAGTCAAAGAAGTCCCCCAAAGTCAAAGGGATGGAAGAAAACCTTACTCGAAGAAGAACAGAATAAGAATTATGGCAGACTTCTCATCACCATGCAGGCAAGAAGAAAGTGGAGTAAAATATTTAAGAGTTGAAAGAAAAACCCACTAACCTATAATTAATTCTGTATCCAGGAAATTATCCTTCAAAAGTAAAGGACAAAGACTCTCTCAGACAAACAAAAATGGAGGCTAGGGACTTCCTTGGTGGCACAGTGGTTAAGAATCTGCCTGCCAATGCAGGGGACACAGGTTTGAGCCCTGGTCTGGGAAGATCCCACATGTTGCAGAGCAACTAAGCCTGTGCACCACAGCTACTGAGCCTGTGCTCTAAAGGCTGTGAGTCACAACTACTGAGCCCACACACCACAACTACTGAAGCCCGCATGCCTAGAGCCCGTGTTCCGCAACAAGAGAAGCCACCACAATGAGAAGCCTGCACACCACAATAAAGAGTAGCCCCTGCTCACTGCAACTAGAGAAATCCTGCTCATAGCAATGAAGACCCAACACAGTGAAAAATAAATAAATAAAATTAAAAAAATATATAAACAAAAACGAAGGTTATTCATTGCCAGCAGATCTGTCCTGCAAAAATCATAAAAGAAGTTCTTCAGTGAGAACGAAAATTACATAGGTTAGAAATTTAGATGTACATAAAGAAAGGAAAAGCATCAGATAAGAAAAAATGAAGGTAAAATAAAATCTTTTTATTCATCATTGATCTAAAAGATTACTGTTTAATAATAGTAACAATATACAGGGTGATTGTAGAATATGGGTAAGTGAGATGAATGACAGCAGTGTCATAAGGAATAGGAGAAAGGATTTAGAAATATACTATTATAAGGTAGCTACACTACAAGGGAAGCGTTATAGTGTTATTTAAAGATGGACTTAATTCAGTTAAAAAATGTATATTGCAGACACTAGGACAACCACTAAAAAACTCTAAAAAGAAGTATAATATCTTAAGAGAGGAGATGAAATAGAATCATATAAAATGTCAATTAAAATCAGAAGAGGCAGAAAAATAGGGGAAAAAAGAAAAGTGCTGCAACAAGTAGGAAACAGTTACAAACAATAGTGGATATTAATCTATGTTAATAGTCACTTTAAATATGAATCTTATAAATACATCAATTAAAAGAGATTGTCGGAGTGGATTAAAAAACAAGATCCTTATATACAAAAAAAGACCCAGCTATGGGTTGTCTGTTAGAAACTCACTTTAAATATAAAGAACCAGGTAAAAAGGAAATGAATGGAGAAAGATATACCATGCTATCATTAACCAAAAGGAAGCTGGAGTACCTATATTCATATTCAAAGAGATTTTAGAACAATGAAAATTATGAGGGATGCAAAGGAATATAACGTAATGATTTGGTGGTCAGTTCTCCAAGATTTAACAATTCTTTTTTTTTTTTGCGATATGTGGGCCTCTCACTGTTGTGGCCTGTCCCATTGTGGAGCACAGGCTCTGGACGTGCAGGCTCAGCAGCCATGGCTCACAGGCCTAGCCGCTCCACAGCATGTGGGATCTTCCCAGACTGGGGCACAAACCCGCGTCCCCTGCATTGGCAGGCGGACTCTCAACCACTGCGCCACCAGGGAAGCCCTAAGATTTAACAATTCTAAACATTAGCTTTTAACAACAGAGTGTCGAAACACATGAGGCAAAAGCTGATAGAATTGGAAGGAGATATAGACAAATCCACTACAACAGTTGGAGACTTCAACATCCCTGTTTTGATAATTGATAGATCAAGCAGGCAGAAAATCAGTAAGTATGTAGATGACCTGAACAACAATATCAATCAGTCAACTTGATCTAATTAACAGACTATGCCATTTAACAACAGAATCTACATTCTTCTCCAGCTTGCCTGGAACATTCACCAAGATAGAGCACATTCTGGGCCATATACCACACCTTAACAAGTTTAAAACATAGTACTCATACAAAGTATATTTGCAGACCCCAATGGAATTAAATTAGAAATTGAAAACAGGGACTTCCCTGGCAGTGCAGTGGTCAAGAATCCGCCTGCCAATGCAGGGGACATGGGTTTGAGCCCTGGTCTGGGAGGATCCCACATGCCACAGAGCAACTAGGCCCGTGTGCCACAACTACTGAGCCTGCACTCTAGAGCCCACGAGCCACAACTACTGAGACTGCATGCCACAACTACTGAAGCCCGTGTGCCTAGAGCCTGTGCTCCACAACAAGAGAGGCCACCACAATGAGAAGCCCATGCACCGCAATGAAGAGTAGCACCCGCTCACCACAACTAGAGAAAGCACACGTGCAGCAATGAAGACCCAACGCAGCCAAAAGAAGAGGTCTCAAGAAATTTTAAAATATTTTGAACCAATTTTTTATTATCAAAATACAGCTTCTCAAGATTTAGGGGATTTAGGAAAAGCAGTGCTTAGAGGGAAATTTATAACCTTAAATGCATGTACTGGAAAAGAAGAAATATCTGCATTCACTAAAGATACTGATGGCAAATTAAGCATATGAAAAGATGCTTAACATTATTAGTCACTAAGGAATATTAAAACAACGAGATACCACTATACATCTTTTAGAATGATTAAACACACACACACAAAACTGACTGACAATTGCTTACAAGGATACAGAGCGATAGGAACTCTTTATTGCTGATAGTAATGAAAAATGGTACAGCCATTTTAGCAATTTCTTGCAAAGCTAAGCATAGTCTTACCATACAATCCAGCAGTCACACTCCTAGGAATTTATTATACTGATTTAAAAACTATGTCCACACAAAAACCTGCACGTGAAAGATTATAGCAGCTTTACTCATGATTGCCAAAAACTAGAAGCAACCAAAACATCCTTCAGTAGGTGAGTGGTTAAGATGTGGTACATCCATACAATGGAAAATTATTCAGTGATTATTAAAAAATGAACTGTGAAGCCACAAAAAGATATGCATGAATTTAAATGCATAATGTTAAGTGATAGCAGTCTGAAAAGGCTGCATGGAATATGATTTGAGTTAAATGACATTCTGGAAAAGGCAAAACTCTGGCAATGGTAAAAAGGTCAGTGGGTGCCAAGGATCAGGGAAGCACAGGGGATTTACTAACGTGGTAGACTATTCTGTGTGATACATAATTGTGGATACATGACAGTAGGTATTTTTCTAAACCCATATCACTTAAAGTACAAAGAGTAAACTTTAGTGTATGCAAAATTAAAAAAAAATCATTTAGAAGTTTGGGGAATCCAAGAATGAATGCAGAGTATGACAAAACAATCTAACTGTATTACAAATGTATGAAACAGCTTCACTGAAGATGACACAATAGGTGCTGACCTAAGTAAATTTGGAAATAAATGAAGACTCTAATAGTAGAGGCAAAAGAAACTACATAGTAGTGTACTCTAGTTGATAAAGTTATTTCCCACGAGAATAAAGTTTTTAACTGTATCAAGTGCACAATGCTGGTATTGCCATCCTTGTTTACCAAAATTAAACAAGTAAGTAAATAGATGGTGGATGGTGGAAGCTAGGTTTCTCACTGTTGGAGTGGGAGTTTTCAGATAATAAAGGGGAGGAAGCTAAAATGAATTGTACAGTAATGAATTAGAGTTGGCAATACCAGAAAGAACTTATGTTTACCTTACTATAGACATAGGTGGTTACATGTAGAAGTACTTACAGATTTGGGTATACATACATGTTAGTATTCACATATATTTCTCTGTTCTGATAGCTGAGGGCCTAGAAGCAACACCCCAGTAGCAGCAAGCATACCTAGTTCCAAAGTATTGGTTTCTAATACCATTCTCCAGCAAAAGGAACTAGGGCTTCTTGCAGAAATGGCTGATTCTGGAACTGGGGCAGGAAGTATAGAAAATGAGCATGGGCCATTTTATAGCGGTAGAAAGTAAGTGCTCAAACACACATGCATGCACGTGTGCATGTACACACACACAATTATATGTCAGAGGGACATAGAGACAACTGAAAGAGTTCCCAATGACCAAAGCTTGAATAATTTGAGCAAAAAAAATAATGTAGTATTGGATTAGAGCCCAAAGTATAAAATAAATATCCATGAGTCCGTATTGCTGTTAATGATGAATGAATAAATAAATGGGGGAAAAGAAACACATTGCCCAGGCAGAGGAATTCCACTCTTTCTTCAAGGAGGTAGAGTAAAACTCCCTATTCTTTAAGTGTGCAATGGGTATAGTGACTTTATTCCAAAGAGTACAGTGTGGAAAGGGAGGAAAAAGTGTAATTATACAGTGAAGACACCTGACAAACACTACCTCAACCAGGTGATGAAGGTCAGCATCCACAGTCATAAGCCATGTTGATAGTGTGTAACTTTGATACAATATGATATAAATGGCACTTAACTTCTGTTGTCATCTTCTCAATAACCCATAACCCCACCTAATCATGAAAAAAACACCACAGAAATACCAACAGAGGGATACTCTACAACATACCTGAGCAGTACTCCTCAAAATTGTCAAGGTCATCAAAACAAGGAAAGTTTGAGGAAACCATCACAGCCAAGAAGAGGCTAAGGAGACATGAATACTAAATGTAATGTGGTATCCTGGATGAGATCCTGGAATAGAAAAAGGACATTAGGTAAAAACTAAGGAGAACTGAATAAACTTTGGACTATAGTTAACAATAAGGTAACAATGTTGGTTTATTAATTTTACAAATCTACCATATTAATATAAGATGTTAATGATAATGGAAACTGGATGTTGGGTATGTGACACCTCTCTATACTACTATCTTTGCAATTTTCTGTAAATCTAAAACTTTTCAAAAAGTTCATTTTGGGCTTCCCTGGTGGTGCAGTGGTTGAGAGTCCGCCTGCCGATGCAGGGGACACGGGTTTGTGCCCCGGTCCAGGAAGATCCCACATGCCGCAGAGCGGCTGGGCCCGTGAGCCATGGCCGCTGAGCCTGCGCGTCCAGAGCCTGTGCTCCGCAACGGGAGAGGCCATGACAGTGAGAGGTCCGCATACCGCAAAAAAAAAAAAAAAAAGTTCATTTTAACAAAATCCCATTTTATATAAAAGTCTTGAAAAATGTAAATTATATTATAAAAAATATCCATTGCCTGGGGATTTGGAATGTCAGGAGGGAGAGATCATGAAGAGTTCTGAGAAAAGTTTTGGAGGTGATGGATATATTCATTTTCTTGATTGTGGTGATACTTTCACTATTGTATTTATACAGCAAAACATCAAATTCTACACGTCGAATATTTGCAGTTTATTGTATGTCATTTATATTTATTAAAGCCTTTTCTTTTTAAGAATAGGGGACAAACAGAAAATAACAGAACAATAGACCTAAATCCAATTATACCAACTATTACATTAAATGTAAATGGTCAAGACCCAGCTATGTGCTGCGTAGAATAAGTCTAAATATACTGATAATTGGGGGTGGGGGGAGAGATATGCTATCCAAACACTATCAAATGAAAGCTTGTGGTGCCAAGATTATCCAGGATTAAAGACAGACATTTATAATGCTAAAAATGTCAATTCAATAAAAAGAACAATCCTAAATGTAAATTAATAACAGAGCTTCAATATATGTGAAACAAAAACTAATACAGCTGAGAAGAGAGAAGTACCAAAATCTACAAAGTTGAAGACTTCTATAATCATCTCTCAGTAATCTATAGACTAATTAAACAAAATCCAAAAGGATATAGAAGACCTGAACAATACCATCAGCCCAATTGACTTAACTGACATTTGTAGTGTATTCTACTTAATAACAGTAGAAGACACTCTTCAAATGTACATGGAACATTCACCATCAGAGACCATATCCAGGGTCATAAGACAAACCTTAACAGTTAAAAAAAAATTAAAAATCATGCAGAATATGTTCTCTGACCATAATGGGACTAACTAGAAATCAATAACAGAAAGATATGAAGAAAATTCTCATATATTTGTTAATTTAAACAGCACACTTCTAAGTAATCCAAAGATAAAGTCTTAAGGGAAACTAGAAAATATTTTTTGTACTGAATGAAAATGAAAATGCAGGAGATTGAAGATGGCGGGAGATTGGATCAAAATGGCAGAGTAGAGAGATGTGCTCTCACTCCCTCTTTCGAAAACACCGGAATCACAACTAAATGCTGAACAATCATCAACAAGAAGACACTGGAATTCACCAAAAAAGATACCTCACTTGCAAAGACAAAGGAGAGGCCTCAATGAGACAGTAGGAGGGGCGCTATCACAATAAAATCAAATCCCATAACTGCTGGGTGGGTGACTCACAAACTGGAGAACACTAATACCACAGAAGTCCACCCACTGGAGTGAAGGTTCTGAGCCACACTTCAGGCTTCCCAACCTGGGGGTCTGACAATGGGAGGAGGAATTCCTAGAGAATCAGACTTTGAAGGCTAGTGGGATTTGATTGCAGGACTTCGGCAGGACGGGGGCGGGGGGGCGGGGGGGACAGAGACTCCACTCTTGGAGGGCACACACAAAGTAGTGTGCACATCGGGACCCAGGGGAAGGAGTAGGGACCATGTAGGAGACTGAACCAGACCTACCTGCTAGTGTTAGGGGTCTCCTGCAGAGGCGGGGGCAGCTGTGGTTCAACAAGGGACAAGGACACTGGGAGCAGAAGTTCTGCGAAGTACTCCTTGGTGTGAGCCCTCCCAGAATTCGCCATTAGCCCAACTAAACAGCCCTGGGTAGGCTCCAGTGTTGGGTCGCCTCAGGCCAAACAACCAACAGGGAGGGAACCCAGCCCCACCCATCAGCAGACAAGCGGATTAAAGTTTTACTGAGCTCTGCCCATCAGAGCAACAGCCAGCTCTACCCACCGCCAGTCCCTCCCATCAGGAAACTTACACAAGCCTCTTACATAGCCTCATCCGCCAGAGGGCAGAGAGCAGAAGCAAGAAGAACTACAATCCTGCAGCGTGAGGAACTGCACACACATTCACAGAAAGATAGACAAGATGAAAAGGCAGAGGGCAATGTACCCGATGAAGGAACAAGATAAAACCCCAGAAAAACAACTGAATGAAATGGAGATAGGCAATCTTCCAAAAAAAGAATTCAGAATAATGATAGTGAAGATGATCCAGCACCTCGGAAAAAGAATGGAGGCAAAGATGGAGAAGATGCAAGACATGTTTAACAAAGATCTAGAAGAATTAAAGAACAAACAAACAGAGATGAACAATACAATAACTGAAATGAAATACACACTAGAAGGAATCAATAGCAGAATAACTGAGGCAGAAGAACGGATAAGTGACCTGGAAGACAGAATGGTGGAATTCACTGCTGCGGAACAGAATAAAGAAAAAAGAATAAAAAGAATTGAAGACAGCCTAGGAGACCTCTGAGACAACATTAAACGCAACAACATTTGCATTATAGGGGTCCCAGAAGGAGAAGAGAGAGAGAGAAAGGACCCAAGAAAATATTTGAAGAGATTATAGTCAAAAACTTCCCTAACATGGGAAAGGAAATAGCTACCCAAGTCCAGGAAGTGCAGAGAGTTCCAGGGAGGATAAAACCAAGGAGAAACATGCCAAAATACATAATAATCAAAATTAAAGACAAAAATTATTGAAAGCAGCAAGGGAAAATCATCAAATAACATACAAGGGAATCCCCATAACGTTAACAGCTGATCTTTCAGCAGAAACTCTACAAGCCAGAAAGGAGTGGCATGATATGCTTAATGTGATGAAAGGGAAGAACCTACAACCAAGATTACTCTACCCGGCAAGGATCTCATTCAGATTCGATGGAGAAATCAAATGATTTACAGACAAGCAAAAGCTAAGAGAATTCAGCACTACCAAACCAGCTCTACAACAAATGCTAAAGGAACTTCTCTAAGTGAGAAACACAAAAGAAGAAAAGGACCTACAAAAACAAACCCAAAGCAATTAAGAAAGTGGTCATAGGAACATACATATCGATAATTACCATAAACATGAATGGATTAAATGCTCCAACCAAAAGACACAAGCTCGCTGAATGGATACAAAACCAAGACCCATATATGTGCTGTCTACAAGAGCCCCACTTCAGACCTAGGGACACATACAGACTGAAAGTGAGGGGATGGAAAAAGATATTCCATGCAAATGGAAATCAAAAGAAAGCTGGAGTAGCAATACTCATATCAGATAAAATAGACTTTAAAAAAAAGAATGTTACAAGAGACAAAGAAGGACACTAGATAATGATCAAGGGATCAATCCTAGAAGAAGATATAACAATTATAAATATGTGTGCACCCAACATAGGAGCACCTCAATACATAAGGCAACTGCTAACAGCTATAAGAGAGGAAATAGCAGTAACACTAATAGTGGGGGACTTTAACACCTCACTTAAACCAAAGGACAGAGCAACCAATAAAAATTAATAAGGAAACACAAGCTTTAAATGACACAATAGACCAGATAGATTTAATTGATATTTATAGGATATTCCATCCAAAAAGAGCGGATTACACTTTCTTCTCAAGTGTGCACGGAACATTCTCCAGGATAGATCACATCTTGGGTCACAAATCAAGCCTCGGTAATTTTAAGAAAATTGAAATCATATCAAACATCTTTTCTGACCACAACGCTATGAGATTAGAAATCAATTACAGGGAAAAAAACGTAAAAAACACAAACACATGGAGGCTAAACAATACGTTACTAAATAACCAAGAGATCACTGAAGAAATCAAAGAAGAAATCAAAAAATACCTAGAGAAAAATGACAATGAAAACACGATGACTCAAAACCTATGGGATGCAGCAAAAGCTGTTCTAAGAGGGAAGTTTATAGCTATACAAGCCTACCTCAAGAAACAATCTTAAATAAACAATCTAACGTTACACCTTAAGGAACTAGAGAAAGAAGAACAAACAAAATCCAACGTTAGCAGAAGGAAATAAATCATAAAGATCAGAGCAGAAATAAATGAAATAGAAACAAAGAGAACAATAGCAAAGATCAATAAAACTAAAAGCTGGTTCTTTGAGAAGATAAACAAAATTGATAAACCATTAGCCAGACTCATTAAGAAAAAGAGGGAGAGGACTCAAATCAATATAATTGGAAATGAAAAAGGAGACGTTACAACAGACGTGGCAGAAATACAAAGCATCCTAAGAGACTACTACAAGCAACTCTATGCCAATAAAATGGACAACATGGAAGAAATGGACAAATTCTTAAGAAGATATAACCTTCCAAGACTGAACCAGGAAGAAACAGAAAATATGACCAGCCCAATCACAAATAATGAAATTGAAACTGTGATTAAAAATCTTCCAGCAAACAAAAGTACAGGACTAGATGGCTTCACAGGTGAATTCTATCAAGCATTTCGAGAAGAGCTAACTCCCATCCTTCTCAAACTCTTCAGAAAAATTTCAGAGGAAGGAAAACTTACAAACTAATTCTACGAGGCCACCATCACCCTGATACCAAAACCAGAAAAAGATACTACAAAAAGAAAATTACCAATATCACTGATGAATATAGATGCAAAAATCCTCAACAAAATACTAGCAAACAGAATCCAACAACACATTAAAAGGATCATACACCATGGTCAAGTGGGATTTATCCCAGATATGCAAGGATTCTTCAATATATGCAAATCAATCAATTTGAAACACCATATTAACAAATTGAAGACGAAAAACCATATGATCATCTCAATAGATGCAGAAAAAGCTTTTGACAAAATTCAACACCCATTTATGATAAAACCTCTCCAGAAAGTGGGCATAGAGGGAACCTACTTCAACATAAAAGGCCATATATGACAAACCCACAGCAAACATCATTCTCAATGGTGAAAAACTGAAAGCATTTCCTCTAAGATCAGGAACAGAGCAGGATGTTCACTCTCACCCCTGTTAATTCAACATAGTTTTGGAAGTCGTAGACACAGCAATCAGAGGAGAAAAATAAAAGGAATGCAAATTGGAAAATAAGAAGTAAAACTGTCACTGATTGCAGATGACATGATATTATACATAGAGAATCCTAAAGATGCCACCAGAAAACTACTAGAGCTAATCAATGAATTTGGTAAAGTTGCAGGATACAAAATTAATGCACAGAAATCTCTTGCATTCCTATACACTAATGATGAAAAATCTGAAAGTGAACTTAAGGAAACACTCCCATTTACCATTGCAACAAAAAGAATAAAATACCTAGGAACAAACCTACCTAGGGAGACAAAAGACCTGTATGCAGAAAACTTCAGATACTGATGAAAAAAATGAAAGATGATACCAACAGATGGAGAGATATACCATGTTCTTGGATTAGAAGAATCAATATTGTGAAAAAGACTATACTACCCAAAGCAATCTACAGATTCAATGCAATCCCTATCAAGTTACCAATGGCATTTTTTATAGAACTAGAACAAAAAATTTTAAAATTTGTATGGAGACACAAAAGACCCCGAATAGCCAAAGCAGCCTTGAGGGAAAAAAACGGAGCTGGAGGAATCAAATTCCCTGTCTTCAGACTACAGTACAAAGCTACAGTAATCAAGACAATATGATATCGTACAAAAACAGAAATAGATCAATGGAACAGGATAAAAAGCCTAGAGATAAAACCATGCACCTATGGTCAGCTAATCTATGACAAAGGAGGCAAGTATATACAATGGAGAAAAGACAGTCTTTTGTAAGTGGTGCTGGGAAAATTGGACAGCTCCATGTAAAAGAATGAAATTAGAACACTCCCTAGCACCATACACAAAAATAAACTCAAAATGGATTAGAGACCTAAATTTAAGACTGGGCACTATAAAACTCTTGGAGGAAAACATAGGAAGAGCACTCTTTGACATAAATCACAGCAAGATATGTTTTGATCCACCTCCTAGAGTAATGGAAATAATACCAAAAATAAACAAATGAGACCTAATGAAACTTAAAAGCTTTTGCACAGCAAAGGAAACCATAAACAAGACGAAAAGACAACCCTCAGAATGGGAGAAAGTATTTGCAAATGAAACATCGGACAAAGGATCAATCTCCAAAATATATAAACAGCTCATGCAGTTCAATATTAAAAAAAAACAACAACCCAGGCTTCCCTGGTGGCGCAGTGGCTGAGAGTCCACCTGCCGAAACAGGGGACACGGGTTTGTGCCCCGGTGTGGGAAGATCCTACATGCCGCGGAGTGGTTAGGCCCATGAGCCATGGCTGCTGAGCCTGTGTGTACGGAGCCTGTGCTCCGCAAAGGGAGAGGCCACAACAGTGACAGGCCCGCGTACCGCAAAAAAGCAAACAACAAAAAACAACAACCAAAAAAAAACCCAATCCAACAATGGGCAGAAGACCTAAATATATATTTTTCCAAAGAAGACATACCAATGACCAAGAAGCACATGAAAAGCTGCTCAACATCACTAATTATTAGAGAAATTCAAAGCAAAACTACAGTGAGGTATCACCTCACACCAGGTAGATTGGGCATCATCAGAAAATCTACAAGCAACAAATGCTGGAGAGGGTGTGGAGAAAAGGGAACCCTCTTGCACTGTTGTTGGGAATGTAAATTGATACAGCCACTATGGAGAAAGTATGGAGGTTCCTTAAAGAACTAAAAATAGAATTACCATATGACCTAGGAATCCCACTACTGGGCATACACACAGAGAAAACCATAATTCAAAAAGACAGATGCACCACAATGTTTGTTGCAACACCTTTTACAATAGCCAGGTCTTGGAAACAACCTAAATGCCTGTTGACTGATGAATGGATAAAGAAGATGTGGTATATATATACAATGGAATATTACTCAGCCATAAAAGGAGTTAAATTGGATCATTTGTAGAGACGTGGATGCATCTAGAGACTGTCATACAGATTGAAGTCAGAAAGGGAAAAACAAATATCGTATATTAACACACATATGTGGAATCTAGAAAATAGTACAGATGAACCAGTTTGCAGGGCAGAAATTGAGACACAGAAGTAGAGGAAAAACGTATGGACACCAAGGGGGGAAAGTGGTGGGGGGTGGCGGTTGTGGTGTGATGAGGTTGGAGATTGGGATTGACATTTTATACACTGATGTGTATAAAATGGATGACTAATAAAATAAATAAATAAAGATTTAAAAAAATTCAGTGTTTCAGAATTTTTTAGATGTACTATATCATTGTTCAGAGGGAAATAATCTGAATTTCCACATTATGAAACTAGAAAAAGAGCAAAATAAAGCCAAAGAAAGTAGAGGGAAGGGGAAAAGATAAGAACAGGAATTTATGAAACTGAAAATGGCAAAAATGATAGAGAAAATCAATGAAAACAAAAGGTGGTTCTTTGAAAAAGATAAAAAATTAGAATCCTTTCACCAGACTGACCGAAAAAGAGAAGGCAAATTACCAATATCAGGAATGAAGGAAGGGATATAACTACAGATGCCACAGACATTTACAGGCTAATAAGGGGATTTTAGAAACAACTTTATGCATGTGAATTTGACAACTTAGTTGAAATAGATCATTTCTTGAAAGACAAAAACTACCAATATTCATTGAAGCTGATATAGATAACTGAATAGTATATCTATTGAAGAAATTGAATTAGTATTTGTGGCCTTCCAAAAACGAACTACTGGCCCAAATAGTTTTCCTGACAAATATTATCAAAAATTTCAGGAAGAGGTGATACCAGTTCCCTACAGTCTCTTCCAGAAAATAAAAGACAGAATACTTCCCTACTTATTTTATGCATCCATTTTTAACCTGATATCAAAATCGTGCAAAGACAGTACATAAAAATAAGTTCACAACAGTGTATCTTGTAAACTTATATAAATCTTCAATAAAATATTCATAAAGTGAATCCAGCCACATATAAAAAGATTAGTACACCAAGAGCAAGAGGTGTTTATCCTGGGAATTCAAGGCTGGTTTAATGTTTGAGAATTAATTGGTAAGTGTCATACACCATATTAGCAGACTAAAGAAGTAAAACCATATGATCATATCAACAGATACTGAAAAAGTATTCAATAAAATTCAACATCCCTGTAATATATGAAAACACTGAACTAACTAGGAATACAAGGAAACTTCTTTATCTCAATAAGAGGCATCTACAAAAAATTTCTACAGCTGACAATGATGAGAAAGTGAACCATTTCTTCCTAAGATTGGGAATAAGGCGAGGATCTTCACTTTTACCACTTGTTTAATGTACTACTGGAAGTCCTAGCCAAACTATCTGTTTGAAAATGACATGATTTTCTGCATAGAAAATCCCAAGAAATCTACAAAAAGAAAAAGATTCCTAAATATAATAAGTGAGTTTAGCAAGGTTGCAGTATACAAGGTTAGCATATAAAAATAAGTCATATTTCTATATACTGGCAATGAACAATTGTAAATATCTTTTAAAGCACCATTTACAATAGCTCCAATTTAAAAATAATAAATGCTTAAGTATAAGTCTAACAAAATATGTATAGGATCTGTATGCTGAAAGCTAAAACACTGATGAAAGAAATCAAAGATGATTGAAAATGAATCAAAAAATGAAATATATAATATGATCATGGATTGAAAGACTCAGTATAGTTATGATTTCTCTCAATAAACATAATCTCAAATCCTAGCAAGATTAGTTTTGTAGAAATAGACAGACTTTTAAAATTTATATGGAAAAGCTAAGAAACTTATAATAGTCAAAACAATTCAGAAAAAAAATGTTGAAAGATTTATACAACAGTCAGATTTAAGACTTACTAAAAAGCCACAGTAACCAACACAGTACGCTATTGATGAAAAAGAATCGACACATAGGTAGATCAGTTTTCAACATTGAAAATTTTCAATTTTCAACATTTCAAAATTCCAAAATTTTCAACATTGAAAATCCAGAGTAGACCCACATAGATATGGTTAACTGATTTTTGACAATGGAATACTATTGAATAGTACCATGGAATACTATTCAATAAAAAATTAGTAAGCTCTTAAAACACACAACATGGATGAAGCTCAGTTAGTTATGCTGTGCTAAATGAAAGAAGCCAGTCTTAAATAGGTGAATCCATTTATAAAATGTATGAATCCATTTTGGGAAAGGCAAAACTATTACTGTAAACGCTTTATTTGAATAGCAGGGGTCATGGTCATATCATTTGCCCTCCACATGGAACAAATGCATTATTTACATATAAAATATGCTTCCATGTTTTTTTCTTTAACCTTCAAACTCTAAAGTACATACTTCTACTTGGCCCCAAGGTGATTGTAAACATAAATGTGGACAATGAAATTGCATGGCTATAAGGTGACCATCTGAATGAAAACATTCTCATAGCAGAATCTCAGACTCTGGACAGTGTGTCCAAGAACCATTCCCACCTCCTACCATCCTTTTATCCCTACTTCCCCACCGTTGTTTGAAAAAGTCTTTACTTTTGGTAATCATTATTGTCAGTACAAAGGAGCCTTGATTTAGGAGACAGAAGACATAGGTTACTTTGCACAAGTCACTTAATATTTATGTTTGTTTTCTCATCTGAAAATAAGGATAATAATACCTGTCCTGCTTACTTCATTTGTAAAGATCTGATGAATCAATGGAAACCATTTTATGTGTTGTAAAATGGTTTGTAAATGTAAGGTATCATTACTATTATTAAACATAAGAAATAAACTAATATTTTGTGATACCTTATGGCAATCAAAGGAGTTTCAACTCTGAAAATTATTATAATTTCTAAAATTAATGCAGAATGAAAAATAAGGACTTGATAACTTCAAAGTTGATTACTCTCTAGTTTTATTACCATACACTATTTAAACTATTAATAGGATATAAGATATGTTATTACAGGAAATTTTTGGGTATATGGCTAGATATCAGTACAAATTCAAGTTCTGAAAATACCATCAGGAAGGATTAGCAAGCAATATACTTATTAACAATTTGAATTATGAAAGAATTCAGTTTTAGTTAAAGCTGTAATTGTTTCTTTCTAGCAGTAGATGCCAGTAGAGTTCTTTTTAATAAAAATCAAATTGCCTAAGTACTTTGATAGCAACAGTTTGCTGGTCACAATACCATATATAGAAATATTGCTCTAAGGACTAAAGAGTCTACTTTTTCTAAGGACTTTGTAACAGATAAAGAGTTTTATTGAAGAAAAATGAATAAATTTTAAATGTAGTATTTTCTAGCTCTTCATCTAGTGAAGATTACTTTCTTCTTCTTGATATAGTAATTTTGTTACAAAGCTTATACATTGCTTTAAATAAATTAATCTTCGTTTCTAATTAGAAATCTGGAATATCTGTATGAAACTTAAGCAACATTGGATATAAGTCTGGCTAGACATGTGTTAAAAACAAATATCGTGGGGCTGAAATGTTAGAATTAGCTTGCACTTTTGGCAAGGGAATGCCATGAGTGTAGTATTTTGGGGAGGTTAATATGTCAGAGATGAGTGATTGAAAGGAGTGACTGGAAGCAGAGAAAACAAGTTATTTTAGAAATCCACATTTTCACTAATAAAAATGAAACTCAAAGAATGAATAAATTTAGTAACTGACTGAACGTAGAGAAAAAGAAGTTAAGTGACATTACTTCTATTGCTGTTGTCTTTATATATGAACAACTAGGTGGTCGTTGGATAATTTACAAATATGATCCTATCATAAATATAATTAAAATATTTTCAAGTGTTTGATTCTACTTAGACCTTTAATTTATTAAAACTGAATACTTCATATATTTGTTGAGTATGTAACTAGCACATGCACTGCATTTATGAATTCAAGTAATTCACAATTTGAGACATAAATTTATAAATAGCAAATTTTAACAAAATTATAAGATCATTGGAAACAGTGGAGAGAGCAGTTTATTTTTCTAGAAAGTATGTGGGAAACTTCAGTGAAAATGTGACATTTTTGGTGAGCCTTGAGGATGAATAGAATTTATACCAAGAGAGCAAGTCAAAGAATTCAGGAATTTTATGCACTTATGCCCATTCAGAGACAGTTCATCCTCTGTAGATGTTTATTGAAGACTGCAGACACCTGTTCAGGGTCTGTTTTGTATTAAGTCAGATGTTAATAAAGAAATTATTATTATATACACACATATTTATCAGAAAGCTACAATTTAAGAAGTTTGGTGTTGTAGATACTGTTACCTGTTTGTTTAGATTGATCTAATTTTATTATACAAAATAAAATGTACACAAATGAGCTGTTATTTGGCAAAATTCATTAGTCAATGTTTCCTCTGTGTGTGTGTGTGTTGTGTCCTAATTTGATTACATTATTATTCCTATTTATTCTATTTGTCATTATTGTCTCTATTTATTCTGTTTGTTAAACAGTAGGCACAAAATCTTGATGAAGACTTTTTTTAGATAGATTTTAAAAAATATCCTTCCTTCCTTCTTTCCCTCCTTCCTTCTTCCCTCCCTCCCTTCCTTCCTTTTTTTTCTTCCTTCTTTCTTTCCTTTATTTAAAGCTTCCAAAGAGAAAACCACACAAATTTCTCATCCTTTAATAAGTATCAGAAGGCAAGTACTCAGAATCATTGTTAAATGTCACAGGTTACTTTTTTCATGCAAATGGACAGTTTACTTTTAACCAAAGGAGCTGTTTCTAAGTGAGACCCCTAAATCAGGGATAGGTAAGCAGTAGTCCTCAGTGTTAAGTTTAAAAATTAACATGTCTCAGTCAACTAGAAGGATTTTTTTCCCTCTCAATTGAAATTTCTTGCTATGGCTGATTTTATATAATTTTAAATCTTATATAATTTTTTCAAATTTTAGAGTGTTTGAAAATGTACTGCTGATACGCACTTGTCAGCAGGTTATGTTTGGTAAGCAATACTGACACACTAAATATAGTTTTATATTAGACTTTAGTCAGTGAGTTAGCAACATTGAGTTCTTTTAAGTGCTAGTTCAGATTTTTTTCGTTAAAATTTATGTGTTAAAATTTGTTTTGCAGGTGTTTTGTGATATCCCATACCAGCTTTCAGTGAAAAGTTAACTATTTATAAGGATTCATAAAATCTATACTAATCTGTATTAGCTGATTTCCTGGATAAAACACAACCTTTTCAACATATTATATTTGGAGAGTGGTTTGGCCTTCAGTTGTTTGTATAGGGTTGTAATACACGTTTAACTACTTTTCCTTTTTAAAAAATTTTTTTCAGCCTACTATCCATATGTAAAGCTTTATGTTTAATGTTCTCATTAACGTGTATATTAATATTAAAACACTCTTAAACATAGCCTTTTAGGATGATATTGCAAGTCTTTAAAATCTTCATCTCTAGTTGAGATGAACAGTTGTGCTAAGAAAGGCTCAGTAATGTGCTGTTTTATATTAACAGGAAACAGAGCAGCAGTAGTGGTTTGAATACACTGCAAACAGGAAGTTTGATACATGCATAGCTTTTGGCTTCTGTGTAAGAAGTTGTTGAGCTCCTTCTGGAAATATTTTCAGTTACTTTAAATTAAGTGTAAATACACATGAATGGCAGCTTATAGAGAACTACCCTGTAATCAGTATACAGGTACAACTGCTCTTCAGAAATTGGAAGGTTTTGCTAGCCGATTATTTCATAGACACTCCAAAGGTACTGCACATGATCAGAAAACAACTCTGGAAAATGACAGCCTTCATTTCTCTGAACATACTGCCTTATGGGACAGATCAAGTAAGTTTTTTTTTTTTTTTTTTTATGATACACTGTAACTAGAAACTAAAATGCTAATTGGAGTTTTAGAATGAAGCACAGAACTGTGTGTGTGGGGGGGTGTCTTTTTATGATTTGCCCAAGGATATTTTGCAAGGTAAAGTTGAAAAAAAATTACAAAAACTTGATTATAAGTTGAGCTGGATCACATAGCTCATCGTTTTGTTTTAAATGCGATTAGTTAAGTTGAATATCAGTGGGAAAATTTTCTACAAAATTCTTATATCATTTCTAGTGTATGTTTTCTTTTAATTAAAAAAAATTTTTTTTGTTCTTAAGTGAAAGGCCTACATTTAAGAAAAATAATCATTTTATTTTAAAAAATATCTTGGATTTATAAGCCTTAATATTCAAAAGGGGCAAAAGGACTCTTGAATTTATAATTAAATTTTTGTTATGTTTGCCATATTTTATTTTTAAATGCATGTGTGAAAGTTACTTGAGTTTAACAAGCAGGATTTATAATATGAAAGCATAGTATGATTATTCTATGTGAAATCTTATATTTATAACATTATAAATATCAGAATCTTTCATATGGGGGGGAAAACTTGTTTATGCATGCATCACATTCTTTCCAGGCATGGTAAAATGTTTGGACTTAACTGCTTTGCTGAAATGGTGATACGTAATGATTTTTTGTGACATGCACTTTTTAAAGGCTACATTTCACATATAAACAATACCAGTGCCCTCATTCCACATCTCACCTTGGACCCTCCCCAAGGTATTTTTGTTATTCTAATTAAAGGAACAATATAATTACTCTTGGTACTTTTTAGTGTGTTTGATCACCAAATAGCACTGTTTTGCCTCTTTCTGTTTACATACTCCATAGCAGTTAAGGAAGAAAACTCAGCTAAAAGAAAAGCAACAAAAAACCAAGAATGGCTTACAAAATTGACTCTTTTGTTTATATAGTACCTTCATAGTTCCGCAGAAGTTTATTTGAATTTTTTTTTTATTGCATTAGAATTTTTTACCTTCCTCAAGCTATTTTAGGGAGAAAGTAAAGAACATATATTTGTACAATTTTTTTTTTACTTTATAGGTTTTGATTATTTATAATTAATCCTTACTATATAGCAAGTTGATGGATGAGGAATCTCAAATATCTTCAAGGTAATGAACTGTTGAGTATTGAAATAATAGTATATTATTAAAATTTACCATGAAACAAAAGTTTTTTATTCATTTTACTTGCCCTATTCTGTTAAATTGCAGTCTCCTAAGCCCTTTTGGAAATCATTTTTATGCATTTCAAGGACTTTTAATTAAACATTCAGTGAGGAATGAGGACAGTACTGAATTAGTACACTAATCCCTGTTTCTACAAATAGTGGGTGTTTAGTAAATGTATCTCAAATGGATGAATATCATGGGCTTTTAATATTTAAAAGTTATGTTTGAATTATACTCTCACCATTTTTAAATGTGTGGGGCTTGTAACATTTTCTGAGACACATTTTAAAATCTAGCAATTGAAGATAATATCATGAGCTATGATTTCTTTTGGAAAAAACAGACTGATAAAATGCTGTTAACATTTTTCTTTATGGTGATGCCACAAAATAAAATAAATAGAATCACAGTGCACAGTGAAATTAGGTGCAAACCTTGTAGCCGTTCAAATGATAGGTATGATATAAGAAATGCTTAAAGAGTAACTAAATGTTCATGAATCAAGCATTCTTTCACTTTCTCTTTCATATCCTCAAATATAGAAATAGATAATTTTTTATATGTAGTGATGAGAATGGTAAGCATGGTGTTCTAGTTTCTTATTATGGAATGTGTTGATATAGAGGAGAAAATATGGATACAACAGAAACAGAGGAATCCTTTTGTATCAAAATTCCAAGGTTTATTTTCGTGATGAAAACACAGATTTTTATTCATTTATAGTGTGAGTTATGGAAAGAATTTTGACAGTATGAAGTTTTCGTACAAACCACATTCTTCAAAGCTACTTAAAGCAGTTTACTTGCATGACTTGTTTGACAAGGAAAAGGAATGTAATATCTCCTGATGATAAGCTCTCTGAGTATGCTTGTTCCAAAAGTGTGATTTAAGAAATCAGCTAAGCACAGAAACTACATGTAATTTTATAAAAATTAGGTTTGTGAACTACTGAGTAAAGATTAATTACCAATCTAGGCATGTATGAAATGTAAGAATTTTAATCCAAGTTTCTTTATTCTCCAGTGACATTAAATTTAGGAAGAAATACAAAATAAAGGCCACACAGTGGTTTCCAGGTGCCTTAAATGTTTTATCTTTTACTACTAAATTAAGTAATAGGAATTCCTGTTTGATAACATAAATATTTAACAGCTGATTCCATGCACATATAAGTACTTGAAGTTCACAACAAAAACATAAAGGAATTCTTTTTATTCTGACTCAGAATGAATGGGAGTATTGACATTCATTGAGTCCTCTTTCTAGCCAATTTATTTTGGTTCGCTTTTAAATCTTTCTTTGATCATAAATGGTGTGTTGAGTTATATAGTGCTGAACTTAATGGAAGTTTTGCACATTTTAAATCTTGGACTTTATAAATTTAATGTCTAATTACAATATTTTAAGGACTGAATAGACAAACACCATCAAATGCTTTACCTGTTCTCCTTTCCCATGAATTGACAGGCTATTTCTGTGGCAGATACAAATCCATATCAGTGAAGCTTAGATTGAAATACTATATTGAACAAATGAACAGTTTTGAATATGGATTTTTTTAGGTAGAATCAGAGCTAAAGTGGTTGTAATAAACCACTTTATCTAGTTAGTTTTACCTTTCCAAAACTCATACAGTCTTTAAGACAGTACACTCCCATGCTTATTTCTTAGTCCACTAAATCTGTATCATTGTAACTTCTAAGCTAAAAGACCGCCTACATTATCTTTTCTTTTCTTTTTTTTTTTTTTTCGGTACGCAGGCCTCTCACTGTTGTGGCCTCTCCTGTTGTGGAGCACAGGCTCCGGACGCACAGGCTCAGCGGCCATGGCTCACGGGCCCAGCCGCTCTGCGGCATGTGGTATCTTCCCGGACCGGGGCACGAACTCGTGTCCCCTGCATCAGCAGGTGGACTCTCAACCACTGCGCCACCAGGGAAGCCCTTATCTTTTCTTAAAAAAAATTTATTGGAGTATAGTTGATTTACAATGTTGTGTTAGTTTCAAGTGTACAGCAAAGTGAATCAGTTATACATATATCCACTTTAAGAATCAATATTGTGAAAATGACTATACTACCCAAAACAATCTGCAGGTTCAATGCAATCCTTATCAAATTACCAATGGCATTTTTCACAGAATTAGAACAAAACCTTTACAATTTGAATGGAAACACAAAAGACCACGAATAGCCAAAGCAATCTTAAGAAAGAAAAATGGGGCTGGAGGAATCAGCCTCCCTGACGTCAGACTATACTACAAAGTTATGGTCATCAAAACAGTATGGTACTGGCACAAAAACAGAAATATAGATCAGTGGAATAAGATAGAAAGTGCAGAGATAAACCCACACACCTATGGTCACCTAATCTATGACAAAGGAGTCAAGAGTATACAATGGAGAGCCTAAAGAATTTTAACTAGCATAATACAGGAAAAGTTAACTTGCTTATTCTACTATAGGGAAATGTATTTAGCTACTATACATCTTCTGTTGGAGCTGGACACTTATTTAGAATTAGCACTTCAGGACCTTTTTTTTAATTGAAGGGTAGTTGATTTACAATATTTTTGTGTTAATTTCAGGTGTACAGCATAGTGATTCAATATTTTTGCAGATTCTATTCCATTATAAGCTTATTTCAAGATAATGGATATAATTCCCTGTGCTATACTTTAAATCCTTGTGGCTTATCTACTTTATATATAGTAGTCTGTATTGGGTTGGCCAAAAAGTTTGTTCGGGTTTTTCCATAAGCTCTTACAAAAAAACCAGAATGAACTTTTTGGCCAACCCAATATATGTTAATCCCATATTCCTAATTTGTCCTCCACCCCTTCCCTCTACCCTTTGGTAACCACCAGTTTGTTTTCTGTGTCTATGAGTCTGTTTCTGTTTCTGTCTGAGTCAGACTTGTCTTTCTCTAAGCATAATATTCTCTAGGTCCGTCCATGTTGCTGCAAATTGCAGTATTTTATTCTTTTTTATGGCTGAGTATTATTTTATTGTGTGTGTGTATATATATATATATATATATATATATATATATATATATATATATATCATCTTCTTAACCCAGTTGTCTGTTGATGGACATTTGGGTTGCTTCCATGTCTTGGTTATTGTAAATAGTGCTTCTATAAATGTTGGGGTGCATGTATCTTTTCGAATTATTGTTTTCACTTTTTCTGAATATATACCCAGGAGTGGAATTGCTGGATCATATGGTAGTTCAATTTTTAGTTTTTAGAGGAACTGCCATACTGTTCTCCATAGTGGCTGCACCAAATTACATTCCCATCAACAGTTTATGAGACTTTCCTTTTCTCCACATCCTCTCCAACATTTGTTATTTGTAGATTTTTTGATGATACCCATTTTGTCTGGTATGAGTTGATATCTCATTGTGGTTTTGATTTGCATTTCTCTTAATAATTAGTGATGAGCGCCAACACTTTTGGTCACTATGTGAACATGGTAATGAAGAGTCAAGACAATGGAATCCCTTTATAACAACAGTGGTTATTTATGATGTTTCTTCTACCTGGAATTTCCTGTTCCTACTATTGCCAATGGTGAGATTTGCTCATACTTTAAGACTCTGCTCACATATTATCTTTGTAACAAAATCACCAAAGCATTCTTCTGTTCCTCTGTTCTTTATCCTTTTTAGAATTCATGATCTGTTCCTGTGTTCTCATATCATACTCACTTCTATTACGTTTTATTTTATAGTATTAAAATTGTATTACATTAGTCCTCAAGTTACCTCTCTCCCCTATTTGACTTTGAACTCCTTGAAGGCATAGATTTTGTCAATTTATTTTGGTATTGCCAGCATAGTTCTCAATACATGTTGAGTTGTTTGTTAGATTAACATTAAATATCACTACAGTCTTACACTAACAAGCTTTCTCTCAATTTTTTCTATTATGATCTTTGCAATTTATTTTAAAGGCCTGTGGCCATAACCAAAAACAGTGAAATGCTGATCTGACCCTGGTAAATAAATATCACATTTCAGAGGCACTGAACTTTTCAGTGTTACCTGTACATTTTTATCATGATTGTTTATAAGAATCTGAGTAATCAGCAGCCTTTATAGTAAAACTAAGAAACCGGGATATTAAATGATTTGAAATTAGAAAATGTTTCCATGGAGTGTTTAACAGTGCCAAGTACTATATCAAGTGTAATAATGAGAAGCTTGTACTTGCTTGTGTTTTACAAGAATAGCCATACTACATAGTTAGAGAAGGAAGATTGAGTATATACTCTTGATAGTGTCTTGCTCAAGTGTGGTCCCAGTCTAGTAGCATTAGCATCATCTGGGAGCCTGTTAAAAAGGAAGACTTTCAGGCCCCATCTAGACCTCCTGAGTCAGAATCTGCATTTTAACAAGATTACCCAGCTGATTCATATGCACATTAAAGTTTGAGAAGCCCCTTTTCCCTAATAACATTTTAATCTGATTACTAAATACTGTGTCTTCATTGGAGAAAATTTGCAAACCATAAAAAGAACAAACAAAAAAAGTAAAAATCACACATAATCCCACCAAAAGATAATCACTATTAACCTTGTTCTATATATAGTCTATTTTGTGCATAGATACACAAATTTCCACTGGCCCTTAACTTTGGATCTCTCCGTAGTGTTTCATAACATTTTTCCTTATTGTAAAGATTTGTTCCACAATATCTTTTTTTTTTTTTTTTGCTGTATGCTGGGCCTCTCACTGTTGTGGCCTCTCCTGCTGCGGAGCACAGGATCCGGACGCGCAGGCTCAGCAGCCATGGCTCACGGGCCCAGCCGCTCCGCAGCATGTGGGATCTTCCCGGACTGGGGCATGAACCCGTGTCCCCTGCATCAGCAGGCGGACTCTCAACCACTGCGCCACCAGGGAAGCCCTACAATATCTTTTAAGATGGCTGTTTTGTACTGTCTTAAGGATGCACCACAATTTAAAGTCACTAGCCATCTAGATTGTTTTTAATTTTTTGCTATCATATAAAAAAAACACTGTGATAAACATTCTTGTAGCTAAATCTCTGTGCATATCATTATTTTTATATTTTATAGGACAAATGTAGAGAACTGTTATAACCATTTTAAGCTTTTGTATTAAATAAATTTTATCCCAGGTATACACATAATATATTCTCTTGGAGTTAAATTTGTTTCGATATTCAGAGAAGACATGTTTAAATTCCCTCATATAATTTTCTGGCACAAAACATGATTTACTTTCTTATTAGTGTTTATCAAAAATTTTCCACTTTTCAAAATTGGTCAATTATTAGTAGCAAATGATCTGAGAGACTTGTTTTAGTTGTTGAATAGAGCATTATCTTTGGTAATCAACATACTATAATCTGCTTGGGTTGGAGATTCAGATTCAGTCATATTATAAAGTATATCCTCTAAATCTGATTCTGCAATATAGTGGTGACTCATACCACTTCACTCCCACGTTTCCTGGGTGGAATATTGTCATATACACTATCACATGAAACATTTATTTACTATCTGTCAGGCATTGTTCTAAGCACATTGCATATATTAGTTTATGTAATCCTTTAAAAACCCCAATAAGATGGATACTATTATTATTCACATCTTTCAGATAAAGAGACTAAAACACATTGAGGTAAAGTAATTTCCTCAAGGTAACATAACAAATAGATAAAATTTGAACCCAGGCAGTCTGGCTCCAAAGCCAACACTCTTTTTTATTTATTTTTTTTTGCGGTACGCGGGCCTCTCACTGTTGTGGCCTCTCCCATTGTGGAGCACAGGCTCGGGACGCGCAGGCTCAGCGGCCATGGCTCATGGGCCCAGCCACTCTGCGGCATGTGGGATCTTCCCGGACTGGGGCACGAACCCGCGGCCCCTGCATCGGCAGGTGGACTCTCAACCACTGCGCCACCAGGGAAGCCCCCAAAGCCAACACTCTTAATCACCATTCTGTGAAATCTTTCTATATGTTTGTAAGAAAAACTGGGCTTTGGGTCCTATAGCAATGATTTCTGTCTGAGGTTTTCTGTTAGTTGCAGAGACCTAGTGCATATTATGAGGACCCAGAAGACTAACAGCCTGGTCAGAGAACTTTGAAAATAAAATGTCGTCCAAAAAGAGCTAGTAATTTGAAACTGGAAGGATGATGCATTTTCTGAGGGAGTGAATATTACTTGCAAGTCCCAAAACAATGGCTGATTTTAGCTCTGGGGTCTGGTTATGGTTGTATAACAAGTGTAGCCCACTAGGGATACATATTAGGTCTTGTCTTTGAAATGTTCAAATTAATCACTGTACTCATCTGCTCAAATTAGCAGGACTTCTAAATGGCAGTTTTCTTGGGATCTTCTTCCAGTCCCCTTCAAGTATTGCCAAACTTCTGGGAGTTTACTCATTCCAGAGAAGCTAATCTTCTTTCCAAAGGTTGGATGAAGAAAGAGATGGGTATTTTGATTAGTATAGAGGCTAGTAATCTCATTTTCAGCTGCTATTGATTTTGCCAGTGCTACATAGTTTCACGGTTTAAACTGGTCCCAAAGAATTTGATGTATCCTTGCTCTTGATGCGGTGCCACTGATACTTGTGGAGACTGGATTCTTTTTTTTTTTTTTTTTTTTTTTTTTTTTTGGTATGCGGGCCTCTCACTGTTGTGGCCTCTCCCGTTGCGGAGCACAGGCTCCGGACGTGCAGGCTCAGCGGCCATGGCTCACAGGCCCAGCTGCTCCACGGCATGTGGGATCTTCCTGGACCAGGGCACGAACCCGTGTCCCCTGCATCGGCAGGCGGACTCTCAACCACTGCGCCACCAGGGAAGCCCGAGACTGGATTCTTAATGGAAGGATGTCTCCTTGTGGAGACACTGATTCTATTTTTCTTTTTTTTTAATTTTGAGACACTGATTCTTTTTTTCATATTTTATTTAAATTTTATTATTTATTATTTTACAACAATCATTAAGAAATCCTGTACCCCTTCATTTAAAAAATTTTCTTTTATTATTTTTCTTAACATCTTTATTGGAGTATAATTGCTTTACAATGGTGTGTTAGTTTCTCCTCTATAACAAAGTGAATCATCTATACTTATACATATATGTATAAATATGCATTAATTTTTATTGGAGTATAGTTGATGAGACACTGATTCTTAATTGAGACACTGATTCTTAATGGGAGGATGATCCACCCTTTCCAGTGTTATACTCATTCAAAGCTTATATCACAGATTTAGTTTCCTTAATTTATACTTACTTACTTAGTCATCCTGGCTTCATGCCAGGTTGAATGTGAGAAGGTGCTTTTGACTCATCCCCACACTGTACCAAAATTGGCCTTCCTTTCTTGAACATCTTTCCAGGGATAGCAAACTGGTTGTCTGTGACCCAGATGTAAATCACAGATATGTTTTATTTAGTTCTCATGATAATTTAAAATAATTGAATGTGATACCATTATTTTATATGTAAATAAAAATATTGATTTTAAAACAAGATCTTTCATATTAATATCTGGACTTTCATATTCTATTTTTAATAATTTTATTTTTTTTATTTTTATTTTTTTGGTTTTGTTGGGTCTTCATTGCTGTGCACAGGCTTTCTCTAGTTGTGGCGAGCGGGGGCTACTCTTCATTGTGGTGCATGGGCTTCTCACTGCAGTGGCTTCTCTTTTGGAGCACGGGCTCTAGGCATGCAGGCTTCAGTAGTTGCAGTATGCAGGCTTCAGTAGTTGTGGCACACAGGCTTAGCTTCTCCGTGGCATCTGTGATCTTCCCAGACCAGGGATTGAACCCATGTCTCCTGCATTGGCAGGCAGATTCTTAACCACTGCACCACCAGGGAAGTCCCTGGACTTTCATATTCTTGAACCATTTGAAAAACTGATTTCAGTGGCCTCTTATTCCCATATGAGAACAAATGGGAATTTGCACTGAGTAACTGTTCTCTTTAGCCAGGATTTATACTATCTCATTTGCTCTAGCCTTCACTATTTCACTACTTCTGTTGTTTTACGTGCCTATCCTCGGTAGGCACTTGAATTTGACCTACAGAGCCCCTAATATGAGCCTAAATCACCAGATTCTCCTTTATTCTTCGATAAAGCTTATTTAGTGTGCCTTCTTACTCATGGGCCTCAGATACTATCACTAAAATTGATAAGAAATTCTCGTAATTCTGAACCTTAGAAAGAATGGGGTCTAGGTTTTGATCCCTCCTTTTCAAATTCCTGTTTTATTTTTAATGCAGATCTACTTACCTCCTTCCCATTTGTTAGCTCTCTTTACCATAGGGTATTGAGAGGAACAACCTTTACCAAGCTCCAAAGGGTTTTGTTAGATCATTCCCCCAAGGTAATAGATGCCTACCAGCCTTAAATTTACATAATTAAGTTGTCGGCTGAAGTGATTCTTCCCACAGCAAAGAAGATCTGCCTCAGATTGACTCTACTTATGTAGAGAAGCACTTGACAACTTTTTTAAAAAGAGAAATATAATTTACATGCCATAAGGCTCACTCATTATAAGTGTACAATTCAGTGTTTATTAATAAACATACAGAGTTGTGCAGCCATCACTACAATTCAGTTTTAGAACATTTTCATCACCCCCAACAGTTCTTTTGTTCTCTTTTGCAATCAGTCCCCACCTCAAACACGGATCTGTTTTCTATCCCTACAGATTTCCTTTTCTGGATATTTTATAAAAATGGAATCATATAATATATATATATATAATCTATTGTTGCTGGCTTCTTGAACTTACAATAACGTTTTTGAGGTTCATCCACATTATAGAACATATCAATAGTTGGCTCTATTTTATTGCTGAATTGTACTGTATTGTGTGGATGTAACATTTTTGTTTATCCATTCAGCAACTGATGAACATTAGGATTGTTTCCAGTTTTTGGTTTATTTGGATAATGTTGCTCTATCTGCATGCAAGACTGGGTGGACATATGCTTTCATTTCTCTTGAGTTGATGTCTAGGGGTAGAATAACTGGGTCATATGGTAAGTTTATGTTTATCTTTTTAAGAAATTTCCAAATTGTTTTCCTAAATAGCTTAATATTTTATATTCCCATCAACAATGTAGGAGGGTTACAGTTTCTTCACATTCTTGTTAATACTTGGTATCATCAGTCTTTTTGATTTTAGCCATTCTGGTGTGTGTGAATTGGTATTTAATTGTGGTTTCAGTTTGCATTTCCCTAATGATTCATGATGTTGAGCATATTTTCATGTTCTTATAAACCATTCATGTATCTACTTTGGAAAAATGTATTTTCAAATCTGTTGCCCACTTTCTAAATTGAGGGGTTTTTTTCTTATTATTGTCAAGTCTTTAAAGTTCTTTATATATTCTGAACACAAGTTCTTTACCAAATAAATAATTTGCAAATATTTTCTCCCCATTGGGCTTGTATTATCTTCTTAAATGATATCCTTGAAGAGCAAAAGTTTGTAATTTTAATGAAGTCCAGTTTATCATTTTTTCCCTTGATGGATTGTACTTTTGGTGCCAAATCTTAAGAAATCTTTATCTAACCCAAGGTAATGGAGATTTTTATTCTATGCTTTCATCTAAAAATTAATTTTTTGTGTTGTTTTGTGTGAGCTATGGAGTGGAGTCCTTTTTTTTAACTCATATAAATATCCAATTTTTACTGCGCTGTTTGTTGAAAAGACTTTTCTTTCTCCATTAATCATCTTGGCACCTTTTGTCAAAAATCAATTGACCATAATTGTAGGGGTTCACTTCTGAATTCTCAGTTTTGTCGCAGTGATCAATGTATGTCTATTCTATGCCAATACCACATTGTCTTGGTTATTGTAACTTTAAAAAAAGTTTTGAAATCAAGTAGTGTAGGTCCTCGAACTTTGTTCTTTCCAAAATTGTTTTGGCTATTCTGGGTCCTTTACATTTCCATATAAATTTTAATCAGCCTGTCAGTTTCTAAAGAAAAGTCCACTGGGATTTTCATAGAGATTTCATTGAATCTATAGATTAATTTGTGGAGACTCTTCTATTAACAATATTGAGTCTTGAAGTCCATGAAAATGAAATAGCTTTCCATTTATTTTGATGTTCTTTAATTTCTCTGCAATGTTTTCTGTTTTTTTTTTTTTTTTTTAGTGAGTAAATCTTGTTAAAATGGATTCCTAAGTTGTTTTTTTTTTTTTTCTGTTAATACCATTGTGAATGGAGCTGTCCTTTTAATTTCATTTTTGGATTGCTTGTTCCTAGTATATTAAAATGTTATTGGTTTATATATATATTATATCCTATGATGTTGATAAACTTACTTATTAGTTCTTGTAGTTTCTTTATAGATTCCTTAGAATTTTATACATATAGAATCATGTCATCTGCAAAAAAGACAATTTTGTTTCTTTCTTATCAATTTATATGCCTTTTAAAATATCTTTTTTCTTACCTCATTGCACTGGCTAGAACCTTTCATAAAAAGTTGCAAAGAACTGGTGAGTATAGATATCCTTGCCTTATTCCCATTCTTAGGAAAAGCATTCCATCTTTCACCATTATATATAATGTAAGCTATAGGATCCCCCTCTCCACCTCACCCCCAAACTCACCCTTTATCAGCTTGAGGAAGTTCCCTTCCAGTCCCAGTTTGTTGAGAGGTTTTATCACAGGTACTGGATTTTGTAGAATGCTTCTGCTACATATATTGAGATGTTTATGTCGTTTTGTCTTTTATTCTATTAATATGGTGTATTCCATTAATTAATTTTCAATGTTGAACCAACCTTGCCTTCCTGGGATAAATCCTACATGGTCCTGGTGTATAATCCTTTTAATATACTGCTGAATTAGGTTTGCTAATATTTTGATAAATATTTTTGTGTTGGAATGGATATTAATCTGTAATTTCCTTTTGATCTTTGTCAGTTTTGTCATCAGGCCTCATAGAATAAGTTGGGAAGTATTACATCCTTCTTTATATTGTAGAAAAGTTTGTGTCAGATTGGTATTATATCTTTTAATGTTTCATAGAATTCCCCAGTGAAGCCATGTGGACCTGAGCTTCTCTTTGTGGGAAAAATTTTAATTACTGGCTTAATATTTTTGTTTGTTTGTAAGTCTTTTCAGATTTTTTATTTCTTCTTGAGTTAGTTTTGGTAATTTGTGTCTTTCTATGAACTTGTCCATTTCATCTAAGTTATATCATTTACGTAAAGTTGTTCATAGTATTCTCTTTTAATCCTTTTAATTTCTCTAGCATCAGTGGTTATACCATTTTTTCATTCCTGATTTTGGTAATTAGTGTCTTCTCTGTTTTATTTTGTGTTAATTTTGGTCAGTCTAGCTAAAGGTTTATCAGTAAGACTTTTGGTGTCTTCATTTTCTCTATTGTTTTTATCTTCCATTTCATTGAATTCTGCTGTGACCTTTTTGGCTTTGGTTTAATTTGCTCTTCTTTTTAAGTTTCTTAAGGTGGAAACTTAAATTATTGATTTGAGACCTTTCTTTTTTTCTAATACATGTGTTTAAAGTTTTGAATTTCCCTCTAAGCTATGCTTTATCTATATCCCATAAATGTTGATTTCTTGTGGGGTTTTTTCCATTCAGTTCAAAATATTTTCTAATTTCCTTTGGGATTTCTTTGTGATCTAAATCCAGATATTAGGATTTCCAAAATTTCTCTCTGTTGTCGATTCCTACTTTAATTCTCCTATGATAAGAGTTCATTTTTTGAATGAATTTTCTATCCTTTCAAATTAATTTGAGATTTGTTATATTGCTTAGCATATGATTAATATGGAGAATTTCCATGTGTACTTGAAAAGAATGTGTATTCTGCTGATGTTAGATGCTGTGTTTTATAAATGTCATTTTAATGATATTATATTCAAGTTTTCTGTAACCTATTGATTTTCTTTTTTCCATGAATTATTGAGAAGAATATTGAAATTTTCAACTATAATTTCTGAATTATTTAGTTCTTTCTTTAAGAAAATTTTTTTTAATTAATTAATTTATTTTTGGCTGTGTTGGGTTTTAATTGCTGCGTGTGGGCTTTCTCTAGTTGTGGCGAGTGGGGACTACTCTTCGTTGCAGTGTGTGGGCTTCTCATTGCAGTGGCTTCTCTTGTTGCAGAGTACGGGCTCTAGGTGCTCTAGGGCTTTGGTAGTTGTGGCACGCAGGCTCTAGAGCACAGGCTCAGTAGTTGTGGTACGTGGGCTTAGTTACTCCACGGCATGTGGGATCTTCCCAGACCAGGTATCGAACCATGTCCCCTGCATTGGCAGGCGGATTCTTAACCACTGTGCCACCAGGGAAGTCCTTAGTTCTTCCTTCAATTCTGTCATTTTTGTTTTAGCATTTTGGAGACTATTTTGTTCATTGCATATACATTTCTAATTGTTAAATCTCCCAGAAGTATTGGCCCTTTTATCATTATGAAATTTCCTTTTTTTGACTTTACTAATATTTCTTGTCTTAAAGTCTATTTTGTCTGATATTGATATAGGTATTCCACCTGTATTATGGTTACTGTTACATGGTATAACTTTTTCTCTCCTTTCCCTTCAACCTATTTTTATCTTAAAATCTAAAGTGTGGCCCTTGTAGACAGCATATAGTTGGACCTTTTTTAATCCAGTCTGATAATTTCTGCCTTGTGATCTGTTTATTCACCTTTAATGTGATTATTGATATGGTTGGCTTTACATCTTCGATTGTGCTGTTTGTTTTCTATATATCTTAAGAGTTTTTGTATTGTTGTTTCTCTCTTCCTTCTTTTGTGTTAAACAGATATTTGTGGGATGCCATTTTAATTCCTCTTTGATTTTTAAATTACATTTTAAAAAGACATTTTCTTAATAGTTGATTTAGGGGTTAAAATATGCATTTTATCTTATCACAATCTACTTTTCTAGTAAAATATAGCGACTTTGATGCAATATAGCTCCATTTCTTCTCTAATTTTGTGTTATCATTTTCACATGTTACCTTTATGTTTTTATAAACCTAGAAATGCAGTGTTACAATGATTGCTTCATACAATTTTAAGGTCTTTAAAGAAATTTTAAAAAGAAAGATAAATGTGTTTATATAGTCTTTTACTTATATATTTATCATCTATACTCTTTATTTCTTCCTGTCAATTTGAGTATTGTCCAGTGTCTTCATCTGGAACAACTTCCTTAAGTATTTCTGCTTGAAGCACATATCCTCTGTTGTTGTTTATCTGAGAATGTTTTTATTTTACCTTTGTTTTTAGAGGATAGTGTTCCCGGATAGAGAATTGTGAAAAGGTTTGTTTCTTTTAGCACTTTGAATACATTATTCCACTGCCTTCCGGCCTCTTATTTTCATGAAGAAGTCATCATTAATCATATTGCTTTTCCCCTGTACATGATTAGTCATTTTCTCTTGCTTCTCTCAATATTTTTTCTTTGTCTTTGAATAACTTGAATATGAGGTATCTAGGTATGAATCTCTTTGTACTTATCATACTTGGCATTGGTTGAACTTAGATTGCAGGTTAACATTTTTCATCAGATTGGACATTTTCAACCATTATTTCTTCAAATATTTTTTCTTTGCCCTTTGTCTCTCTCCTCTCCTTCTAGGATTCCTATTACATGTATGTTGATACCCTTGATATCCTACAGGCTTCTGAGGGTCTGTTCATTTTTTTCCTATCTTTTGTTCTCTGTATTCTTCAGACCGGATGATTTCGATTGATCTATCTTCAAGTTCACTGACTGAGTCTTTTGCCCTCCTCAAATCTGCTATTGGGCTTATGTAGTGGGTTTTAAAGTTTGGGTTATTGTACTTTTTAAGTCTATAATTTTTATATCTTGAAAAGTTTCTCTTTCTATCATTATATTGAAATTCTCCTTGTTGTATCATTGCCATCATATTTTCCTTGAATTCTTTAAATACAATTTCCTTTTATTCTTTTGATATATTTCCAATAGTCTTTTCTGCTAAATCCTATATCTGGGACCATTCAGAGACATTTTCTATCCTTTTTCCTCATTATGGATTATATAATGTTTTTGTCAGAAATTTGACTTTTTAAAATAATATTTTGTAGCAGCTCTGCATTCTGATTATTTTTTCTTTCCTCAGGATTGTTTTTATTTATATTGTTTTGTTTTAATAACTTCCATGGCTTTAATCTATGGGCTGTATCCACCATGTTGTCTGGCTACTGATTTCTCTGTTAAGGATTACCCTGTGCCTGCATAGCTTAGTTATTATTCAGTGATTAATCAGAGTTTGTGCTCAAACATTCTGAGCCAGTCTGTGCTGATGGAGCTGTTTGTGGGTTGGAAAGCATATTCAATGTTCAGGCAGTTTTCAAGCCTGTACCAGCTTTAACTTTCCTTTGGGTCCTACGGAATAGTTTCCTTGTCAAGCTGGGGTATGTGGAGAGCTTATTTAGGCCCTCTCTGCCTCTCTCATTTACATTTTCTCTACTAAATTTTTTGCTAGACCATCAGTCTACTGCTCACCCCTACTACGGCCACAACTTCAGGTTAGCAAAGCTGGATACTTGCCCTGTTCATTTGCTACAGTTTGCTTTTTTTTTTTAATAGATGGTATCACTTGTATGGGGTTTTTTGGCTTCCTCTCCAAATCATGTCAGCCCTTTCTGGCAGTAAAGCTCCTGGTTGTCATGGAGCCCCACCCTGACAGAAGTACTGCACTGACTGAGCTGTGGGGGAACAGGAGCAGCACCAAGCAAGAATACCACAGACTCCCACTGTTCTCATGCAAAGTGTAGCAATTTTTCATGAATAAATGCTTCTCAGTTTGTTGTTTGTGATTACTAGATGTCCAGAACCATGAAGTCATTGTTTTTGATAATTTTGTCCAACTTCATAATTGTTTCTTGGAGAGAAGATTTGCTGACTTACTCATTCTTTCTTCACCAGAAGTCCTGTGTCACCTGGCAACTTTTAAAATGGCATGTTCACTTGGTGACATTCCACTTAACAAGGAACCATTCTATAGATCCCTTGTACCATTTTGGTACAAATTTTGGGTCTCTGGGAATCAGAACAGTTGTTCACCATACCATCTACCTTGCTATACAATCTGTCATCTTAATCCTGTTTAATGTAAGGGATTTTACACTTCAACAATAATTGTCAGTAACTTTTTTGTGTACTTCCCTCTTTTGAAAATCACATAAGTGGCATCTGACACTGTTTGTGATACTGAATATAATGGAAGTTTATAAATAAGTTGTTTTACAATTCTCCTTTATAAATGAAGATATATAGTATTATATTTTGTCTCCTCCATAATAACAGAATGTTTAAATGGTTAACATTTGTGCTGCAGTATAGCTTTCTGGCTCATGAAAAATGAAAGCTATCAGCGATCTGGGCAATAAGATTCATCGCCAATAGTCACTAGCAACAGCACACAGCATTTTAATATCAGTGAGGTCCACAGCTAGCAGTAAGAGCTGGTGTAATTGAAAGACGTTTAGGTGCAATCATTCTGCTGTTTGTTCCTTGCCAGGTTCAACATGGGATTGTGTGAGTATTTGAAGAAAACAGCAATTTTTAAAATATCTTTGAAAGATGTAAAAATGGTAGATAAGTGCTTAAATTTAAGAAACGTAATTTTTAAATCATGTGGCTCTAAAATAAAAAGGCATTTTATTTGTCTTGGTTGATTAAAGCTTTAGAAAAGCTACTCCTTGGTTACAAGTGAACCGATAATTCTGCTCTAATGTTGCCGTGGTAACAACTCATGCTGATATAATTGAGAACATCTTATACATCCTGGTTCGAACATTTTCTCCCTGCCATTTTGAGTTGTTCTAGTGGTATATGAAGAAGCCTAGGATAACTAGCTTGAAAGAAATTAAATCTAGTTATACACATCTTTGGCATTAATCTGATGTTTACTAGTGATATCTCGCACTGAGCAGTTATGCTTTGCTTCTAGGAGCTTCTCTTTTTAAAACAAAAGAAAGCTCTTTTCATTTTCTGTGTGCTGCATGCTCTAATGTATGTGTTTACACCATCGGTTCTTATACCTCTAGAGATTAGCATAACTCCCTTTGCTGTTGGATTGTTGTTTTGAGCAGTATGTTTTGGAAAGGTTGATTTTCATCATGAGTGGTAAGTATGCTCTCTGAGACTCTGTAGTTTTGTATTTTTAAAAAATATTTAACTATAAAAGCAAAAAAACGTTTTATAGAGGGGCAGTTGTAAAGCCAGAACTACAGTGGATTACATTTTCTCTTGATGCTTTTGCATTTAGGGATTATAGTAATTTGCTTTTTAAATCCATTAACAACTGTGAATAATTAATATCACTATTAATAGTCAATACCAGTAATCAGTTTCTAATCTATTTTATGGTGTGATTTATTGTATTCATTATATTCATTAATACATTGTTATTAATTGTGTTATAAATTAGTGAGTAAAAGACCCACTGTGGTAAAGGAGGAATTATTTTAGTATCTGATCCTGAAGATAATTAAACTTTCCTTTTATTGGCTTTGTCTTTCTAATATTAATTTTTGTTAGCTTCTTTTTGGTTATATAAAAAATACTCAATTTTGCATAAGATGTTGCCAAAATTTTATTGATTTATTTGTTGCTTTTAACTATAATTCATTGAGAAATAGGAATTTAATGATGAAATAAATATATGCATTTTGGTTTTGGAGCCTTTGTTAAAATTTTTAGAAATAATTTTTTTGGGAAATAATTTGTTAGAACAAGTACTTTTGTGATAGTTTCCTTTTTGTTTTTGTAAATATGATTTTTTCTAAACATTTCTAAAATTGTTTTTTGAGAAAATATACTACAGTATATACTGCAGTTTATCATAGGGTAAAAGCTGTTCACTTTAAGCCAAACCTGCAGCTAAAAATAGATATCCTGTTGTTAGAGGCAGAAATATTTGCTTAGAGCATAATTCATTAGCATCTTTTTGCTTAACTAAAAAAGAGGATGTTTATTAAGTTAACCTTTGAATCAGATACATGTTTAGGAAAAGTGTTATGGTTTTTCTCTTAAAGCAGTCTATAGTTTATACTTAAAAGATTTGGAATTGGAATTCAGAACCTGAGAGAGTTGGATTTTTGTGGTATAGTGGTAGAATTCCAAATAGATGAACATTTTCTTCCATAATTGGAGACCATCTTATTATTGCCAATAAACATTTTTTATCCTGCTGCTGTATAATATAAACCTCTTCAACACTGTTAGGTATTTATTTATAGAATGATATTAGACGTTAAAAGAACAATTTTGCATGTAATATATTAAGAATGATTTGTTATTGTTATTATCCTGTTATTCTTCTGTTAGATAGATCTTTCTGTTCGAGTGTTTTAAATTTGGGCTAATACTACAAAAGCAACATGTTAACATTTCTTAGGATTTCTTGGATATCAAAACTGAATATACCTGGTTATCACACTTAAAATACTGGATTTCTTTGAATACAGGCAGTGTGTTTTTTCTCCTTGAAAGTGTTCTAGAGGTTTTACAATTGGATATGTTGGTTTTAGCTGAAGAAAATTGTTACTGCTTCTCTATTGCTTTTTCTTTCAAGAAAGCTATGGATTATTCAGATAGTATTTGATATACTTGATCATATTGGTCTGCCCTTATAGCCTTTTTTAACCGTAGGAATTATAGTAATGACAACTAAACATTCTGACTTTTTCAGGATTGTCCAATTTCAACTAATGTTACTCATAAGTGGTTAAATGCCTCAGCCATTTCAAAATGTGGAAAATTTGAAATGAAGTGTGGTTTTATTTGTAAAAATGAGCAAATGCCAGACCTTTTTATCTAAGTCTTTAGCTATACATGTGATATTTATGTGTATGTGGTACTTTCCTAGTTAAAAAGCTATTTCTTTTCTCCTTCCTTGCCTATTAAATATCAGCTTTTGGGGGGAATAGTTTTCTCTGGAATCTATCTTTAGCCCTCTTTTAATGCTGCATTCTCTTTGAATGATCTCATCCAGTCCCACATCTTCAGTTGTTACCTGAATGTTCAGTGCAAAAGTGAATTTTCTCTTTCCATCCCAAATCTGCTCCTTTTTCATTCATCCTGATTTTTGTTAATGATCCCACTCGCCATGCAGGAACTTAAAACAGAAGCCTTGTAATCACTGAACTTGTTTCTTACTCCCCAGACATGCACTCAGCCATAAATTTCTATTGATTCTACATTAGAAATGTCTCAAACTCACTCAATTTTCTCCATTATCACTGACACTGAGAATGCTTTTGGATCAGGAATTCTGTATCTTTTCAATCCTTTTGCAGTAACAGCTTCACTGGTCTCAACTTCCAGTTTTATATCCCTCCAGACCATTTTCCATGCTGCCATTTTAAAACTGCAGATACACCCATTTCTTAACCCAACGTGAAAACTTTCAGTTACTCCTTAGTGCCTCTCAAATAAAGGTTAAACTCCTTAGTGGGGCATATGAGAGCAGTGCCCTGCCTTTCTGGCTTTATTTGCACCACTCTCATAAAATTCTGATCTAGTCATATTATACTACATATTATTCCTTGCTCCCTTTCCATATTTATATCTTTTATTTTAAAAATTCTGAAAACCAGCTATGCTTTTCAGTGCCTCCATTATTGACTCTGTAGAGTCAGATGATTCCTCTATACTCCCAAAGCAAACTTATATAAACTATAACAATTATTTATATTATACTGAAATTATATATTTGCATATCAGTTTCCAATCACCATCCTTTGAACTCCTTAAGTCAAGGATAGTGCAGTGTTCATCTCTGTGTTTCCAGTGGTTACCCTAGTGCCCCAAACACAGTAATGAACTCATAAATTCTTGTGAAATAAATGAATGATTAAAACTTATCCATTTTTTATATAGTACAACACTTTTATTACATTACTGATGAAGAATATCAGTCATGTATTTTGATTTTTTTGGTTCATGTGCTTATCGGAACATAACTAGCATCATTATATCAAAATCTCAAATGAAAACTCTGATTGGCCTTGTGGTAGTTGAGGGCAAATCTCTGAAAAAGATTTGCTATGCTTTGAATTACAGGAAAGTTACAGACTTGAGCAAAAGCATTTGAGTAATTCCCCTTTTTAGATCAATATTTTCTAAATTGAAAATTTAAGAACACAAAACTGGAAAAACAGTATGTCAGTGGAATTAAGGAAGGGTACTTGCCTAGAAATGTATGTATCAGATTGAAGATCAGATGCCAAAGTTTAACAGTTTTATTTTGAGTAGTTTGCCTTCATGGAAAAGAAATAAAAATAATTTCACCCTTATTAACTTGGATGGATGAAGCTTTTAAGAAAGACTGTGGGAGAGATGAGTGGAAAATCCAACACTGCTGATTTCTTTCATTCTAAAACAATTAATAGTGGGACAACCAGAAATTTGTTAGTCTAATCAAACTGAGAAAGTGGCTTTTCTTCTTCCAGATATAACAGGGCTCTTCCCTGATGTGACGGGCATCACAAGTAGTAAGGAACCCTATAGTCCTGGCTCCATTCCCATTTTGGATTATTTAAATGATAATATAAATATGTATATATATATATCAACTAAAAGATCTGAGAAGTTGATTCTAACATACCCAAATAGGAGGTGGGAGGATCCATCTTATTTGGGGGGAGCATTTGTAAAGTTTTGAAAGGCTTCTCATTGTTCATGAATGAATAAACAAGAAAAGTACCAATGTGGAACCTATAAAAGAGATCGTGCTCAAGGATAAGTTCACAGCCTTCAAGAGGAAGAGAATGAACTTATGTTTCGAAAATATTTATGAAGGAGGGTTTACAATAAGAAATTATAGATAGCGTCTATGTGGAATTCTTAAAAATTTCAAGTGAACATGGACTCTATAAAATAAGACGTTAAAGATAAAAAGATGAAACAAGAGACTAGGATGAGAGGAGAGCTGGACGAGAGGCAGGAATAGAAAAGAAGCAATAATGATATAAGAAAAGGTTATAAGAAAATGAACCTGGCATTTGTAGAGTATAAAGCTGCATTAGAAGCAGTAAAGAGCAAAATAATCACTGCAGGAAGGTAAATTGAACATGTAAAGAGCTAACTTGATAAAAGCTACCAGAATGTAGGGAAAATGGACAGGATAAAAATTATGAGGTGAAAAGTATGTTAGATAAAAGTAGGAACTCTACAAATTGAATAACATTCCTTCAGAACAGATAATGACTAATAGAACAGAAACAATCATAAAAAATTATGATTCAGGAAAACTTAGAAGAAAATCCTAAAAGTATACACTGAAAGAGCTCATTGTGTGTTGACAAAAATTAACAAAAATACCAGCACCTAAATATATCCTGATGGAAGTTTGAATTACGAGGATAAAAAATGAATTCCACAAACATCCAGCTCTCCTTGCATCTTACAACTTAACACACATTTTTTTCTTATACAGAAAAAAATCCATAAATTGCAGACTGGATAATTTGAAAATCCTTCTAGACCAAAAATTAACGAAGATACAACAGCACATAGAAATACTGAATAAAATATAACAAGCATCCCTTTAAATGAATACTTGAATTTACAAGAATATAATAGAAATCCCCAGTGTGCAAAAAGTCAAATAGTAAGTGAAAAACCAGAGCTGTAAGGGGGAGCATACTTTGACTACCCTGAGGAAATTTTCATACCTTGGTGACAAAATGGCTTTTGTTTTAAATGGCCTCACAGAGACAGAAAAGTTCTTTGATCCATACAACTTGGGATTTCTTAGACTTGTGTATAAAGCCAGGATCCTCAAAGGATCATAACCTCAGTGAAAGCATAGACTAAAAAATAAAACATCTCCACTGACACGGGGAAAATAAGGAAGCTCACATTTCTTGGCTTGGGTTCCTGGGGAGGAGGGAGGGCTGTGTGTGCATGTGTATGGGATGCTTTTCCTGAGAGTTTGTAATCAACTGCTGCTTCTTCAGTAGCTTTCACGTTATAATCTGTATTAATTGTGTGGTTTAATAATTTTAAATAAAATACCTTAGAGTAACAGTTCCAGGCTGGTAACATCTATCGGATGCCAGGCAGAAGCTAATACAAAACATATCCTCATATCAAACCCTGCAGTTTTCTCACAGATAAAACCCCACTGAACTTTGAGTTCAGAGTCCAAAGCCAAAATAGATACATAACACACACAAACAATCTACAACAAAAGATATTTAGCAGATAAAACAGCATTAGACCCTACCAAGAATGTCAGAGTAGAATTGTCACATACAGGCTACCATTTAAATTAATCACATAAAAAAGAAATATAAGAGAAAAAAATTGTATGCACTTCCCACAGAGCCTCAAAATATATAAAACAAAATTGACCCGTTTAGAAGGAAAAATTATAACTATGTAAGATTTATAGATATATATAAAGAATTCTCACCCAGTAATTGGAGAATACACAGAAATATATAGAACACTTACAAAATTGATTTTTTGACTACACATATTTGATATACTTTAAAGAATTGATACATAGGCTGTGGTCTCTGACCACAAAGCAATTAAGTTTAATCAATAATAAAAGACTAATTAAATAAGTAAACACAAATGTTATATTTGGAAATTAAAAAAACTCAAATAACACACAGGTCAAGAAATAACTCATAAATTTAAAATTCAATTATGTATCAGAACTTGTGGGGTGCAGCTAAAGGATTTAGAGCCAAAATCTTAAATGTGTATGTTAGGAAAAGAGCAAGACATTTGTGATGTAAGGATGCAAGTAAACAAGTTAGAGAAAGCACAGTATGGTTAATCAAAAGAAGGAAAAAAGCTAATAGAGACATGAGCAAAAGTCAGTGGAATAGAAAATATTCATCAGAGTCAACGCGTAGTTCATGGAGAAGGCTTTTAAGAGAACTGATTAGAACTGTACCTATTTAAGATTTAATCATAGTTAAAATGTTTATTCAAAACTTAGCATGGGCTTCCCTGGTGGTGCAGTGGTTGAGAGTCTGCTTGCCAATGCAGGGGTCACGGGTTCGTGCCCCGGTCTGGGAAGATCCCACATGCCGCCGAGCGGCTGGGCCAGTGAGCCATGGCCGCTGAGCCTGCGCGTCCGGAACCTGTGCTCTGCAGCGGGAGAGGCCCGCGTACCGCAAAAAAAAAAAAAAAAAAAGAAAACTTAGCAAAATTGGGACTGGACAGTTTTATAGTCAAGTTCAAAAAACAAAAATTTTAATCTTGTACAAAATTTTTCAAAGAATTAAAAAGGAGATATTCTTAATTTCTTAAATATATGTATTCTAGTAATAGTTTCACAAGTAAAGTATGGGAAAGAAAAGCAGTTAGAAACATGTTCTTTGAAGTTAGGAACAGGAGTAGAATGCTCATTGTCTTTATCTGTACAGTATAACACTGTGAGTCATAACCTACACAGTAGGACAAGAAAAAGTTGGAGTAAAAAAAATTATCATTATTCACAGATATGTGATTATCTACATAGAAAATTCAAGAGAATCTACTAGTGTTATTTTAGAATTAATGAGAGTCTGCCAGTCTGCCATATAATATCAGTATATAAACATCAACTATGTGCTATACATCAGCAACAAACAAATGGTAATTTTTTAAAAAGTCTCCCTTTTACAATAGCAACCAAAGCTCTAAAGAACCTAGGAATAAATCTAATAAAAGAATAAGACCTTTAAGAGAAAAAAGGTATAAAATTCTACTGAGATATTTAATATTTAACAAGCAGATATCATTTTATACCCATTAGATTATCAAAAATTAGAAAGTAAAAATTAAACAGTAACATATTTTGTTGAGGATATGGATCATCAAGGATAGAGTGGTAGTATAAACTAGCACAACCATTTATTGAGCCACTTACTATTTAGTTAAGTTGAAAACGTGCATACCCTATCATCTAGGGATCCACTCCTATCTCTGTACTTTCCGCAACAAGACAGAACATTTGAATTCAGGACCAAATGGAAAATCTTTAGCATATGCTTCTGCTAGATAAAATATCCTCTGAGAAAAAGCCTCAGTGAACAATTAAGGAAGTAAAGTACATTTCAAAGAGCATTTCAAAAATTGCCTGGGTCATTAGTTTTATGACTATAAATTTACTTTAAGTTTTATCACAAAATCCTTTAGGGAACATCTTCAGTCAAACATGGCTTGGATGGCCTAGAAAATCCACAGCATCCCTAGACAGAGAGCAAGTTTGGAGAGAAAGCATGTACATGTGATTTGTAGTGAACGAGTACACTGTGTGAATTCATAGTGTATCCATATGTCCATATAGATACTAGTCAAATAAGTTAATGTGTTTCTTTCTATAATTTGATCATTTAAATATATATGTCTCACCAAAAGTTTAAAATTTTTTTAACAGTGTAGTGAAAGAGTGGGTCAATTATAATGTTCACTTGTAACCAAGACTTGATAAAGAATTAACTAACAAAAAATTGTAAGGAGAGGACAGAAGAGTAAATGTAAGCAGTATTGCAATAAGAATAGCCTTTATTGCCTATTAAATTTTCAGCCACTCATTCATGTGTGATTTTGTGCAAGACTAATTAATATCTTAGAAAAGAAAAGTAGGCCCATTTGTGCTGTTATGTGGTCCCATCCACTGAACTACACAAATAACAGTTATAGTAATTAAAGTTGTTTTTTATACCCACTGTCATTTTCAGGTTACAGTGAATTTGCTTTGAACGAACATGTTTGAATATGGTGAAGCAAAGTGTCTCTTCAGCAAAGTGAACACAATTGCTCTTCAGATTAAAGGGATAGAAATATGATATTTCATTAATACATTTCCAGAGTAGGGTTTTGACTGGTTAAAAAGATATATGTATCCAAAGAATTAATTGTAATCATTGTATAAAACACTTTTGAATATGTGTTTTTCATTCTATTCCTGTGTGTGAATATCTAATGAACATGTATGGGTTGGTAACTTCTTGTGTGTATGTTATTTTATGTGTTATTTAATCTGTTTAATTTATTCTTTTTGATCAAGCACGCAAATCATCAGAAGCATCTGGTAGGAAACCACTTTTTACAGAATAATTTGTTTGCTTTGTTGCTATAAGTTGCATTTTATGAGGCATTCTGTAGCAACTAGAATATTTTATATTTACTGAAAATATTTGTACTACAGCATGTATGTGTGTGGGGAGGTATACTTAGAAATAACATATAGAGTTCTAAAGAGGTGAGTGTTTGAAGTAGGGGTGCCAGAAGACAGTATTACAGTCTACTAGATTTACACTTCCTAGAGGTTTTGGAAGAGACTGTATTGTTATTTGTTGATAGAACTTGGTATTTTCATAACTAATTTACCTCCGTTCCCATCCTGTTTTGTGCTTTCTGACATACACTAAATAACCTAAATAGAATAATGCTTTTATTTAGGTAAAGAATGAAGATGAAAATAATTTAATTACATGAGATTAGGGGGACCATGAATTATAATCTGCTCAGTAAAAAAATTTTTAACTTATTACAAAAAAAGATACTATTAAGAAACGACTGCTTATAGTACCTAATACTTGCTCTTTCCCTTATAGAAAATTTTAGAGGAACAGCTCCTTCTCTTATTCCCTAAATGGATAGCCATCAAGATTTAAAATATTCAGACCTGTAACCCCCACTGTTCTTCCTCCTTACTCTGGCTCCCCTCTTTCTTTAGCCAAGTGATCTTGCCTCCTATTTCCCAGAAGAAATGGAGTACAGCAATTGTGAATAACTCAGTTTACTCCTGGGCCTTTCCACATACTGAAAAGCGTCGCTGTGGCGAGTAGCTACCTCCCTGATTGGGCACTTTCTTGCCCATACACTTCACCTCCCACTGCTGCTGTACACTTTTACCCTATGCTGCAGCTATTTAGGTCTGTTGACATTTCCTGAGTAAACCATGCTCTTTCCTTTATGCATTTGATTCAAGATCATCCCAGCCTATCTTTGTCCTCAACTTCATCTGCCAGAGGAACTGTTTATCCTTCAAGATTCAGAACAAATGCTGCATCATCTTTTATGCCTTACCTTACTACCCAAGAATTTCCTCTTTTGAGCTTGAATAGCACCTGTAGATTTCTTAGTTGTAATCCTTGTCACATTCTATTACAGTGGTTCATCTATTTCCCCTTTAGCTTCTCATCTCCTATATAGTGGAGATATGTTCATTCTTTGTTGTGTTCCCAGAGTCTAGCTCAGTTTCTGGTACCATTGAACAGTGCTCAATAAATGTTGAGAAGATTGTTAAACCAGCACCAATGAAGTAAAAATACCTGGAAGACACTGTTGTCTCTCAGAAGGGACTTAATGAAGTGTTACAATTCAGAGTGTCTTTCCTACAGTAGAGTTTTGAAAAAGAATAGAAGTCCAGAGATGGCATTGCAGTAGTTATAGGATGTGTATTTCAGTATATGCTACTTAATATTATTAGCGCTATTGCTATGAGGAGTTAAATTTTTTGTTAGCTGTTTTAAGGAAAATTAGAATGGTATTGATTTTGGCGCTGAACAGTAATTATTGATTTTATTTCCTAACCATTTAATTTAAAAATATTCTATTTGAATATGTTCAGTCAAATAATCATTTCTACATTGTTTTAGTCTGTACATAATATTTTGTAAAAATGTGCATAAGTGATTTCATGCTAATATGCTGTTTTTATGAGTGTCATTTAATCATTGTTTAATTTATTTTTCGGATACAAGCTTGCTCCTCTTCAGAAGTATCTGGTAGGCAATTACTTTTAATAAAACAAATGTTACCTTTTAAAACTTTTTATTTGGTTGTTTGCAAGTTGTTATGCTCCTCTTAAAGTTATATTTTTATAAAATATTTTGAGTTAATAAAATATTTTAGTTGATGGGAGAAATGGTTTAGTTTTATGTTGAGTTTTATCCACAGAAATTATTTATATTGCAGTTTCTTGTGTGATATTTTAGAAACAACAAATATAGCACTGTGAAATAGTGGGAGCTGTACAGGGTAACATAAGACAAATTAATACACACCACTTAAATTAGATAACCCAGGTTAATGAAAGGTTTTTGAAAGGAAAATATAGTTGTAAATCTTGAGTAAAACAGCTAATATTTTAATTGGGTATTTACCCTAGGAAGTTTATATTCTATTTTGTTCTGTTTTCTATTTGTTTCCCTTCTATTTTCTGACATCCATTAAAAGAAGTTAAATAAAATTGTGCTTTTATTGTAAAAGAGGTGTCAAAGAGAGAGGTGACATTTATCACATTACAAAGAAAACTGGAGAATTCAACATCTGGAGTAGTTATAATCTGTATAGTAATAGATTTATAAACCCTTCTTATAAAACATGAATGATAACCTCCTTTAAGCTTTGCATAATGGCATACTGTAATGAACAACATGCCCTTTTTATAACCAGTAGCAATCTAGAATCTAGCAGCAACACAGAACCAAAAATTGCCCAGTAAATAAATTTACTAACTATAATTAGTGAAACATTTCAGAATTATCTGAATAACATGGAATAAAGATATGCCATACTTGAATTTTTAATAAATTTTCCTAATGTTTAAAATGAACTCTCTAATTTTTAACAATGTCGTGTGTGTAAATATATTCAAAGATATTTTGAGGGTGGTAAGATTTAAGTTTTTTTTAATGTAATTGTAGATATGCATAAAAATTATCACTTTGTTTCTTCTTTCTTCATCTCATGAATGTGGGTAAATATTTCTACAAACCAACCCTGGGTGAACATATAGATTCCTTTGGTATTTCTTAAACTGAAGAGAAAATAAATTTATATGGAAAATAAATGTAATTGAAGTATATACTTCTGGGAAGAAATTGAGGTAATTTTTGGTGTGTCCTCATTTTTTTAGTACCTAGTTTGCTCCATTATTGACCAGTACAGAACAAAATATATTTGCAGAAAAATCCTTTGTTGAGATGTTTTTTCCTAAGGAGTGTTACTAATCACTGTGTTTTCAGATAGGTACTGATGATTACTAAGAAGCATTACAACCAATATTATAACTCATGTGTTGAGCTCCAAAACCTGTGGCTGTTGCAGGATATCACAAGGGTTTAAATTGAGTGTAAATGTAGATATGGCTTATATATGAACACAAGAAAACAATTGAGAACTTCAAGTATATGCTTTATAGGGAACTCCAGATTAAATGTGCTGCAGTGTTTGAATTTGGCTTTCTCCCACCACTCGTTTTATTAATTAGTTGCCAACACCTTATGTCAGTGGATATAAACTTTAAAAATAACTAGAGAAAAGCATTTAGAAAGTTAAATTCACCACTGTGTAAAAATAATAAAATCCAAAGCAAATACATATGGTTCTAGATTGCCTATTTTTTTTGGAGTTATTCATAATCTAGCATGTTATAAAATATTTTATTTTTTGTGTTTATATTTATAAGGTATATATTTTGGTTAACCAATATTTTTACAAAGAGTTAACTGTGTTCATCTTTGCATCTAAGTAGTACACATATAAACCAGACATTTCATGTGTATATGTATACTTATGTGACAAAAAGTGTTGCAGGAAGAGTTTTCTTTGTGGAATTATTTAATGACATTATAATTAATGCTTATCCTTACTCTAAAAAGGAATCTATTTGTTGAAATAATTTGCAAAATTTAACATCTTTAATTCACACCATTTCTGATAATTTTCATCTAAGACCTTTATGAGAACTGTTATTTACTTTCTACAGTGTTACTTGACAGTAAACTCAGAATACTGATGAGTACAGAGAGTATTTCAAAGATTTTCCTGAATATCCTATTAGTGCATGAAATTCAGTAGTACTTAAAATTTTTCCTTTAGTTTATTCACCAAGCAGGAAAAAAGGAAATTTTCCTTCAACTTACCATCTTTGGCAAATACTGCCAGTCCTTCCTTTGACCAGTTAGTTTTTTCTTAACTCAAGATCCAATTAGCAAAAAGTGACAGGAGAAGCTGAAACAGGATGTTAGGGATTTTTTCCTTTTCCTGATTTTCTTCCATGTCTCCAAATTATCTATACTCATGCAGGCATCTGGAGAGTTTATACTGCAACTTGATGTGCAAGTTCTATAGATAGAAAATAACTAAAAATATTTTTCAAAAGAAATCAGAGGTATATTTTGGGAATCACAAGTTGTTTCTTAAAAGCCACAGTTGCATTTAGCAATAAATTATGTTTTTAATTTATTTTATAGCTGTCGTTTCCAAGTCAATGGCATGTGCAGATGTCTGTTTCATGCAAAAAAAAAAAAAGAGATCTTACTTATAAAACCACTCTTCTTCAGTTGTAACTAGTATATTAACTTTTTAGAAGTAGGATGACTTGAACCTTCCTAAACTCAAAGAAAATGTAATAATTTTCCACCCCCAAATCCACCCCCAGGAAGAATTAGATCAGATTTGCATAAGTAGTTGCAATTATTTGATTCATTGTTTTGGTGAATGAGATTTTCATATAATGGAAAGATTCTAATTTTAAAAATTATTTTTCTTAAATTTTCTAAAATAGGTATTTTGGGAATATTTTGCAAAATACAAGTGACAGTTTATATAAAGTAGTAAAATAATATGTTCAGAAATGCACACTAGTGTTACATAAAAACTAATGTCTGCTGTTGGTGCCTGTGAACACCATTTTGAAATCTCAAAGCACTTAAAATGCCAACAGCTTTCTTGTTTAACTGTATTTTGCCAAAGGTACTTCAGTGGGGGTAAAGGAGGAAATTACAATATATCTTACATGCCTCAGTTTAATACTACTGCATCATTAGAAGATCTTATTAAAGTATTTGTGAACCCCTCATTGAACTTTTGTCTTTTTATCATCATTATCATCATTCTTATTATTACTTCTGAAATAAATGCCACTGTGCCATTTGTTTAGCCTTTTACTATTTCAACACTATTTAAATCCTACTTTCATCTTTATTTATAGATTCAGATATGAGAGGAATAAAGGGAACTCCCCCCCCCCAAAAAAAAAGAAAGACTAAAATAATTACTTCTTGTGTAGTTAGGTTTTGCTCTCTCAAACCTAACTATGGGAAAAATAATACATTTTCTTAATGCCATTTTATCTCTCTGGAATTTTTTTTTACTATTTGTTTCTAAAACCCTGAAGTTATTTTGTAAACAGAAATCATTGTTAGTAGCTTTGTGGGAAGACAATGAAAAGAGGAATCCTTTTAAATGATTCATCATTTATCAAATCTAAAACTTCAAACCACAGCTCTATAAAATAATGTGGCTATTATTGATCATTATATAAACATCTGGTTTTGAATTGCTTTACTTTAGTTTATATTATAAATTAGGCATTCAGGCATTTCGTTTGCTCCAAATTTAGAATGAGAGCTTTAAGCTGTTTGGGTTTTTTGGTTGTGGTTTGTTCTGTTTTATTTTTAAGTCTTTGTGGCTATTCTTTGTGTTAGTCTGTAGTTTTTCCCTTTCTCTTTACCTTTAGTAGAGAGGATACAAATCTAATAATATAAATCCTTATACCTGAAAACAGCCCTTTGTCAAAGTCAGTTAGTTTTGAAACTCCACAAATCAACAAATTCACATTCTCCAGATTTTTTACTTCTTAGGTTTACTCTGTTAATATCTGCTGGCTTATTTATTTACAATAAGTATTTTGTCCTATATTGATTTCTAACTTTTTTCATTACTTTCAGGTATGTTTTCAGGAACAGTATTTTTATTATTAAATTTGAAATTATCAAAGTGACCTCCATAGAGAACAGTATTAGATATTCTTAGAAATTGGAGAAACTGTTTGCTTCTTCTTTAGAGAAACTAAATAGCTCTCTAGTCTAATCATGGTTGTGAATACATGTTTCATGGCAACCATAGTTGACTTAAGTCTGTGTTTTTTAAGCCAATATATTTATGTGTAATGTATTTATGTATGTAGTATAAATATTCTTAGAAGTCAAAATTTGGTTGTTTTTTTTTTTTTTTTTAATATATTTTCAGTGAAAGAGTTTCTAGCCAAAGCCAAAGAAGACTTTTTAAAAAAATGGGAAAATCCTGCTCCGGTAAGGAACATTTAAAATTTTCTGTGATTTAAAAATCTTGCTTTAAGTAAAATCATGATTCTCACCTAAATAATTTACTACTTCAGAAAGTTTAATTTTCAAATAGCATTAATAAATATAAGCTGAACGTGAGAATTTTGCCATAATATTATGTTTTGATTTATTAATAATTTTATGTATACCTAAATTGGAGAAGGAACTAATTTCTGATATAATACCTGATTATACATTTTGATACTAATTCCAAGTTGCTACAAACTCTTGATATTTTCTAATATTCTAGTCATTTTGATTTATGCCTTCGATAGCATATTTATTATTTTTATTAATTATGACAATTAGGGATCATATTGTGCAGTTTCAAATTCTTAATCACAAATACTTGGCTACTGACAACATACCAAGTACACTAGGATCCTTTCATGAATGTTTTGATGAGTTAAGTTCTATATAATTTAAGTACTTTAGATCTTAACTAAGATCTAAAAATTATATATAAAAAGAGCCATCTACACTTGCCAAAAACTCTTTTTCAATTTATTTTTATAAATAATTAATGACCTTTAATAGTAGGTGAAATTTTGAAAACTTTTCCTAGCATAAAAATCCTTTTGAAGTATTTTTTCACTAAAAAATATTTAATTTTAAATAAAATGTTACGTTTTATGAAGATGCCATCATTACCAAGATTTAGAGCATGAGCTATATAATTTATGAGGAAGATAGCATATTCGTATGAAAAGCAGTGACTAGCAGAAAGAGATGTTTTGTTGTCTATTAATGATGTTTATTTTCATTATTTAGTTGGGAACTTTATTAAACATTTCAATCCATTGTTGATAAAACCAAAAATTAAATATTAATCCATAAAATTAAATAATTAATTCAGTCAGAATTATAAGGACTTTTTCTTTCTGTATCCATACAGAATCTCATGGCAATTTAAAATTATTAGAAATAAGAATGAAAACAAGTTTTATAAATAAAAACTTAGAGTTACTTGCTTCCTCCTTAATGATTCAGTAAGAAGCTATGATGTGTCTCCAAAGGCAAGGTTGATTTGCAAAAGATTAAGTCCAACTACAGTGAATTCCAGTAGCAATCCAAATTCCTCACTTATAAAAGAACCATATTGCATCACATTTTTCTAAAGCTTAATGCTATACAGAATGGCCCTTGGAAATATTTTTTCCAAGATTTTCATGAAGATGTTTATAATGAAAACCTATTAAACAAATGGGTTAGCAATTACTATTTGGTGCCACTTAGCACATAATTTGTTCCTAGTAATTTTCATTTTGTTGTGGCAGCAACAAATTCAATAGATTGATGCCTCCAATTCTTTGCTTCTATGCTATAGTCAAAGCCAAAGATATTTGCTTGTAACAAAGCATCTTTCAAGGAGAAAGAGTGATTATTCTTCTGGGACTCTGACTTTTGGTTATCTTTGTGGGAGTGAGGAACTCTTTTTACCTTATTGTTACTTTTTTAGGTAATACTGGGTTGTTATCACATCAGAGAGAGAAAACCATTAGTATCTCTCATGCTGTTATTATCTGGTTCATATAAGGATAGAAATGAAGTAAGACAGTGTTTCTTCAGAGGTAACTCTAGTGAAAGGACTCTGATCCTCAGCTTATCTATTCATTATAATTATTTGTAAGTGCACTAAGACTGTGTGGCTTCCATGATTGCATACTTCTGGTCAGTTTGTAATTATTAAAATATGGAGCTAATTTATTAGAAGTCCAATACTATGAATTCATATTAGAATATGGCCTTTCATATTTCAACTGAGGATGTTACTTCCTCACATTACTATTATGCTTTGTTTTGCGATGTAAGTCTCTTCTCAAATATTAGATCCTTTCTTATTCAAAGGGAAAAATAGAACCAATAATCTGCAATTTCAGTAGTCTCTTTGTATTGTTTTTAAATGGATAGTTATAAATTACCTATTCTGATAGCATATCATTAAATCTATTATAGTTTTCATAGTCTTCTTATGAAAATTTCTAATTTTAAAGTTTATTTTTTCATGTATATGTAGAATAATGCTGGGCTGGAAGATTTTGAAAGGAAAAAAACCCTTGGAACAGGTTCATTTGGAAGAGTCATGTTGGTGAAACATAAAGCCACTGAACAATATTATGCAATGAAGATCTTAGATAAGCAGAAGGTTAGTGTATGCATTGGTTTGGGGTTTTTTTTTTGGAATTTAAAAAAATTTTTAATTTTAAATTGAAATATAGTTGATTTACAATGTTGTGTTAGCTTCAGGTATACAGCAAAGTGATTCAGTTATATACATATATATTCTTTATTAGATTCTTTTCCATTATAGGTTATTACAAGATATTGAGTATAGTTCTTTGTGCTATACAGGTTCTTGTTGGTTATCTATTGTATATATAGTGGTGTGTATATTTTAATCCCAAACTCCCCATTTATCCCTCCTCCCCCACCTTTCCTTTTGGTAACCATAAATTTGCTTTCTATGTCTGTGAGTCTATTTCTGTTTTGTAAATAAATTCATTTGTATCATTTGTTTAGATTCCACATATAAGTGATATCATAGGATATTTGTCTTTGTCTTGCCTACTTCACTTAGTATGGTAATCTCTAGGCAGAATACTCTTTAACATAAATTGCAGCAATATTTTTTGGCCCCATCTCCTAGAGTAATGGAAATAAAAACAAAAATAAACAAATGGGATCTAATTAAACTTAAAAGCTTTTGCATAGCAAAGGAAACCATAAACAAAATGAAAAGACAACCTACTACAGAGTGGTAGAAAATATTTGAAAATGATACGACTGACAAGGGATTAATTTCCAAAATATACAGCTTATTACAGCTCAATATCAAGAAAACAAACAGCCTAATCAAAAAATGGGTAGAAGATGTAAATAGACATTCCTCCAAAGAAGACATACCAGTGACCAACAGGCACATGAAAAGATGCTCAATATTGCTAATTATTAGAGCAATGCAAATCAAGACTACAATGAGTATCACCTCACACTGGTCAGAATGACCATGATCAAAAAGTCTACAAGTAATAAATGCTGGAGAGGGTGTAGAAAAAAAGGAACCCTCCTACATTGCTGGTAAGAATGTAAATTTGTACAGCCAATATGGAGAACAGTATAGAGGTTCCTTAAAAGACCAAAAATAGAGCTACCACAGGATCCTGCAATGCCCCTCCTGGGCATATATCTGGAGAAAACCATAATTCGAAAAGGTACATGCACCCTAATGATTATAACAGCTCAATTTACAGTAGCCAAGACATGGAAGCAACCTAAATGTCCATCAACAGATAAGTGGATAAAGAAGATGTGTGTATATATACACAATGGAATATTACTCAGCCATAAAAAAATGAAATAATGCCTTTTGCAGCAACATGGATGGACCTAGGGATTATCATGCTAAGTAAAGCAGTCAGACAGAGAAAGACAAATATCACATAATATTGCTTATATGTGAAATCTAAAAAGATGATACTGGTGTATTCATTGTTATTTACCTGAAGAGTAAATTTTATCTGCTAGATTATTAAACACATGCAATAGAATAACTTACCATTGACACCTTCAGATAATTTTATTGTTGTGTTTAATTTGCATTCCTCTTTATTGTGACTATATGACACATACAATTAATAGTTTGAGTGTAGGGGGGTACATTATGATTTCAATAATTATTTATACATAATAGGTATATATATGTTTACTAACAAAATATTGAATTCTATATGTAAAGAACAGGCATCTCTATTACATTCTGCCTTGTGGAAAAATGCAGGGGCCAATTACTTGATCCTTAGATTGAGGTAACAGAAATTTAGTGATTTATTTTATGACTTAATTTAATTGACAGTTGAAGCCCTGTTGTTTAACATGATTGAGCTGTTTAATTTAAAATGTAAGTTAAAGCAGGAAAAAATTTGAAAACCTGCATACTGTAACAAATATCAAATCATTATATTATACACCTAAAACTAATAATGTTACATGTCAGTTATAGCTAAAAGAAATTAATTAATTAAAAAATGAATTTTAAGTATTTATCATATATTAGTGTTATCTAATGAATCAAGGTGTCTGAATAATTCACGCTTTAAATATTAAGCTTCTGTTTTCCTAGTAATGACTATTGAGGGAAAGTAAAAGAAAAATGGCGAATCTTGATTTGTTATCTTACAGATATTATGTACTCAAGAATGACATTTTGGCTTGCTGGGATACAGATAGGAAAATGTGGAGGAAACAGTACTGAACGAGTAATCAGGGTTACAGATGGTGGGTAAATTAGTGCTATCCAATAGAAATATAATGTGAGGCACATATGTCATTTTGAGTTTTTTAGTAGCTACATTTTTAAAAAGTAAAAAGAAATAGTTAAAATTATTCTTAATTAATAGATCTTTATTTAGCCCAAGGTATCTAAAATACTATCACTGCCACATGTAATTAATATAAAAATTACTGAGATGTTTCATATTCTCTTTTTCATACCAAGTTGTCAAAATCTGATGTTTATTTTACACTTACAGTATATCTCCATTCAAATTAGCCTCATTTTGAGTGTTAAATAACCACATGTGGCTAGTGGCTACCATATTGGACAGCACAGCATTAGACTGGTCTGAGGTTTCAGTCCAACCTCTATTTTTTTTTTTTCGGTACGCGGGGCTCTCACTGTTGTGGCCTCTCCCGTTGTGGAACACAGGCTCCGGACGAGCAGGCTCAGCGGCCATGGCCCACGGGCCCAGCCGCTCCGCGGCATGTGGGATCTTCCCGAACTGGGGCACGAACCTGTGTCCTCTGCATCGGCAGGTGGACTCTCAACCACTGCGCCACCAGGGAAGCCCAACCTCTATTTTAAAACAAAAACCAAAACTAACCCCTAATATGAAAAGTAGTAATGGATTAAGTCTCTCTAAAATTAAATACACCCATACACACATTTGTGCATCTTTGTCTACTGCCCTCTTTCACTTTATCTTTTCTAACCATGCTTCTTGAAAAAATAGTTTAATCACTCACTGCTAACTCACTTCCTTTTAATTCTTCAACCCACAACAATTTAGCTGCCTCCTTGTTTATCTCCTGCTTCTTGCTACTCTACTGAAATGGCACTACCATGGATCACCAATCCAGTGACTTAATCACCAAGTCCAGTGGACTCTTTTTGCTCATCTTATGTGACTTTTTTAGAGCCAGGACTGTAGTGATACTCCCTTGAAACTGTCTTGTCCCTGGACTTCTGGAACCCCATGCTCCTAATTATAGTATTTCCTCTCTGGGCTCTTCTTTTTCATGTGCCTTTTCCTGTTTTGTTCTATTTTTTCCTTCTGTCTGCTCTTTAAAGATTGCTAATCTCAATCGCTGGACTATCCACTCTTCCTGTTTTCTTGTTCTGTACCCTCTTCCCGTGTACTCTAATCCAAGCTTCAACTCATCATTGAACTCTACACTTCTGATTTGTACAATCTGAGCATGGAGCTCTTAGAGATCAACTAGTCCTTACCCTAATTATCTAGATCAGGTAATTGGATCTTAGGGAGGGTAAGTGACCAGCATACTTGTATTGCTAGCACAACAAAAAAATGTCTCCAGTTTGCTTGCTTGCTTGTTTGTTTGAAGCATAATAGACTTACAATATTATATTAGTTACAGGTGTACAACATAATGATTTGATATTTCTATACATTACAAAATGATCACCATGACAGTCTAGTTACTATCTGTCACTATACAAAGTTATCATAATATTATTGACTATATTTCCTATACTGTATTTTAACTTGTGATTCATTTATTTTGTAACTCTTAATTTATCCTGTAAACTCTTAAAGTTCGTATCTCTTAATCTCCCTTACCTATATCATTCATCACCCCACACCTCCTCCCCTCTGAGTTCTCTGTATCTATGAGTCTGTTTCTGTTTTGTTATGTTTGTTCACTTGTTTTTTTAGATTCTACATATAAGAGAAATCATATGGTGTATTTCTTTGTCTGTCTGACTTATTTTACTCAGCATAATACCCTCATACCTCTAAGTCCATCTATGTTGTCACAAATGGCAAGATTTCCTTCTTTTTTTATTGCTGAGTATATTCCGTTTTATATTCCATCTTCTTATCAATCCATCTGTTAATGGACACTTAGGTTGCTTCCATATCTTGGCTATAGTAAATAACACTGCAGTGAACATAGGGGTGCATATATCTTTTTGAATTAGTGTTTTTATGTTCTTTGGAAAAATACCCAGAAGTGGAATTGCTGGATTATATGGTAGTTCTACTTTTAATTATTTGAGGAACCTCCATACTGTTTTCCATAGTGACTGTACCAGTTTACATTCCTACCAACAGTGCATGAGGGTTCCATTTTCTCCACATCCTTGCCAACACTTGTTATTTGTGTCTTTTTTATAATAGCCATTCTAACAGGTGTAGGGTTATATCTCATTGTAGTTTTGATTTGCATTTCCCTGATAATAAGTGATGTTGAGTATTTTTTCATGTACCTGTTGACCATCTGTGTGTCATCTTTAGAAAAATGTCTACTCAGGTCCTCTGCCTATTTTTCAATAGGGTTGTTTTTTGATGTTGAGTCTTATGATTTTTTTTAATATCTTGGATATTAACCCTTTATCAGACATTGTTTGCAGTTATTTTCTCCCATTCAGTTGGATGCCTTTTTGTTTTGTTCATAGCTTCCTTCACTGTGCAGAAGTATTTTAGTTTAAGGTAGTCCCATTTGTTTATTTTGTTTTTGTTTCCCTTGCTTGAGGAGACATATCCAAAAAAACATTGTTAAGACAGGTGTCAAAGAGCATACTGCCTATGTTTTCTTCTAAGAATTTTATAGTTTCAGATCTTACATTTAAGTCTTTAATCCATTTTGAGTTTATGTTTGTATATGGTGTGAGAAAATAACCCATTTTGATTCTTTTGCATATAGCTGTTCAATTTTTCCAGCACCATTTATCAAAGAGACTATCTTTTCTCCATTGTATATTCTTGCCTTGTTTGTTGTAAATTAATTGACCATATAAGCATGGGTTTATTTCTGGGCTTTCTATTCTGTTTCATTGGTCTATGTGTCTGTTTTTATACTAGTTTCATACTGTTTTGATTATTGTAGCTTTGTAGTATACTTTGAAATCAGCAGGCATGATACCTGCAGCTTTGTTCTTCTTTCTCAAGATTGTTTTGGCTATTCAGGGTCTTGTTTACATATAAATTCTAGAATTATTTGTTCTAGTTCTGTGAAAAATGCTGTTGGTATTTTGATAGAGATTGCATTGAATCTGCAGATTGCCTTGAGTAGTACGGCCATTTTAAGAATCTTGAGTCTTCCAATCCATGAGCTCAGTGTATCTTTCCATTTGTTTGTGTCATTTTTAATTTATTTCATCAATGTGTTTTAGTTTCCTGAGTACAGGTTTTTACCTCCTTGGTTAGATTTATTTCTAAGTGTTTTATTGTTTTTGATGCAGTTGTAAGTGGGATTGTTTTAATTTCTCTCTCTGATAGTTTGTTGTTAGTGTATTAAAACACAAAAGATTTCTATACATTAATTTTGTGTCCTGAAACCTTACTGAATTCATTTATTATAATAGGCTTTTTTGTGGCATCTAAAAAATGCAGGGGGGAAGTAAGAATGCAGAGCCATTAGAATGCATTCAAACTTAAGAGATTATCAACTTAAATAACCACATATATGTATAGGTTGTTATATATAAACCTCCTGGTATCCACAAACCAAAAATCTGTAATAGATACACACACAAAAAAAGAGAAAGGAATCCAAACATAACAGTAAAGATAAACATCAGATCACAAGGGAAGAGAGCAAAAGAAGAAGAAAGAAACAAAAAAAAAAACTACCAAAAAAACCCACCTGAAAACAGTTACCAAAATGACAATAAGTACATATCTACCAATAATTACTTTAAATGTAAATGGACTAAATGCTGTAGTCAAAAGATAGAGTGGCTGAATGAATAAAAAACAAGACCCATATATATGTTGCCTACAAGAGACTCACTTCACATCTAAAGACACACACAGACTGAAAGTGAGGGGATGGAAAACGGTATTCCATGCAAATGAAAATGTAAGCTGTGGTAGCAATATTTATATCAGACAAAATAGACTTTAAAACAAAGACCATAACGAGACATGAAGGACATTACATAATGATAATTGGGTCAATGCCAGAAGAAGTAATAATAATTATAAATATATATGCACCCACCATAGGAGCAGCTAAATACATATAGCAAATATTAACAAACATAAAGGGAGAAATTGATAGTAACATATTAATAGTAGGGGACTTTAATATTCCACTTACATCAATGGACAGATCGAGATAGAAAATCAATAAAGAAACACTGCCCTTAAGTGACACATTATACTAGATGGGTTTAATAGCTATATATAGAAAATTCCATCCCAAAGCATCAGAATACACATTCTTTTTCAAGCACACATGGAAATTCTCCAGGGTAGATCAATGCTAGGCTACAAAACAAGTCTTAATAAATTTAAGAATATTGAAATCATATCAAGCATCTTTTCCAACTACAATTATATGAGACTAGAAACCAACGACAAAAAAAAAGTACAAGCAACACAAACACATGGAAGCTAAACATAGTGCTACTGAGCAACCATTGGGTCACTGAAGAAATTAAAGTGGAAATCAGAAAATACCTGGAAACAAATGAAAATGAAATGCAATGATCCAAAATCTGTGGGACACAGTAGAAGCATCTCTAAGAGGGAAGTTTATAGTGATACAAGCCTCCTCAGGAAACAAGAAAAATCTCAAATAAACAGCCTAATCTTACACCTAAAAGAACTAGAAAAAGAAGAATAAACAAAACCCAAAGTTAGTAGAAGAAAAGAAACCATAAAGATCAGAGCAGAAATAAATGAAAGGGAGACTGAAAAAAATAATAGAAAAGATAAATGAAACTAAGAGCTGTTTCTTTAAAAGATAAGAACCTTTAACCAGACTCATCAAATAAAAAGGAGAAAGGGTCCAAATAAATAAAATCAGAAATGAAAAAGAAGAAGTTACAACTGACACCACAGAAATACAAAGGATCATAAGAGATTACTACGAACAATTACATGCCAACTAATTGGACAAACTAGAAGAAGTGGATAAATTCCTAGAAGAGTACACTCTCTCAAGACTGAATCAGGAAGAAATAGAAAATATGAACAGACCAACTACCAGTAATGAAAGTGAATCAGTAATTAAAAAAAAAAAAATACCTCCCAACAACAAAAGTTCAGGACCAAATGACTTCATGGGTGAATTCTACCAAACATTTGAAGAAGAGTTTACATCTGTCCTTCTCAAAGTATTCCAAAAAATTTCAGAGAAAGGAATGCTTGTGACCTTATTGAATGAGGCCAGCATCACCCTGATACCAAAACCGAAAAAAGACACCATAAAAAAAGAAAACTATAGGCCAATGTAACTGATGAACACAGACGCAAAAATCCTCAACAAAATATTAGAAAACCAAATTCAATATATTAAAAAGATCATACACCACGATCAAGTGGGATTTATCCCTGGGTGCAAGGATGGTTCAGAATCCACAAATCAATCAATGTGATACACCACATTAACAGATTGAAGAACAAAAATCATATGATCATCTCAATAGATGTAGAAAAAGTTTTTGACAAAAAAGCTTTTGACATGAACATCCATTTATGACAAAAACTTTCAACAAAGTAGGTATAGAGGGAACAATACCTCAACATAATAAAGGCCAAAAATGAGAAGCCTACAGCTAACACTTATACTCCCTGGTAAACTGAAAGCATTTCCTCTAAGATCAGGAATGAGATAAAGATACCCACTCTGTCCACTATTATGCAACATAGTATTGGAAGTCCTAGCCACAGCAAACGGACAAGAAAAAGAAAAAGAATCCAAATTGGAAAGGAAAAAGTACAACTGTCACTGTTGGCAGATGACACGATACTATATCAAATTTATATGTTTTTTATTAAACCTATTATTAAAATGTTATTATCTGTATAGTCCCTCATATTTTTTGTTAAGATGTTAACAGAATGTACTCTAGTCATAAAATATTAAAAGGATTACAAACGATACCATTTTTATGCTTTAAAGTTTTAGGGAAGTTTCAAATTTCTTTTTTAGTAAGGTAGTGAGAAGTAAGATAAGTTACTGAGAAGATTAACTCATTGATTAAATATTGGTGAAAGAGCATTTTCCAGAAGAATAGCTGCCATTTGAAGTCATTTCTACTGCGGCAATGTTCTGGATCTATTCATAATTAGGACAAAGTGTTTATGTTCTGAATTTTTTTCAAGTTTATTTACTGTAATTTGCTAAAGATAAGTAATAAAATAACACTCCATAATAACCTTTTTGCCATAAATCTTTCAATTAACTCTTTTTGGCTTCTATCTTATAGTGTATGGAGCATGGGGAAGAAAATCAGTGCAGAAATCAAGGAAATCTCATTTCTTTATTCCTTACTATATGTCTAGCATTGCTAGGTACTTTATATTATTGTATCAGTGAATCTTCCCAACAACTTTGTGTGACATTAATTTCCCTTTTAAGCCCATAACCTATTTAAGTAATTTTTCCAAAGTCAAACAGCTAGTAAGATGAACTAGGAATTTGCACAAGCTTTGTCTGATTTCTATGCCTCCACTCCTTGTTTAATTTTTCCTTTGAAATGTATTTGTTATCCCTAAGATTCTTTCTACCACCACATAATTTGGTCTCTCACTAACGTTAACTGGGCTTTCACAATAGCATCTTAATTAATTTTCACAACCCCACACTTTTCCCCCTGTACTAATTCACCCTCCTCATTGCCAGTGAAGTTTTCTTACCATATCATATCATTTCACTTAGTCAAAAAGCTTCCTGATGTTTACTAAATGAAGCCAGAGCTCTGCAGCCTACTTTCAAGCACTTTATAATTTTCTTCCAGACTCCACTATAGGCTTATTTGACACTTTTCCTACATGTCCTCTATTCTCTACTTCTCTGATTGAAACTTGACTCACAGGAGTATTTGGTGCTCTGCTGGGTGGTGCAGGGTAATATGCGGTGATACATGGCCTATCTTCTATATTAATATCTTCTCAAGTGTTTGGCTAAAAAAAAGTCAGCTGATAAGTAATTATTTAGAAGTGCTTTTAAATATATATATTTAAATTAACATAAATATTAAGAAGTAAATATAAATTTTATTTGAATTTTGAAAATAAAACATGGGCTATATTCCCAGGGGTACTTGTTAATTTTCTCTGCCATTCTGGCATACTTCATCACCAAATTTTAAGAAGCACTGTCCTAAGCTATTACCAAATGGAATTAGCAATCAGACTTACCTTTTTTTTTCTTTCCAGTTTTAATGATATATAATTGACATATAGCCTGTATTAGTAATGATTTGATTTATACAATAACATCATGAAATGATCACCATAATAAGTTTAGTGAATATCCATCTTCTGATAGAAGCAAAATAAAAGAAAAAGAAAAAAATTTTTTTCCTTGTGATGAGAACTCTTAGATTTACTCTCAGCAGCTTTCATATGTAACATACAGCAGTGTTAATTATATTTATCATGTTGTACATTACATCTCTAGTACTATTTATCTAAGTATAGAAGACTTATCTTTCTATATTTTCCCCCTTCAGGTAATGGTTCTGGATATTAACCCTGACTGTACTACTCCTCTGTGTTTTTCTAACCTTTGATATCTATCCATCTTTAAGACCCAGCTGAGCTCTCACCTTTTTTAATAGATTATAATAACAATTGACATTTATTGAGCTTTTACTTTGTGTAAAGCACTGTGTTAATCACTTGACATGTATTGTGCTACACAGTCACTTTCAAAGTAGGTATTATAATTATCATCAGCATTTTATAAAGAATCTTGGACTCAGAAAGATTATGTACTAGGCCTAATGTAAACATTTTCTCCTCTGAAGAGTTATAACATCATAACTCTCATTTGGCAGTTATTCATAAATTGCTGTTCTCATATTTATGCATCATACTTTCAAGTAAATTTTATGGAGCATGAAGGGAGATACTCTCTTGTCCTTATCTCTGTTGCACTTGTGCCTTACATGTAGTAGATATGCATATTTAAAAGTAAATTAAAATTTAATTAGTTAATTTTAAAAATTAATTTAAAAATTAACCAACATTATTTGCTTTGCCAGCTCATATGTCTTAGATTCATTTTAATTGTTATGCCCCCCAACATACACACACATTTGGCTTAAGGCTACAATGCAGAAAGCCTCTCTGTTACAGTTTTCATTACTTATTTCACAAGGTAACACATTGTCTATGCCTAACTAAAAACCCAGTGTATATTGTAATACATAAAAGTAAACACTGGTATATCCAAACAATGGAATGTTATTCAATGCTAAAAAAAAAAAAAATGAGCTATCAAGCCATGAAAAGACATGGAGGAAACTAAACGCATAAACTAAGTGAAAGAAGCCAATCTGAAAAGGCTAAATAAATACTATATGATTCCACCTATGGAACATTCTGGAAAAAGCAGAACAATGGAGACAGTAAAAATACTAGTGGTTGCCTGGTTTTGATGGGAAGGGAGGGTTGAATAAGTGGGACACAGAGGATTTTTAGGGCAGTGAAACTACTCTGTATATTATAATGGTGGGTTCATGTCATCACACATTTGTCCAAACCCATAGAATGTACAACACCAAGAGTGAACCCTAATGAAATTAATGGGTGATAATGATGGGTCACTGTAGGTTCATTAATTGTAACAAATGTGCACTCTGGTGAAGAATGTCGATAATGGAGGAGACTATGCATGTGTGGAGGCAGGGGGTATATGGGAAATCTCTGTACTTTGTGTTCAGTTCTGCTGTGAACCTGAAATTGCTTAAAAAAAAACAGTCTATTAATAAAAAGTAAACACAAAGCAACAATAATTCTCCAGCTAATGTTATATAATTTATTGTGATAAATATGAACTAATTGGTTCTGTAACCAGTTAGAATGTGGACAATAGTGATTCATTCACTTCATGTTTTCAGGTAAAAAAAAGCAGCTGAGGTCCGACGAGTTGAAATAACATCTCCAGTGTCACACACTGGTTGAATAGAAGGTCTAGAGAACACAGGTCTTCTGACTCTTAGTCAATTATTCTTTACTCAGCATTATTTTTATACTATAATTTTATATCCTAATAATGGATGGTATCTTTGATAACCTTTCTTATTCATGTTCAACTTCTCGAGTTCTGTGACTACCCCACACTGACAATAAGCCTCTGTCAAGAAAAAATGCCACTTCCTAATGATTTACACATATACAAAACCCTGTTTTTCTTAAATTCAGAATAGAATCACATGTGGAATAGAATCACAGTCTTCATGAAGTCAAGATAGGTTTCTTTCCCTACTATGTACCTGATTGATTAGACAATCCAGTGGAAGCTTGATTAATCCTATATGACCTTATTTGTTATAAAGACATAGTCATTTTTGTCAATATTTTATGGCTCTGCAAATGTTCTTGTATTTATTCAGGTATTATGAAATTAACAGATTGTTCATTTTTACCTCCTGTTTTTTAGTTATTGACTTTTCCTCAATCTTTAATTTTCTTGCTTATCTTCTCAAGATTTAAAATCAGTACCTACTTATTACAGTAATTTGTGCCAGCTCTTTTAGTGGACTATAAGTCATTAGGACCTAAGTATTTTCACATATTAATTTTTTAAGTAATTTATTATGAGTCCCTTTTTTCTTAGCTCTTGCTTCTTTACTGAAAATTATAGTTAACCTTCCGAAGACCAAGTTTTAAACCTCTGTTAGGTTTTTCATTTGAGTCTGATAAGCCTAGTTGGTAGTTATTATTATTATCCTTATCTAAGATAGCAATTTTGTTTATCCAAGTTCATCATGATATGGAAAACTTTTTTTTCTTTTAAAATTATAACAGCTTTTAAAGTTTGTTCAAATACATAAATATATCTTTTTTTTGTCAATTACAGGTTGTTAAACTGAAGCAAATAGAGCATACTTTGAATGAGAAAAGAATATTACAGGCAGTGAATTTTCCTTTTCTTGTTCGACTGGAGTATTCTTTTAAGGTAAATTTTACTTCTATCTAAATGAGATATTTTCAACTTCATAGTTTTTAAATTACAAAGTTATAATAGGATTCTAATCTATATGATAAACCTGGAGAAAATGAATAAACAAAAAAGTAATATATTTAGATTTTATGTAATTAAGTCCTATTGTGCTTAAAAACTTAGGTGACATTTGAAAAGGTTTTGATTCTTATTGAGGAAATTGTTAAAGTTAATGTGTAATTAACTTTGTTAATGTGTAATTTTTCATGAAATGGTATTATAAAATCAAGTATTTTAATTTATCAAAATTCATAGTGACATCTTATTAAGCAAATCTTACACTCATACTAATGAATACACCCACATACCTTCTTCTCTTGAACCTTTGCTGCTGCAATCTCACTGTCGTCTTTTACTTAGTAATTTGTGCTCTAGCCTTTTCATTTATTTGAAGCAGAACAATCTTTGGCCCTCTGCTCAAGCACCTCATAAAGTTGCACAAGGTTTATTCTTTAAGTTGGCAGCTTTTCAGCTTTTTGGAATGATACTTAGCATCTCTCTACCAATTGATTAATATGGAACATTTTAGCCTTTTTCCTTTTTCCTCCTTTATTCTTTAAATCAAATGAAGATCTGTGTATTTAGGATGATGTTAAAAATCGTTAATCTCTCTGACCTAATTTAGTACATAAAATGTAAATATTCTTACTAACTTTTTCAAATTGTTTTTTAACTTTTGCTTACACTATAGCATTACGTCATTGCCACAGTGTTTAAGTGTTCAAGAGTTAAGTGTTCCCTGCAAGAGCAGGAACAGCAAAAATCCCATACTAATCTGTGGCAAGAGTACCAGGGGGGAGAAAATAAGTGCCCCAGTGTAGAAAAGTTAGGGCCTTTTCCATTTATTCTCTATTTCCCAATGTTAGTAATGTATCAGATTTTTAAATTTGTCTTTTTCTAATTGAACATGGTGTTATCTTAAAATATTTTCGTGCAAAATAATGTTTCATAATTTTGATTTAGTTATCCTTTTTATTTGTTCATAGGATAATTCTAATTTATACATGGTTATGGAATATGTCCCTGGTGGTGAAATGTTTTCACATCTAAGAAGAATTGGAAGGTTCAGGTAACTAACACTTTACACTCCTCAAATCTTTATATGCTGTGTGTTTGTTTTAAACCAAACTTTTAAGTTATTGTCAATGTTAAAAATTTATTTCATTTAATTTAGTAATATTTTAGCTATATGAAGAGTTACATGGAAACATTAATAAGAGGCCACATCATACTGAGTTTTAAAAATTAAATAAAAGCACCATGATAGCAGTATAAATATTCTAGCATTGGTAGGTATCATGAGGGTCCATTATTTGAAGACTATCCAGATATTGCAAAAATTTATTGAATTTAGACCAGTGTTTACTGAATAAATATTAATAATACATCTCTGGGGAAGAGGTTTGTGTAAGGATGAAGATAAGAAATAAATATATAGAAAAGATAATCATTGATATCATAGTGATAAAATTATGAAAGTTTGTTTTGCATAGATTTATTCTCCTTAACGTTGTTGCCATGTTGAGTTTTAAACATATATATGTAATTTAAAAGGAGTTTGTACCTTGTCATTAGGTTATTACTAATAAGGTCACACAGTTATTAAAAGAGTTTATACATTTTGTTAACTTTACCTGTGTGTAATAGTTTGTAAGCTACTACTGTTCATTTAAAATCACTATTAGAATGAAGCTGAAACCAAGAGCAGGTCCAGCTTTGTTTAGTATACTGTATATTGACATTAATTAAAACATCAGTATGAAGTCAAACAAGACTGTAGATGGTAATTCAATTCATGAAAACATGATGGTAGACTTGGATTACCATGAGATCATATTCAGTAATGGGCCAGAATGAGAGTTATTTTAGTTACCTGAGGCCTAAACCAAAATTCATTTATTGACCTAATATGTACAGGACACCTAATATATGTCAGGCACTGTGCTGATACAGAGTAACTTCTCTTTAATGATTTTTTTTTAACTTCCTGTTGTCCTCTCCTACACTCCTTGTCCAGGCAGGTCCAGAATTCTCATGTTGCCCTATGATAATTTAGAGTTTTACACTGAATTACCACACCTTAACCTGTCTTCAAAAAATATTTTATCCATTTTCTGTGATTATTTCTTTTCTTTGCAACTCCCCACACTCTTATTTCTTTAATACTTAACTTGATACTAAGAGGAAAGCAAGTTGATTGACATAATTCACACACAGGCATTGTCGTTTCTAACCTTTCACACATACTATTTATATACTTGAAAGGTTGCTAACTCCCACCTTAGAAACTTTGAGGCAACAGGAAGACTGAGTTATTGTTGAGCATGGTTCTAATCAGAATCAATGGAGTCATTACGATTCTCTACTTAAATAGTAACTGTCTAGACTTAAAGCTGCTACAACATTAAATGTTCCTTATAGAATATTTTGCTCTGACCTTTCAACAGTTTGATTAAAGATCTATGTAATGTTTGTGTACCTCCAATCAAACACCAGTGTGGAGATAAACATAAAATGCTGAGTGTATCTTATGTTTATGATGATAAGATGATAAATGCATCTTATATTAACGGGTGTATGAAGAAAATGAGAGGGGACTTCCCAGGTCAAACGTTTCCAAAATTAGGGATAAATATTTCAATGACCTGGATGATTCTTTTAATCTCCCTTTACAGTATTCTCATTCCTTGTCATAGGACATATGGTATACCTTGTAACAGTGTCATGATAGGGCTGGAACTGGAAGGATATTATAAAATATTGCCACAAAAGTGTTTTTCTTCACATATTCATTCATTTAACAAATATTTTCTGAGCACTTTGTGTGTATCAGGCTAGGACCTTGGAAATATAGTGAGTGACAAGCAAAAGGAGTAGCATATACAATCTCTTTTTAGAATTCCTATTTTTGGTGCTACCAGATCAAACTCATGTCAACCATCTTGAGGGAAATTCTATTCATAGTTAAGGTTGTTCATTGAGGACACAAATCTGAAAGTCATTGCAATATATCAGGAAGATTAGAAGAATTCAGTGTATACACTACAAGATGAAATAGAAACTCAAACTAGAAAACAGTATATCCTTTTGGAGTAATACCCAGAATATGGCATCAAAATTACCATAATCTATCAGTTAATCTGTGTATCCAGAACTGTGTGTATTTACCTAAATATACAGATTATACCTATGTTCAGGTATCTGTATAAATATGCATAGTAGAAGATTTGGAAATTTAGATACCAGGATTGAATCTGGTTTCTGAATGGGATTATTGGTATCTTTATTCTTCATTAATATTTTATGGCTTTTTTTCTATAATGAGCATATGTCACTTTTGTAATAGTAACAGCCTGGGTAAAATGGCATAAATCTGCAGATTAATGCAGAAATTCTTTAAGTACTTGAAATTTATGAGAAAGGTAGATGAGATGAGCCTATCATTAATAGCAATTACCCTGACAGATAATCTAACTGGTGCTTTTCAGTCATTCTCAATGTCTTCTAACATGGCCAATAATAATTTAAATTACAATGACAATCTGAGAGTTAAGTTTTCTTCAACATATGCTGCCCACTAAGTATATCAAAGCATTATTTGAAGATGATTTATAGATTTAGTAAATATTTGGAAACTAACATGTTTCTTTACATATGTTTAAAAGAAAAAAAAATTTTTTTGCTCCCAAAATGCCTCTACCTCATGTTATTTTTTTTTTGTATAATCTACTAATTACTATATGTTAACCCATTTTACTGAAATCAATGTTTTGTTTCTTTGTAGTGAACCCCATGCACGGTTCTATGCAGCTCAGATAGTGCTAACATTCGAGTACCTCCATTCACTAGACCTCATCTACAGAGATCTAAAACCTGAAAATCTCTTAATTGACCATCAAGGTTATATCCAGGTATGACTTGAACACATTATATATAATGTATTTGAGAAATACTAGGTAAGAAGTTATATGTATTTAACCACAACTACCAATATTGGATTCTTTTTTTTTTCTTTGAGGGAGACAATTCTTCCTAACAGTTTAAATTGAGCTCACAGTTCTGTTGCTATTACAGAACCAAAAGTTCCATCAAAGATGGAACCTGGGACTTCCCTGGTGGCGCAGTGGTTGAGAGTCTGCCTGCCGATGCAGGGGACATGGGTTCGTGCCCCGGTCCGGGAAGATCCCACATGCCGCGGAGCGGCTGGGCCCGTGAGCCATGGCCGCTGGGCCTGCGCGTCCGGAGCCTGTGCTCCGCAATGGGAGAGGCCACAACAGTGAAAGGCCCGCGTACCGCAAAAAAAAAAAAAAAAAAAAAAAGATGGAACCTGTTTCTATCTCCCTTAGTCTATAGTTAAATATAATTTTTAGTGTGACAGTTTCTATAGCTCAGGAAGGCGAGCTAGAATCTGTTGAGTCAAGCAATCTATAGTATGTACCGTAAGCATTAGACTTCCTTCTTTGGAGATTTTTTTTCTCCCTACATGTGACGTAGGGGCATGTATGGGGCATCGTGTACTTTTGCCAAGATGGAAGGTCAGTAATAGAAATTAGAAGTTGTAAACTGATTTCAGGCTCCTGCGTAAAGAAATAATAGCTAAATTTGTGAGTACTCACTTAGTGCCAGGCATTATTCTAAGTGTTTTTACATGTATCACCTCTTTTAATTCTGCTAACACTATGAAATGTAAATACTATTGTTATCCTCATTTTAAGATTAATGAAACTAAGGAACAGCAAGGTCACACACGTAGAGTCATAATTGAACCCCATCAGCCTGTCCCAAGAGTCCATGCTTTTTAACACTACAGTACAGCTACGAAAGGAGGCCCAGCTACCAATAATGGACTGGTGGTAGTGTTTTCTTTCCATTTGTACTATCAATAGAATGAGAGCATTCCTTTTTACTCAGTTATTAAGATTCTCCCAGTGATGCTTTTGCACTTCTGAGGATGTAATTAAGGGCAGAGGACAATGCTGGACTTAAGGAACACTCCTAGCACTGCTTCATTTTTATTAAAACTATTTTTTTTTTTGGTTCATTTGTTTCTTTGTTTGTGTCAGGGAAAGGTTCTCCAGCATGGGTTGCTTTAACCTTTATTCACTAAACAGTGCCTTCTTGGATTAGTGTCAATTACATTGACTTAATTTTTTTCATGGTGTTAATTTTAACTCTGATTTTTAACTTTCAACTTAGGTACAGTAGTACATTTATTATGAAATAATAAATGTTTACAAGTTTTTTTGTCTTTTATAGGTCACAGACTTTGGGTTTGCCAAAAGAGTTAAAGGCAGAACTTGGACATTATGTGGCACTCCAGAATATTTGGCTCCAGAAATAATTCTCAGCAAGGTATATTTATAATGTAGTTATGTAAGAATTAGAAATATAAGGCATGCATCACTGTGGACTTTTATAAAAAAAAAGTTTATTGATCTAATTTTACATGTTTAATCTAAATATGAATTTAAATCTATTTGTTCATAATTACTAAAAAGTAATTGTTTAGAGTCTACCAGTAATCCCATTAGCTGGTGATTTTAACTCTGAATCTGAGAGAATTAGTATGAATAAATCTGACCTCTAGACCCATGTTTTGAAGCCAAAAGCATAGCCTATTCATAATTATTCCCAATACAGGAGGGCGAGGAGGCCCTTGCTCTGGGTTACACCAAGAGGCAAACTAAAGACGACATGTACTAGTTGTCAATTCTTCCTTTGTTTCAACTTTACCACTTAAATGAAAAAAAATGTATGTGAATTATTTTTTAAAATTTTAGTTTAAAAATAGGAATATTATAGCAATTGAATAGTTATAGTCTTATTGAATACAGTTCTGCTTTTCTAAACAGTGCAAAATGTGGTGAGAGAAATTTTTAATCGTATCACAAAGGATGATTTAACTTTTGTTTTCCTTTCTACTGCCATCCCTTGGTGGAGAAAGCCAGAAAGGAGCGACTGATAATAACTGGGCACAGGAGCCAGGAAAGAGAAAGGGATAACACAGATGCTTTGATAATTACACATTGAATAACTACCCCCTGAATCATTGAAATTTGGCTAACCTACAGAAGTATTAGAATAAAATAATTCTTTCAGCGTTCCTCTCATTATCTTACATAATTTATATCATTTATAACTTTTACTCTTTTATAATCTAAATATCATTAACATATTTCTTCTTTAAGTACATTTAACAAATAATGATAACATAGTAGGGACCAAAACTTTAAAAACTGTATGTGTGTATATATATATATATATGTGGTAAAAGAAATAGCTATTCACTGTATGAAATTTGGAAAATATAGAAAAATATAAAGAAAGAATCAAAAAACCTATAATCTCACCATCCAGAGGTAGCTTTTTAAAAAAAACATTTTAATATATTTTTCTATGCATGTTATAGTGAATGTACAGTTTTGTATTCAGCTTTTTCACTTGAATGATAATAAGCATGCAAATATAATTCTAATGGCTTATTTGAAAATGTACCATATTGTATTTTGCCATTCTTCTATTGTTGAGTATTTAGGTTATTTCAGTTTTTTCGATTATAGATCACTGTGATAAACATCTTTGTACATAAAGCTTTTTCTATATTTTAAATTATTTTTTTAGGATAGATTCCTAGAAGTGGAATTACAGGGTCAGAGAGTATGAACATTTTTAAGGCTTTCAATACATGTTGCCAAAGCACTGTCCAAAAAGATTGTAGCAATTTTGCACTTCTCAGCAGTGTTTGAGAGTACCTGTTTCACCACACTTTCTCCAGCATTGGGTATTCTTGTTTTAAAAACCATTACTAATTTGATAGACAGTAAATGATATCTAATTATTTTAAGTCTTATGTCTGATTATTAGATTGTTTTAATGCTTAATAGCCATTTGGTATTTCTTTGTGTGTATGAATTATTAGTTCATGTCCTTTGCCCATTTTTCTATTATAATTTAGTTTTTCTTACTGATTTGTTTTAGTTTTCCATACCTAGGGTATTGAAAGCATCTGGAATACTTATTATGAACATTAGTACACAATCCAAAACATAGAAATCAGTTTGGTAAAAGGATCTGTTTCAACGTTACATGCTTTCATTATAGCAAAAAAACATGCTAATTACATTATTAATGAATTGAATTTAAAGAATTAAAGCAAAGTTGATGCCATTTCTATTAGCAAAACAAAGTACTATTACTATTTTACTAGTCTCTCTCATTTTAAAAACATACAGAAGCAGGAAATAAAAAGAAAAAATCTCTATATTATTATATTTTAGCCAGTAATTTGAAAATTAAATAGTTTATAAGCTAAATTTTTGAAAAAAGGTTGGACTAGGGGGAGTGGCGAAGGTAATTAAAGGCTGTATGTGATGGCAGACCAAAAGATCTGGCAAGATCTTTTGATCAGCTCATTTCTCTCCATGATCAAGTTGTTTTGTTTTTTTTCATAATCTTTTGTGCCAGTTGACACTGATTATGGCTGATAACAAACTTTATATAAACATGTTAATATTTTATTCTTATTTATTTTCTTATCAATACTTCTAAGTCTTAATTTTAGTAGGCTTAACATGAAAAAAAAAAGAAACCTTAGAATTGTACATTTGGTTTGCAACACACTCTTTATACACATCATTTCCTTTCATTTGATGTAGTCCCCACAAAATCCCATGAATTAGTTATCTTTCTTGTATACCTTTTAGAGATGAGAAACAAAACACTAGATGAATAAAGTATACTTAAATATTTACATTTATTATGTTCCACATTAAACTTTTAGCTTTCATAAGATCCTGTGAAGTGGATGGGATTATCCCGAGTATATTCACCCTCTTAACCCCAACAATATAGAATATTTTGAAGTCAACTCCACTGTTTATTATGAAGTACAATATCTACTCTTTCATTTTAAAACTTTTGACCTTTCTAAGTATTCCCTAGAAAACCTGATTCATAATATTATGGAACTAGATTGGGCTTTAAGGGGTAATTTGGTCCAATTCCCTTCCTACTGTTGAGCAACAACTAAATTATCCCAATTAAACAGGGCATTTTTTATTGTCTTTAATATTCTTAGTGATTTTAGGAAGATTTAATAATATTTCCTAATATCCAATTTCAGTATCTGGAAATTTGCCCCTTTGTTTAATTCAAATCTGACCTGATACATTTTGTTTATTTTTTATTTTATCCTGAATTACTGCTCAGCAACTGCTTTTTAAAAATTTTCATATGCTTGAAGATCACTTTGAAATAATTTATGACTTCATTCTCCTCTGAGTGAATTAAGTAATAATTGACATTTGGTGTTGGTTTATCTTAGGGCTACAATAAGGCAGTGGATTGGTGGGCATTAGGAGTGTTAATCTATGAAATGGCAGCTGGCTACCCCCCATTCTTTGCAGACCAACCAATTCAGATTTATGAAAAGATTGTTTCCGGAAAGGTAAGTAATACAATTTATTATTCCTTTATTATTCATTATTTCTATAAATGAATTTTAAGCTTTGTAGATTGAAACCATTTGATGTCATCAGAATATTACCCTAAATTGGGAAAAAGACAGAAATATCCATAGTTGCTGCCCTTATATTTAGCAGCTCAAATGAGCAGCACTCATTTAAGATAGCGTAAATACTGAATCGTTGAAGTCTTTTAAGTAAAAAAGGGCAATTTTACAAACATATTAGCAAAATAATAAAGCAGTTTCCATTATTAGCATTTTTATCACTTGTAAAACACAGGATCATAGCCCTAATTCTTCCATATTCCTTCAAATAAATAAAAATTGTTAGTTATTTCATGTGGGTATCTGCTTGGAGAGAAGTTTTAGGGGCTGTTTTTATATGCCGTTGCTTTTTTAGGAGAGACTTGTTTGAATTATGTCAAACATTACAAAATTGGAAGTAGACATAGAATAGATAAGCCTTTTTAAGATGGGACTTCATAGAAATGATGTAAACAGTTTTTCATGTTAATGTGATTATAATTGCCATTGATCTTTAGCAAGTATGAAAATAACATTAATTCTTCTTGAATATGAGTAGATGTACTATAAGTCAGAGTATTTTACATTTTGTAATTACTCCATAAACCTTTCTTCTTTTGTATTTATAATCCCTAATTTTGTTTCCAAGAGTATTTTGTTTAAAGTCAATCATTCACTCTTGCCGTAACTCATGCATTAGATCCTTTTTAAAAATACTGCAGTCAGTTTTAATAGAGATGAGCCTGATTCAGTAGGCTTTCAAAAATTCCCAGAAGGCCTTCTATGCATTTATGACAGAGTTCATGGGAAGGGATAGTTTCCTTATATTTCCTTATTTTTCCTTTTCCTACATGTGGTACGCTCTATTAGTTTGTTTTGTTTGTTTGTTTTTGATCATATAACATCAGTCTTGACATGACATTCCCTGAGATGTGATATAGTTGACTTTTTTGTATTTTGTGAAAGGCAGAGATAAGCCTAATCAACCTAAAGAATCTGGAAGGAGATAGAAGAAAAATCTGTTTCTTTATATCTCAGCCAGATTCATGTTCTATATTTCGTATGAAAGCTGACCCTTAGCATTCATGAACTTAAAATTTATAATGTCAGCTATTCAGAAGGTACCTTCAATGTCCATAATATAATAATTTATCTTTGTTACTAAGACCCAAATTTAAATAGCTGGATGGAACAAGACACCAATAAAATGAGTCTCTCCAGCCACCTAGGACCCACATCTCAACACAGTGTTGTTCCATATGTCATAGTGCATATGCAGTCTATAGGGATCACAAGATTTTCAGTTATATTTTACTGTATTTTATGGGAGGAAGTTTTATATTATGGCAGGTTCACAAACTAGGGGACTAACTAAAGAATGCATACTTCAACTATGTCAAAGGTAAAAAATAAATACCTCTTACAGCTAACTAAGCTAGGTTTTTGAAAGATTCACACTAAAGTAATATAGAAAGGCAGACGAAGTATTGATATTTAGGTAATTAAGTATTACTGCTGTCCCTGCTACATTTGTAGATCTCTAAGCTTCAGGTTTCTTATCTTTGTAATTGTTTTCACCCAGCAGAATATTAAAGTCAAAGTAAGAGAACTTTTGAGATGAACAAAACAAAAAATCAAGAAAAATTAATAGACAAGGCAGTGGTTTATTATTTAAGAATTTGAGAAGTGATTATGTAAAATTTCAAGAGAAAATAAGGCCAAAGGTCATATGAAGAATGAGAGGACTAAAATACTTTTAAATAACTGAATGGGAGAAGCATATTTTACTAGTACAAAGACTAAGAATGCAGAAATTATAGTAATAGTTCCAAATAATTTAATTACAGTTAATTACAGAGTTCCTGAATCTTTACTATATTGCTTTTATTTATACTTAATTTCATAGGAGGAATCAAATTTTCTGACAAGGATGCTGTCATAACTAAATTTTATTTACTTAGAAAAATTGTTTTAGCTAAAACAAATGTATCTTCATCTGTATGAATTGGCCTCTGTTTGCCAATCATTGTACATTGTGTAATTTTTTTTGGCTACTTATGAATATGTTTTTATTTCATATCAAACTTTAACATTTAGAATCCAATGGTAGCACACGGTTTAAATTTAAATCTGCATAAATTCTAAAATTGTAACAGTTTAAATCCTGGTGACCTTAGAAGAGAAGAGTAGCAACATAAAATTTTATCATATCACAATATCTGATTTTTTTCCTTTATTTATTAGAAATACTATAGGGTGTTTGGTGTACTATTGTTTTTAACTAAAGGTGCCAGATTATCTCTCCCCATATTGGATGTAAAGTTTTCATTCCTTGTTCTCTTTATGCATAAAGTAGAACTCGTGAAAACAAAATAATTGTTATTAAGTGATCTCTAGGATCTGTATTATTTGAATGTAAAATCATATTCACATTTCCCAATAAAACCATCTGTTTCAGCACTCAAATCCAAACTAGAAGTTATCTCTATCCACATTACAGAGTATTATTGTCTCTCTAGTTAGTAGCTAAAAGTCAAATTGGAGACGAACTTGTTTTCAAATTTTTTAATTGTTCAAGTCATTGAAAATCCACTTTTGGTCTTACAGATCCTGTATTTGTATTTAAATTTTTTAATGGTTTTAATGATATCAAATAACATTTAAAAATATACTTTGCATTCAGAATTTTTTCTTTTTTTAAAAAGCATGGTATTTTATGCAACAATATTTTATGTTGATTATATTTTTGGAAACAATGTTATAAAGATTATAGGTATCATTGACTTATCAAAGTTAAATGAAATGTGTTTAATGAAGTGATTAATTATTAAAGTACATATATTTGAACATTAGATTTTTACGTTCTTTCTCTATTTACAATATTTTAATTCAAACTGGTATTTATAAATGTACAGAAAGATGATCAATCAGCTTGTTAGATCCTCTCCTACACATATTTTGCCTTTAAAAAAAACAGAGGAGGTGGTATTTATTTATTTATTTTTATTGGGGTATAGTTGTTTTACAATGTTGTGTTAGTTTCTACTGTACAGCGAAGTGCATTTCCCTGTGCTATACAGCAAGTTCTTATTATTTATCTATTTTATACATATTAGTGTATATATGTCAATCTCAATCTCCCAATTCATCCCACCACCCATGCCCCCTACTTCCCCCGCTTGGTGTCCATACGTTTGTTCTCTACATCTGTGTCTCTTTTTCTGCCAGCAAACTGGTTCATCTGTACCATTTTTCTAGATTCCACATATATGCGTTAATATATGATATTTGCTTTTCTCTTTCAGACTTAACTTCACTCTGTATGACACTCTCTAGGTCCATCCATGTCTCTATAAATAACCCAATTTTGTTCCTTTTTATGGCTAAGTAATATTCCATTGTATATATGTATCACATCTTCTTTATATATTTGTCTGTTGATGGACATTTAGCTTGGTTCCATGACCTGGCTATTGGAAATAATGCTGCAATGAATATTGGGGTGCATGTATTTTTTTGAATTGTGGTTTTCTCTGGGTATGTGCCCAGTTGTGGGATTGTTGGATCATATGGTAATTCTATTTTTAGTTTTTTCAGGAACCTCCATACTGTTCTCCATAGTGGCTGTATCAATTTACATTCCCACCAACAGTGCAAGAGGGTTCCCTTTTCTCCACACCCTCTCCGCATTTATTGTTTGTAGACTTTCTGATGATGCCCATTCTAATCGGTGTGAGGTGATACCTCATTGTAGTTTTGATTTGCATTTCTCTAATAATTAGTGATGTTGAGCAGCTTTTCCTGTGCCTCTTGGCCATCTGTATGTCTTTGGAGAAGTGTCTATTTAGGTCTCCCACCCATTTTTTGATTGGGTTGTTTGTTTTTTTGATATTGATCTTCATGAACTGTTTATATATTTTGGAGATTAATCCTTTGCCCATTGATTCGTTTGCAAATATTTTCTCCCATTCTGGGGGTTGTCTTTTTGTCTTATTTATGGTTTTCTTTGCTGTGCAAAAGCTTTTGTTTCATTAGGTCCCATTTGTTTATTTTTGTTTTTATTTCCATTACTCTAGGAGGTGGGTCAAAAAAGATCTTGCTGTGATTTATGTCAAAGAGTGTTCTTCCTATGATTTCCTCTAAGAGTTTTATAGTGTCTGGTTTTACATTGAGGTCTTTAATCCATTTTGAGTTTATTTTTGCATATGGTGTTAGGGAGTGTTCTAATTTCATTCTTTTACATGTAGCTGCCCAGTTTTCCCAGCACCACTTATTGAAGAGACTTGTCTTTTCTCCATTGTATATTCTTGCCTCCTTTGTCATAGATTAGTTGACCATAGGTGCGTGGGTTTATCTCTGGGCTTTCTATCCTGTTCCATTGATCTATATTTCTGTTTTTGTGCCAATACCATATTGTCTTGATTACTGTAGCTTTTTCTGCATCTATTGAGATGATTATATGGTTTTTATCCTTCAATCTGTTAATATGGTGTGTCACATTGATTAATTTGTGTATATTGAAGAATCCTTGCATCCCTGGGATAAATGCCACTTGATCATGGTGTATGATCCTTTTAATGTGTTGTTGGATTCTGTTTGCTAGTATTTTGTTGAAGATTTTTGCATCTATATTCATCAGTGATATTGGTCTGTAATTTCCTTTTTTTGTAGTATCTTTATATGGTTTTGGTATCAGGGTGATGATGGCCTCGTAGAATGAGTTTGGGAGTGTTCCTTACACTGCAATTTTTTGGAAGATTTTGAGAAGGATGGGTGTTAGCTCTTCTCGAAATGTTTGATGGAATTCACCTGTGAAGCCATCTGGTCCTGGACTTTTGTTTACTGGAAGATTTTTAATCACAGTTTCAATTTCAGTACTTGTGATTGGTCTGTTCATAATTTCTCTTTCTTCTTGGTTCAGTCTCTCAAGGTTGTGCTTTTCTAAGAATTTGTCCATTTCTTCCAGGTTGTCCATTTTATTGGCATATCGTTGCTTGTAGTAGTCTCTTAGGATGCTTTGTATTTCTGCACTGTCCGTTGTAACTTCTCCTTTTTTATTTCTAATTTTATTGATTTGCGTCCTCTCCCTCTTTTTCTTGATGAGCCTGGATAAAGGTTTATCAGTTTTGTTTATCTTCTCAAGGAACCAGCTTTTAGTTTCATTGATCTTTGCTATTGTTTTCTTCATTTCTATTTGATTTATTTCTGATCTTATTTTTATGATTTCTTTCCTTCTACTAACTTTGGGTTTTGTTTGTTCTCCTTTCTCTAGTTCCTTTAGGTGTAAAGTTAGATTGTTTATTTGAGATTTTTCTGGTTTATTGAGGTAGGATTGTATTGCTATAGCCTTCCCTCTTCGAACTGCTTTTGCTGCATCCCATAGGTTTTGTGTCATTGTGTTTTCATTGTCATTTGTCTCTAGGTATTTTTTGATTTCCTCTTTGATTTCTTCAGTGATCTCTTGGTTATTTATTTAGTAAAGTATTTTTTAGCCTCCTTGTGTTTACATTTTTTGTTTTTCCTATAATTTATTTCTAATCTCATAGCATTGTGGTTGGAAAAGATGCTTGATATGATTTCAGTTTTCATAACTTTACCAATGCTTGATTTGTGACCCAAGATGTGATCTATTCTGGAGAATGTTCCATGTGCACTTGAGAAGAAAGTGTAATCTTCTGTTTTCAGGTGGAATGTCCTATAAATATCAATTAAACCTATCTAGTCTATTGTGTCATTTAAAGCCTGTGTTTCCTTTTTTATTTTCATTTTGGATGATTTATCCATTGGTGAAAGTCGGCTGTTAAAGTCCCCTAGTATGATTCTGTTACTGTTGATTTCCCCTTTTATGGCTGTTAGCATTTGCCTTATGTATTGAGGTGCTCCTATGTTGGGTGCATAAATATTTACAATTGTTATATCTTCTTCTTGGATTGATCTCGTGATTATTATGTTATCTCCTTCTTTGTCTCTTGTAACAGTCTTTATTTTAAAGTCTATTTTGTCTTATATGAGAATTGCTACTCCAGCTTTCTTTTGATTTCCATTTGCATGGAATATCTTTTTCCGTCCCCTCACTTTCAGTCTGTATGTGTCCCTAGGTCTGAAGTGGGTCTCTTGTAGACAGCATATATACAGGTCTTGTTTTTGTATCCATTCAGCCAGTCTGTCTTTTGGTTGGAGTGTGTAATCTATTCACATTTAAGGTAATTATTGATATGTATGTTCCTATTACCATTTTCTTAATTGTTTTGGGTTTGTTTTTGTAGGTCCTTTTCTTCTCTTGTGTTTCCCACTTAGAGAAGACTCTTTAGCATTTGTTGTAGAGCTGGTTTGGTGGTGAATTCTCTTAGCTATTGCTTGTCTGTAAAGCTTTTGATTTCTCTGTCGAATCTGAATGAGATTCTTGCCTGGTAGAGTATTCTTGGTTGTAGGTTGTTCCCTTTCATCACTTTAAATATATCATACCACTCGCTTCTGGCTTGCAGAATTTCTGCTGATAAATCAGCTGTTAAATGTATGGAGTTACCTTGCATGCTATTTGTCATTTTTTCCTTGTTTATTTTAATATTTTTTTTGTCTTTAATTTTTTTCAGTTTGATTACTATGTGTCTCGGCTTGTTTCTCCTTGGGTTTATCCTGCCTGGGACTCTCTGTGCTTCCTGGACTTGGGTGGCTATTTCCTTTCCCATGTTAGGGAAGTTTTCTACTATAATCTCGTTAGGTAAGCTTTCTACTATAATCTCTTCAAACATTTTCTTGGGTCCTTTCTCTCTTTTCCTTCTGGGACCCCTATAATGTGAATGTTGGTGCATTTAATGTTGTCCCAGAGTCTCTTAGGCTGTCTTCATTTCTTTTCATTCTTTTTTCTTTATTCTGCTCTGTGGCAGTGATTTCCACCATTGTGTCTTCTAGGTCACTTATCCATTCTTCTGCCTCAGTTATTCTGCTGTTGATTCCTTCTAGTGTATTTTTCATTTCAGTTATTGTATTGTTCATCTCTGTTTGTTTGTTCTTTAATTCTTCTGGGTCTTTGTTAAACATTTCTTGCATCTTCTTGATCCTTGCCTCCATTCTTTTTCCAAGGGCCTCAATCATCTTCACTATCATTATTCTGAATTTTCTGGAAAGTTGCCTATCTCCACTTCATTTAGTTGTTTTTCTCAGGTTTTAACTTGTTCCTTCATCTGGGACATAGTCCTCTGCCTTTTCATTTTGTCTATCTTTCTGTGTTTGTGGTTTCATTCTGCAGGCTGCAGGATTGTAGTTCTTCTTGCTTTTGCTCTCTGCCCTCTGGTGGTTGAGGCTATCTAAGAGGCTTGTGCAACCTTCCTGATGGGAGGGACTGGTAGTGGGTAGAGCTGGGCATCCCTCTGGTGGGCAGAGCTCAGTAAAACTTTAATCTGCTTGTATGCTGATGGGTGGGGCTGGGTTCCCTCCCTGTTGGCTGTTTGGCCTGAGGCGACCCAGCACTGCTGCCTACAGGCTCTTTGGTGGGGCTAATGTCAGACTCCAGGAGGGCTGACTCCAATGAGTACTTCCCAGAACTTCTGCTGCCAGTGTCCTTGTCCCTGCAGTGAGCCACAGCCACTCCACCCTGCCCCCCCCCCGCAGGAGACCCTCCAACACTAGCAGGTAGGTCTGGTTTTGTCTCCTATGGGGTCACTCCTCCTTCCCCCGGGTCCTGATGCACACACTATTTTGTGTCTGCCCTCCAAGAATGGAGTCTCTGTTTCCCCCAGTCCTGTCAAAGTCCTGCAATCAAACTCCATTGGCCTTCAAGTCTGATTCTCTGAGGATTCCTCCTCCCATTGCCAGACCCCCAGGTTGGGAAGTCAGAACCTGGGGCTCAAAACCTTCACTCCAGTGTGTGGACTTCTGTGGTATAATTGTTCTCCAGTTGAGAGTCGCCAACCCAGCAGTTTTGGGATTTGATTTTATTGTGATTGCGCCCCTCCTACCATCTCATTGCAGCTCTCCTTTGTCTTGGATGTGGGGTATCTTTCTTGGTGAGTTCCAGTGTCTTTCTGTCAATGATTGTTCAGTAGTTAGTTGTGATTCCAGTGTTCTCGCAAGAGGGAGTTGGAGGTGGTATTTAAATGTCAAATTATTCATGCAATATTAAGATTCAGGTTTAGAAATGCATAGTTAACAGAAAAGTCTTATAATTCCCACATTAACTGTGCCTCATCCTAGCAATACATATGCTGAGTTTCTGTATATAGTCTTTAAATTTAATACTTCAGTGCCATATACTCTATACAAGAATCAGTTATGGTTTCCACAGCAACTCTATCTGGCTGCATTACCCTTGTTAATACAAAAGTTAACGTTGTATTCAAAAATGACATTTGCAGATAAGGTGGCAGGCAAGTAACAGCTGTGTGGAAACCTTAAAGTTAGAGTTTTTTGTTTTTTGGGTTTTTTTGCAGTACGCAGACCTCTCACTGTTGCGGCCTCTCCCGTTGCAGAGCACAAGCTCCGGACGCACAGGCTCAGCAGCCATGGCTTACGGGCCCAGCCGCTCCGCGGCATGTGGGATCTTCCCGGACCGGGTTACGAACCCGCATCCACTGCATCGGCAGGCAGACTCTCAACCACTGCGCCACCAGGGAAGCCCTAAAGTTAGAGTTTTTGACTTACGTAATTAAAAAAAATTCTTAGCTCCATTTTGTATGAAGTAAATATTATTCCATTTTTAATGAGCACCAAAAATGTACAAGGAGACACTATACAAAATATAAAGTTGTAAACATATGTATACACAAAATGATCCAAGAGTGAGTTAATTTTTTTTTTTTTTTTTTTTGCGGTATGCGGGCTTCTCACTGTTGTGGCCCCTCCCGTTGCAGAGTACAGGCTCCGGACGTGCAGGTCCAGCGGCCACGGCTCACGGGCCCAGCCGCTCTGCGGCATGTGTGATCCTCCCGGACCAGGGCACGAACCCATGTCCCCTGCATCGGCAGGCGGACTCTCAACCACTGCGCCACCAGGGAAGCCCCCAAGAGTTAGTTAACTTTTTCCTAAAGAGCAATCCACATTCACATGAAGTGTAGTTGATTAGCAGCCAGATGGCTATTCCCTTCTATGTCCAAGGTCCCCAAGACCATTCCCAGGTTAGGTGATTCACTAGGACGACTCACAAAATTCAGCATATAGTAATACTCAAGGAATGAATACCTTTCATTGTAACAAGTACCTTACAAAAAAGTTTATAAACTAAAATCAGCAAAGGCAAAAGTCACATGGGGTAATGTCCAGAGGAAGCCAGCACAAGCTTTCAAGAGCCCTCTCCCAAAGGAGTCAAAAAGGATGCTTCATTCCTCCAGCAACAAATTTGGCAACATGGATGAAATGTTATCTATCAGGGAAGCACAGTAAAGACTCAGTGCCCAAGGGTTTTATTGGGATTACATATACACCCTCTACCTAACACATAGCAAAATCCCAGACTCCCAGAACAAAAACAGATGTTCAGCATAAACCATATTATTTGTACCAACAGTCTAGGTACAGTGAGCCACTCATGTCATTTAAGGAAGTTTCTTTTCAATGTCTGGCACTTTGAATCACCATTCCAATTCCCAGATACCTGCCATTTGCCAAACTCGCAGGCAGGCCTTCCTAAAGGGTAGCAGTCTCAGGCCTGCTATATTTTCTCTTTTTTGTGTATTCCTAAGTAATATACACATATACAGATATACCACTACACTTTTTCTAAGGCACCATTGTTAATGCTTTTGGAGAAATTAAAATGCCATTTTCAATTTGGCATGGCTACAGTTAAAGAGACTTAACAGTATGCAGGAGTTATTTTCATGAAGTACAAAAGCAGTTATACCATTTACATAAAATACAGGGCCGTGTTTTAACACCTTGCTGTGGACATTTAAAATTCTTCTTAATACCTGCTTTGAGACAGTCCTTACCTTAGGGGTCCTATGGGCAAATGATTCCAACTTGTTTTGCAGGGGATGGAATGAGGATGGGGTGGGTAATAACCTTTTGCAACCATCTGAATTCATTATGTCTATGCACTGTTTCTGCATAGGTAAGAACAGATCAGAGAGCCCACAATCATGGTACTAATAGTTATAAGTATTTTGTTAATGTCCTAGATGTTTCTTTTTATATATAGGATCCAGGTTGATTAAACTTTCCCTGGGTCCTATGAGGCAGTGTGGAACTTAGCACCATATCTATTAGGAACCCTAATGTATGAAAAGTTGTTATGTGTTTTGAAAAATTAACTAATGTATATGCTCAGTTTTTCTAGATAATTTTTTTACTGGGATGGTAGATTTCTTGAACTGTACTAATTTAGAGAGAGGATTTCTCAAAATTTATTCCAGTATGCATGTGGACAGAAGTTAACAGATTATTTACTGTATGCAAACTCTTTTGAGTCATTTAAGCCCAGTAAATTTTACCCTGATGCATAAAAGATAATGTTACTGGTTGAACAATCTTTTCCTCTATAAATTGCAGAAGAATAGTGGTAAAATTTTTCTCTTCTTCAATCAAAGATCAACTTTGTAATTTCTGTGATTAAGCTGAGTGTAGACAAACTTGATTTTGGTCTTATTTTATTTCTAAAGTTAAAAAAGAGTCAGTGAAGTTAAATCACCCAGTATGGATACTATAATAACATGCACTGATTTGCTTTCTGGATGTAACTTCTTACATTTTTAGAAAGTAATAGTTACTCCTAAAAACTGAAATGTACAAGACTTTATAATCAGTGCTGAAAGCAGAACAATACTCCGTTTGCTTAATTCAGAGTAAATTTCACAGTTGTTTTAACATATTATGTAATATAATTTGACAAAGTTGTTTAAGGAATCAGCTATATTCACAATTCTGTCCTTACAAAACGGTTATGGCTGTCCGTTTTCTCCCTGCCTCTATCAAATTTAAGAACCTTAGGAAAAGAAGAGAGTGTTTGTTGTACAAATTTAACAGGTGGAGCATGAGACAAGAAGAAAAGAGGAACCTCTTACACTCTCCAATGACTTTTCTAGCACAAGTGCCCTTGGGTAGTCTGGAAACATAATGATAGATATTGCTGACTTCCAGGTTCCTTCTTTGATTCAGAAATTCAACTTCAGTTCATTAAAATATTATCCTAATGAAAAGACTTAAAAATGAAACATGTATTGAATTAGTGCCTGCAAGATGCAAGGCAGTTCCACAGGGAGTTCCCTGGCAGTCCAGTGGTTAGGACTTGGTGCTTTCACTGCCTTGGGCCTGGGTTCAATCCCTGGTTGGGGAACTAAGATTAAGATCTCATAAGCTGCATGGCACAGCCAAAAAAAAAAAAAAAGGCCGTTTCATAAAAGTTAACTAATTTATTTTCATACTTGCCAGATGAAATATACTCTTATCATTTTATAGATGAGGTGAGACTCAGAAAGGTAAAAGAGTTAGCCCTAAAGCATAGAGAATGTATGTAACTGGAGTTGGGATTGGAACCCAGATATTCTTTCTACTAAAGAAATAGCTTAGTAGAATTTTTAAGATGACAAGAATGTTCCATTTTACTTAATTTAACTCCCTTATCCTATGTGTAGGTAAATCAAGGCTCAGAATTGCCCAAAGATAAAAGCTAGTTTGTGGCAAAAAGAGAAACAGAATCTAGTTCAGTGGTTCATTCATTACTCCTTCACTTGGCTTCAGTGACTCTTCATAATCTTAGTTTTATTCCTGACTTACTCATCTTTCCTTCTAAATCTCTTTGCCTTGATCCTCTTCTTTTCCTGCATTTCTTCTATTGGTGGTCTCATTCTCGTTATGACTTTTAATGCTAGCTGACAGCTCCCAAATTCATTTTTTCCGTCCATACGTGACTCATTGAGTTGCAGACTTTTGTATCCAACTTCCTACCTGAAATCTCCACTCAGCGGTCTAATAAATATCTCAAATTCAACCTAAAACTGACAGATTTTTCTTTTCCATAGCTAATCTGTTCTTCCCACCATCTTTCCCATCTCAGTTGATGGCAACATTATCCTTTCAGCTACTTTCAGTTACTCAAGACAAAACACCCTGGAGTCCTCACTCCGTATTTGATGCACAGGAAAACCATTTTGGCTCTATCTTTAAAATATATGCAGAATTCAACTACCTCTTACCACCTTCACTGATACTGCTCTCTAACATTAAGTCAGATCCTGTTACTCCTTTCAGAACTTTGCAGTGATTCCCCATTTTCTTCAGAGTAAAAAAATAAAGACCTTACAAAGCAAGGTTTTGTCAGGATAACAACATTTTTAAAGGGTCACTCTTGTTGCTAAGTTTCTTTCTCACTAGAATATAAACACTGTGGAGGCAGGAATCTTTGTCTCTCTTTGGTTTACTACTCTATCCCAAGCACATCAGTGCCTAGCACATAGATGGTATTGAATCAGTGTTTGTTGAATTTAAGTTCATGCATTCATTAAATATTTATTAAGCTCATGGTATATGACAGACCAGTGCTGGATACAGCAAATCAGCTGTGGTCTCTGCCTTCATGAAGCTTTCATGAAATAGATGATTCTGTTGGTCTTCTGTGTATTCCAAACATCTGTATTTTTTAAATTATTACAGATGATTTTGATACACATGATGTGTTAAAAGCTTGTTGTGTGTGTCTGTACCTCACTGTAGAAATAGATTTATTCTCAAGAATATATCATTAGGAAACTCAGAAGTAACTTGGTCTCTAAGGGTTGAAAAACATTCCTAAACAGGAAATATTAGGGGAAAGAAGACCCAATAAACACTCTAGGGAGTACATATTGCACAAACACCTCTTTCATGTTAAATAATGCCAGTTTCCAATAACCTTATCACTCACCTCTACTGGTTGAAAGGGGTTAGCCTGTCTCTTTTCCATATCTAGCTCTTTACAGCTATTTTCACATTATTTGCCCTGTCATATATTTTGTGCTATCATGGACTGCAGAAACACGTAGGAGTCAAAAGAATTAAGTTATTTTCCCAACAACGAAATTAACTGAGTTGGTAGTCTCACTGAAGCTAGGGTTCCTTATCTTTCTTTAAAAAAAAAAAAAAGAAGGTTCCTCATCTTTAAAATGAAGGTTTAGACTAAATTAAGCTCCCTCTAGCTGCAATATTCTATAATTCTGATTTTACTTTTGACATCTACAGCAGTTATAATTGATAACAGTGATAGAAACAATACAGTATCAAAATTTGATACAGTTTTGAATCATCCCATTATAGAAGTCTTTGGTGTTTCCAGGTTAACATACTATAAATAAAGGTCTTGCATTTAAAACATAATTTCATTTATTTTCTGGTTTGCTAATTTCAGTTGATACATCAACATAGCACTTTGGAAAGTTCAGTCAACAAAGAAACTCCATTTCTGATTACATTTCAGAACAATCATGGAAAAAATACTTTCACAATGATTCTCATTATTTCCCCTCCAGTAGACTTTAAGGGTATGACAGATTCCCATCATTAACATGGTTTACTATGGGAGTGTGGACTACCTATCATAATCTCTGGGGAAGAAGAGGGTGTGATGTGGAGATGAGGAGGACATGTCTAGAATTTGAAAAGATTCCCAAATGGTTCTGATATCTACCATCACAACCCTCTACCACCATTCCCCATTTGAGAATCACTGTTCTGGGGAGTAACCAAATAAATGTTCTCATTAACTAATTCAAGACCATCACTGTATCTGCATTCTACATAAAAAACTACTTTATTCAGGTGTATATATTCTTTATCCATTGCATTGCATATTACCTGAATTCAGAAGATAGTTTATATGTAGTACATCACTGTCTGCCATTCCGAACATCATGAAGTGGAGAATAACTGATACATTATATTGAACAGTTCATGCAAACTCTATTCTAAAAGAAGATAAGTATACTTCAAATGAGTTATTCCTTTGGAATCTAAACAAAATTAGAATATAACCATTGTATAAATAATTGTGGTATTTTTCAAGTGGACAGTGTGTCTTTGAATACCCTATATTCTCTAGTTTTTACTCCAAGTAGGATAAATGAGGAAATGTGCAGCAAGTATTTTTAAGATGAAATTTTCATTCTTTTATAAGGTTCCTGACAACAACCTGAAGCTAGAGTATATACCCTGGAGTTGGAGAGCCTGGTTTGCAATTATAGCCTTACCACTTATTATCTCTGCAATCTGGGCCAATTACTTAATCTCTGTAGGTTTTAACTGCATCACCTGTAAAGTGGGGATAATAATCGTATTTACCTCGGTGTTATGTTCTGGATTTTATGAGCCAGTGAATATAAACTGTTTGGCATAGTGCCTAACTTCTAATAAGCCATTGTGTCAAAAGCAAAAACTAGAGAGGGTGGTAGTTCACATCTTTTTTTTTTTTTTAAGAACATAAAACCTCTAATAATCTGTAATAATATAGGCTTTGCAAAAATGAAGTTTTTTTAGTTGCTAATATGAGTTGACCCCAAACCTTCAGCCTTCAAATAGTCTTTGTTTGCTTGACACAATACTACTTTTCCTCTGGTATGATGGTGACTTAGTTTATTACTTACACTAAAATTGTTTTTTGATCTGTCACTAGAAGAAAAAATAAAACTTCTGTATAAATAGTAAATAGTGTTACAAATAGTGCTTCTCAAGCTTTCATGTACAGATGAATTACTTGGAGATAGAAGCTCAGATTTTCAGGCCCAATACCATTAACATCTGAGATAAGCCCCAGTTATCTGCATTATCCTCCTCTACTTCCCAGTTGATTTAGATGAAAGTGGTCCCTAGGACCACACTTTGAGAAATATTTATTCACAGAATAGCATGAGAGTGGCAATCAGAAGACTATGGTTATGAATCTAGCATTGCCATAGATTTCTAGCTTTGCATCCTAATGATTTAACTTCTGCTTTGAGAACATGAGAATGTATATCAAGTATGTTGAACTTTTTCAAAGTCAGAATATAAATTAAGAAGTTCTATATGTTTGAAGACAATGTAATAAAGAGCAAAATTCATGAGGCTGGGAACTGTAAGACAAGATTTCTCATCCCAGCTCTGCTACTTTATAGTGTCATGATTGGGTAAGGTATATAATGTCTCTGAAATCTTAGTTTCTCCATCTTTAGAACAGAGTTAATACCATATTCACCAAGTATGTCATATCCAACTAGGATGTAAGTACCAAGAAATCAGACTTTGTTTTTGCTCACTGTTGTATATTCAGCACCTAGAACAGTGCCTGGTACATAGTAGGTACTCAATAGGTAATTGTGGAATGGATGAAGTATATTATTTGAAGTGATCTAATAAATCCTGGGAATAGAAACACAAAAATAGCATAGTACCTTCCCTCCAGAAGCTCACAGTCTGGGCGAGACAGACATGCACAAATACTTCAGCATAGTTAAATGAATGAGTGCACTGTGAAGATCACCTGAGGTAATGTAATGATGCACATTGCAAGTTATAAGGTGATGGTGGCACTTGTAGAGAACAAAAGAAAGAATGCAAGTTCAGAAATGGATCTGTTAACCCTTTAAAGCATTTCTTCAGAGATTTATGGTCAGTTTGAAGTTAAGGCCATGATAATCCAGAGAATAATGTTTGTATTTAGTGAAGGTGGGAACATGAAATGGGACCTGTAAGTGCACGATAGGAAAATGGGATTAAAATGAAAGTGCATGTGCTCACACACATGTAGATATATGCACATACATACCTGTGTGTGTGATGGGGAAGAGGGCAGTGGAAATGATCGAACACAAGTTGAAAAGGATAATGGAGAGGTGGTAGTAATGAAGGAAGAGTAAGGAGACATAGATGCAGCTGTTTCTTCTAATATCATCCTTTAGTAGTACTCATTTTAATTTAATTTTTCAGTACCCATATTAATAATAGGGTGAAAACTGGGAGTTAGGTTGGAGTAGAGAGAGGAGAAGAATGTGTTTAAACAAAACAAAAAGTAGACCTAGGTCTCCAATGACTGGTACTTTATTTTATTGATTACTTGATATATAACATCTTCAGTTATTTGGGGGTTTTTTGTTTGTTTTTAAGCCTGGGGGCCAGTCAACTAATTGTAAAGTCTTCACAGTTTAGAAAGTGGAAAATGCTTTTAAACCAATCTAAATCATTTTTTGCACTATTGCATAATAGCAGAATTATTTTTAAAAGTCACTCATAAGTAAAAGAAAAGTAGTTTCCTATGCTATGAAAGGCAGTGTGGATTTTTATAGTCATTTTTAGACTTCCTTTTTGATCATCTCTTTCAAAAATGTACATACTGATATCTTTCATATGGTGTTTTTCTATTTAAGTTGCAAGTTTAAATTTGTATGTTGCTAAGACACAAGATTTATCATGTGGGATCCAAGGGGTCTCTCTTGAAGATGGGTAAACCTTCTGACATTGCTGGAAAAGTTCTGTAGTTATGCACATTTTTCTGGAGAGGGGCCCATGTTCTTAAAGAGAGTCCATGACCAAAACAAGGCCCTAAGAGAACAGTTTTAATTCATTGACTCAGTTCTCTTTTTTAAAGACTACTATGGAGACTGAAGTGTGTAGTTAAAAATATCTGAAGGTCATCACTACATTTTTTTATTTTTTTTATTATTATTTTTTTTTGCGGTATGTGGGCCTCTCACTGTTGTGGCCTCTCCTGTTGCGGAGCACAGGCTCCGGACACGCAGGCTCAGCGGCCATGGCTCACGGGCCCAGCTGCTCTGCAGCATGTGGGATCTTCCTGGACCGGGGCATGAACCCGTGTCCCCTGCATCGGCAGGCGGACTCTCAACCACTGCGCCACCATGGAAGCCCCTATATTTTTGTTTATATAATGATCTATCACCTCAAAAAAAAATTTTGGAATGTGTGTTTTACCACATGGTCTGTTTTGCAGGTTCGATTCCCTTCTCACTTCAGTTCAGATCTCAAGGACCTTCTAAGGAACCTGCTGCAGGTGGACCTGACGAAGCGGTTTGGAAATCTAAAGAATGGTGTGAGTGATATAAAAACTCACAAGTGGTTTGCCACAACTGATTGGATTGCTATTTACCAGAGGAAGGTGAGCCTTTTCTTTCTTTAATTTAAAAGCTTTTTAAAAGTTGCTGTTTAAATTATATGTAGTAGAGGTATCTTTAACTTAACACATGGTTTTATTTTTTTTTTACCTTTTGAATTAATCTTATGCAGGACTTAACCTTTATAGCCCACAACTTAAAAATGAGTTTTCTCCTTGATAGAAGGGAAAGTGTATATTCTATTTTGACCACCAATTGAAATGTTTTCCTGGTTAAATTTTTCCTACCCATGCCTCTTTTCATAATGCCATGACAATTATATATTAGACAATGTCGTAATGGTTTGCACTTCAAAACTGATGTGAAGCCACACTAGTAGGATGATATGTAAGCAAATATATTCTCGTACCCAGAATTGGCATACAGCCAGATATAATAACGTTTAAGTGCTGGATTCATCAGATATTTTTCAGTCATTATTACTTTACCTTTGTAATAAATTGAGACATTTAAGAAAAGATTTTGCGGTGCTGAATTACTTTCATCTCTCCTTTTGCTTCTTAAATGCCCAGTTAAAGATAGTTTGTATGAATAAAGTGTCTTCATCTTGAATATGTTAATTTTTTCTTTTTTTTCATAAAACAAAAACTTCTAATGTTTCAGAAATTTGCCATATTTAATAATGCCATGCAGCCACATGAGTGAATTTCCTTAGGAAAAAAATGTAAATGCTCAAATTATTAATAGCACAGTTTTTCTAATTTATATTTTTTATAAAAGGTTTTTTTAAAAACATTAAAAGAATTTTAGAATGCAGCAAATAGAAAATATAGCAAGACCAAGACAATGTGAGTGCAGTACAGCCTTTGCATCTCAAAGGGGTTCAAAAACTCTCTAACCATTAAAGTCATTGAAACATAGCCGTTAGCATCATTATCTCAGCTGGTTGTGTTATGTAGTCAAGAACAAGGTCCAAAGCAATTTAAAATAGATTTTAGATCTAATAAATAAATATTTTATATTTTCATGTTTTTTTCTAAATTTCCTAGCACCAGTGCAGTACTTTCAAATTAATGAAAGCAACTCTGTAACCTCTCATTTTAATCTTTGAAGTAATCCTATGGGATAAGTGGTACCATTTTCCCCATTTTACTGATAAGAAAATCAGCTCAGAAAGGCTAACTGCTTTAAACATAATCATACAGCTGCTAAATAATGCCTATGTTTGATTCCAAGTTCTTCAGATTCCCAATTCCAAGATCACATTACCCCCTTTAAAGGCCTTTTAACATGGTTATTAAAATAAAGCCCCAAACCACTCAACAGTACATTGTTTCATAAGATATTCATAGATTTTACATATTACATGCTTAACTTTCATGCTTTGAGCAATTTTGGAGTAGGAAGACTCTGCCTCAGAAGGCAGAAGAGAGCGAGCATGAACTCTGGGGTTAGGTAGACATTGATCTGAATCCCAGATCAGACAACCATTAGGAGTGAGATCTCAAGCAAATTACTTAACCACTTTAAAGCATCAGATTTCTCATCCTTAAGATTTGTATTAAGGTAGAGGATGCAAAAGGAAGAGTAGTTTGGAGAGAAAGATTAAATAGATTGGTCCAGGCTCTATTTTTCTTTCTGGTTGAGGTATGTTTCATATAGTTATCATCAGGTAATCTGTTAAGTAAATAGATTTGAAATCATCATAATCCCATCATCCAGACAGCACCTCTATTAACAGTTGGCATATTTATTCCTTTTCTCTGTGCTTTTCCTCACCACAGTCCATTCCCATGACTTCAGTGACCACCTTCAGTAGTAGATCTACTTCTTCCGACCCTGCATTTTCCCCTTAGCTTCAGGCCATTACATCACAATTACTACCTACTACAAGATTCTATTTGGGTGACTTATTTAATCTACATTTTCTTTTAGTGCTTTTTGATCTAACTTCTTTTTGTTATTGTTGTTTAATAGTTAACCAATTATCCTCTTAGCATTTGTTGAATAATAATTATCTGACTGCTTATTTGAAACTCTACCTTTCCTAATACTAAATTATTATATACTTCAGTCTGTTTCTGAACTTCATTTTTTATGAGCTCTTTTTGTCTCTTCTTGTACTGTATACCACACCACCACACCATTTTATGTAGCTTTATAATGTTTTTTATTTCAATTTTCAAAATACTTATATATTTAATATGTGGAATTCTTATAAATATTTATGAAAAATACATAATTCAATTTTTTCCAGTTTTATTGTAGTAAAGTACACATAACGTAAAATTTAATATCTTAACCATATGTAAGTGTACAGTTCAGTGGCATTAAGTACATTAATATTGTTGTGCCACCATCACCACCATCCATCTCCAGAACTTTTTCTTCTTGCAAAACTGAAACTCTGTACCCATTAAACAATAACTCCTCTGTTTTATTGGTCTTTCCAAATATTTATGTTGTACTGGGGGATCTTAATTGGGATTACAGTATATTAATTAGAAGAGAACCAAAATCTTTAGGGTTCTTTTTAATGAGCATGTTATATTTCTGCAGTTATTCAGATATTTTCTGTCATTTGATAAAGTTTTAGAAACCCCTTCCCTCATACAGGTCCAATTTCTCTCTCAAAGTTATTCCTTAAATTTATATTTTGGTTGCTACTGTGAATGTGTTTCTCGTCCATTGTAAGAGCACAAGGGAGAAAACATTTCTATGTTTGTTACAATTGGCTACCTTACTAAATAAATTCTGTTATTGATTTCCTTGGATTTTATTGACAGATAATCACAGTGGGTGGAGGTGTCATTTGCCTCTTCTTTTTCAATATTTGTATCTTTTATTTCCATTTTGTTTTATTATATATGCTAGAATGTCTAGAATAATATTTTAAAACTGTGGGCCTGTTGAGCTGTCTTATCTTGTTCCTCTTTTGAATGGGAATGCCTTTTATGCTTTACCACCAAATATAAAATTAGCTATTTGTCTTGGATAAGTATTCCTGATCAGCTTAAGGAAATATCCTTGATTGCTAGTGTACCGTATTTTATCTTCTTTGACATATTAGTATAAGGAGTTACGTCAGTGAGATATCCTAACATTCCTGAAGTGAACATCATTTAATCATAGGGTATTATTATTTTAATATCTGCCTAAAATCAATTTGCTAAAGTTTTATTTAGGATTTTTACTTCCATAGTCATAACTTTTATTGATCTATACTTTTTGTTTTCTGGAGTTGAGATTATATGGATTCATAAAATGAGTCTGGAAATTTTCCATGTTTCTTATTCTTTGGGAAATTTAAGGAACATAGGAATTATATTTATACCTTGGAAATTTTAAGAAATTAATTCTCCTGTGGATATTGGCCTCTTCAAATTTTTGCCTCTTATAAAGTCAATTATAGAAATTTATATTTTCCTATAAAATCATTTATATCCCTTTGTAATTAGCACTATTTATATTATATTTATTATATTATTGTTAGTTAATGCTATATTTAGATGAATTGATTAGACTTTGTTGAAGTTTGTACTTTTTATTAGTATCTTAAAGATTTATGATGTATAATGAATATTTTCAATTTTATTTTAGCCAACATTTACTAATCTTTACATATCATGTATTTTAAACAATTATTCTTAAAATGGGTAGAACTTCTACTGCTCAGTGCTTTCCAAGGGCTGGATTTATCTCAGGTAGTAAACAGCTTATCTGCCAAGAAGTAGCACACTAAAACAAACAGGTTATTTTATTGGGCAAATTGATCAATAGCAAATCTTGATGATTAACAAAAATGGACTTGGGGCTCTCTGGATAATTTACAAACAGAAATAATTCAGTACTTTAACATAGCCATTTGTTTTACTATCATCTCAATTCTAAGTATGTAGAGAAGTACAAAAATGATAGTAAATTTGAATAGTTTTCATAGTCCTTTTTAATTCTCTGACCAAGTGCTCATGAACAACGAAATAGACAAAGGCATCTGGCAGAAAGACAAAAAATGGGAGAAAATGGCCTGGACAGCTCAAACTGTACAATCATTTTCCAGAGATTGTCTCAGTAGGTGTGATCCTAAACTGCTGCCTTGTTAGTAGACATGAGGCGACTGTCTGCTTAGCCCATTCTTCTGTGCAGTGCAGAACTGCAGGCCCCAATGCAGGGCACATAGGCAACCATCTGGCAAACAATAAGATATTAGACTTCCCATTCCTACTTATTTTTTACCTTATTCTTTTTAGATGTCTTGTTTGTGTGTATCTTATAATAGTTCAGCCATGTGTGTAAATAATTTATAAATAAATAACTATACATTTATTGGTGATATATACTCAAAAATGTTTTACTAAAGGGCATATAAATCAAAAAACTTTGGAAACCACTGGTATAAATATTAGAAACAGCTCTGGACTGGAAGTGGAGACCTAATGAATTTGAAACCTGCTTTAGCCACTTATTAGTCACATGAATTTGGTCAACTTTCTGTCTTATAATCTGTAAAATGGGAATAAGGCTACCTTCCCTGCCTCCCTCACAGTGTTATGTTGAGGAAGAAATGAAACAGCCTGTATATAATTGTTAGTAAACATTATAGATGCTGTGTAAATTGTGGTGTTATTGTTTCAATTTTTCACATCTTTTCCTCAAACATATTCAGTACATACACCGCATTATCTTTATACAGACCATATTTTAAGTAATGGAAAGACATTTTATTTTTAGGATCCAAAGAGAAAACTGCTCAGAATTTAACAATTTTGTAATTCTAAAAGAGATTTTTTTCAAATTTCTCAGAAATTTTTGATAGCCAGCTATTTTAACAAAATAGTGTTGGGAATTTAAAAAAAATGATTAAAAATAAACCTGAATTATCTGTAACCTCAGGAGGAAGGAATTAAGGAAAAGGGGATAGAAAATGGACTTTAGAAGTAAAGAACTGATACAGGAAAAACTGGAGTTCTGTAACCTTAAGTGCCAGCATTTTGATGCCAGCAGTTAATTATCCTAGAAATCTCAAGTATTGTTGTTGGCCTGTACCATTCCTTGAATGAAAATATTGAGATAAATAGCAAACCTATAGTTTGCTTTTTCTTTTAATGTTGTGATCATTTAGGGACTTAAAGGCATTTAAAGATTGCCACTGTGTAGTAAATAGGCGGAATTTATTTTCCTTAGTGTTTGTTTGGAAATTCTCTGGCATTTGTTTTTCCTCTTTTTCCATATCACCAAGCAGTTAACACTTCTGACACGATCTATCTGGAGATACCAATTGCCAGTCCAGTTTTTGCTTCTGACTAATGGGCTATAGGTCAAGATTCCCACAAACACCTGGGGGTCGATTAATTTGCTAGAGTGGCTCACAGAACTGAGAAACTACTTACTGGGTGACCAGCTTATTATAAAGGGGTATAACTCAGGAATAGCCAGATGGAAGAGAGGCACAGGGCAAGGTGTGTGGGAAGGGGCTCAGAGCTTCCTGCTCTCTCCAAGCCACTCTCCCCAAATCCCCACTTGTTCACCAACCCAGAAGCTCTTCGAAACCCAAACCCCTTCTTTTGGGGTTTTATGGAGGCCTCATTACATAGGCATGATTGATTCATTCATTGTCCATTGGTAACTGAACTCAGTCTCCAGTCCCTCTCCCCTCCCAGAAGGTCAGGGAGCAGGATTGAAAGTTCCAACCTTCTAATCACAGGGTTGGGTCCCCTGGGAACCAGCCTCCATCCTTAGGTTACTTAGGGGCTTTCCCAAAGACACCTCATTAACATAACAAAAGACACTTTTTGCCACTCTCAACTCAGGAAATCCAAGGGTTTTAGGAGCTTTCTGCCAGTAACTGGCACAAAGACCAAATATATATTTCTTATTATAAATCACAATATCACTCTTGTCTCTCTCTCTGTCTCAATTATAGGTTGAAGCTCCATTCATACCAAAGTTCAGAGGCTCTGGAGATACCAGCAATTTTGATGACTATGAAGAAGAAGATATCCGTGTCTCTATAACAGAAAAATGTGGAAAAGAATTTTGTGAATTTTAGAGATGAGCAACAAGATGACATCAGAGCTCACACTCAGTCTTTGCACTCTGTTAAGAGATAAGGTAGAGCTGAGACCGTTCTTGTCGAAGCAGTTACCTAGTTCCTTCATTCCAGCGACTGAGTGAGGTCTTTATTGCCGTCATCCGTCTGTGCACTCTACATCCAACTATGTAACAAGGCACCGCTAAGCAAGCATTGTCTGTGCCATAACACAGAACTAGACACTTTCCTGCTTCTCTTTGGTTCGTCTTTCTCCTCTTCTCCTAAATCCATTTCTTCCCGTTTCATTTTCATTAATTTTTCTGCAAATAGTGCTTCATTTTATTTTGCTGGTGTTGCAGATGGGCAGTGTTACGGCTATGTGACATTGGAAGGGAAGGATATATGTTGCTTTTAGTAGTTCTTACCAATATTTTTGTTAGTTGCTTAAGGATATACTTTCTAATAATTATTTTTACTTTGAGTAGCTCATATTAGGTTTTGCCAAAACACTGGACAATTTTTGAAGATAGAATGTCTTTACACCAAGGATATTTATACAAATAAAACAATAACTTTCCTAGAACTAATACAGAGTAGCTAGACCCAGCAATTTGGATTCCTACAGATCAGAAGCTCTATTTCACTTCACCGCCTTTCCTGTCATCCTCCCCTCGAGTAAATAAGCGACCAGCCTGTGCAGTATGACAAGCGTGTCTCCTTTGCAGGAAAAGCTAATGATATGGATCATCATCGCCCAGGTTCTCTCACTTGATACCAGCATTTATGTAGGTATCAGAGAAGAGTTCTAAGATTTCTAAACTTTAACTTTCCATAAGGGTTTTAGCCAGTATTTTAATAAAACATGACTAATGAAAGTGACACATTTTTAAGTTTCTCAAATAGTCCCCATTGTAAACTTTTGAAAGGAAGAGAAATGAAGTAAAAAGAACATTAAGTGAACAAATACTTAGCTAAGTCAAACAAGTGGCTTGATTCTTGTAAACAATATAGAGGCACTTTTGTTTAAATATAGAGGTTTTTTTGTTTATTTTGCTTTGCTTTGCTTTGTTTTGTCACAGTAAGAACAAAAGTTGTTGTCAGGTGATTATGCTGGTGTACTGTATTTGTCAGCCTGAGGTAGAGGCCCTGTTGCAACTTTGGCTTTCATCCTATGCCTCAGCAATGAGGAAAGGGGACAAAATTTATAAAACTACCACAACTGTGTTTTAGTTTTGAGGTGTGGTATTTTTAGATATGTTGTAATTTCTTGCCTCTTCTTTCAGTAAATGGAATTATGATCATGCAGATACAATTTTAGTATTTGAGTTTAGTTTTTTTTAATATACTTTTTTGCCAATTGACTTATCATTGCTGTCATGTGGAAATTTCAAGCACTTTTGCACATTTCGTTCACTGTTTGTTGAGACTCCACGGCTTAACTCAGTTTTTTAAATATGTTTTTTCTTTGCTTTTAAATTTCCTGTCTGGTTTTATCTCTATGTGTCAGTGACCTATCTTAAAACAACACACCAAAATAGTTGAAAATAAACTATGTTCATTTTTTATGATCAATTTATATGCATATAAGATGAGTTGTGTTTAATCAAACTGGTCTTAATGTATATAAGCACTCTATTTGCTTCATTATCGGTGCAGGTAGGTCACTGATTCTACTTCTTTTCATCTGTACCACACCCTTGTAAAACCTTTGAAGACACTGAAAAAATCTGTCTGAGATATTCTCCTTATCAGTTTGTACATCTTTTGGTTGTCAAGTGTTTCTGCATGGTCATGTCACTTAAAAGCTGATACTGATTTGTTGGTCACCTATATTTAAAATGTGCAAGAAAAATATGAAATACTTTGCTGTAGCAAGTTTTATGTAACAAAAATATATCATGTTAATAAATCTAAAAAATTTTAATTACTTTTTTTGTATTTCATTTAGACCCAAGAACATGCTCATCATGTATTCTATATGTATGCTATAAATGCTATGGTACCTTTGTTGTATATTATTGTAAAATTATTACAAAATAATTTTAGTAAATCATGGGGGTGACATTTTGATTATTACATTTTTAGTTTTCAGTAATTAAAAAGATTTCTATGAATTCTAAAAAAAAAAAATTATGAAATTACTACTGCCTGGCACAATTTGCTATAGAATCTACCTAGGTCGATTACCCTAGGCATACATTGGTTTTGAGGGATATTTAGCCGTTCCATTTTAACTCTCCATTTAAAGGACACCAGCAAGCTTTCAAATATATCAACGGAGTCTATTTCTGACCACTCAAGTACATTGAATTAGAATATCTTAGAATTATATAAAACTCCCAGTTTCAGCCACAACTGAGCCAAAAATAAGATAAAAGTTTGATTAATAAATAAGTGGAATGAATCAGTATTTAATATCAGATTACGTTATTTGAAACAGAAGAAATAATGACACGGCATTGTCGAGGAAGGAGCCCTAGACTGAAAGTCAAGGCATCTGTCAAGCCTGGTCTGTCACTATCAGCAATGACCTTGGCCTCAGTTCTCTTATCTATGAAATGGAAGAGTTCCATTAGGCAGTTTCTAAGGTCCCTTCTAACTTTCACATGTTGTGACGACTCTTTTTGACGTTTTGAAGGGATAACATGCTTAGAAGCAAGTCTCAGTAAGGCTATATTTTAGGGCATCTTTCTTCTCCTTACTCTACAGTGTTCTTACAATTCTTTGAATATCATGAGAACCTCGTGTCTGTTCTGATTCCTTCCTCCTTCACTGATGCTAAATATCCAATTGATATCAAACTGTCAGCCTACCAAAAAGATATTGTGGCTTGTGGGCACTGCTGTCTTGTTCTGATATGTTCTTGTAGTGACTGCCCATTGGCCTGAAAATACTCATTGTAAGCCTAAAAAAATCATATTTCTTTCCCACTGTTTTTTCTGCTTGTTGAAGAATCAAATGAAATAATGTACGTGAAAGCACCTTGTAAACTGTAACCTATCAATGTAAAATGTTAAGGTGTGTTGTTATTTCATTAATTACTTCTTTGTTTAGAATGGAATTTCCTATGCACTACTGTAGCTAGGAAATGCTGAAAACAACTGTGTTTTATAATTAATCAATAACTGCAAAATTAAAGTATCTTGAAAAGATAAAACAATTTATTGAGTCTTGGATTCTATTTAGTGCCCTTATTTCCTGATTTATTTTCTGCATACACCACAGATGCTTATGGATTCCTAGCTTTTATGTATTTGGGTGAGAACAGAGCAAGAGAGGGTCAAATGTCCACTAGTCTATTCCAACTGTGTATTTACTGAAAAACTATTAGATTTATTCCATAGTATCTAAAAGTGTTTCTGCTTTTTCATGATGCTATTAGTCTAAATTATTCTTAAAATAATGTTGAAAATATTCATATTTAAAAGACTGACACTACAAGAGCCCTCATACTATTGTAATAATGAACTATGAATTTATACTTTTTTCTTTAGAGGCGCTTTTGCGCTTCACCATTACCTCTTCCGGTTTTAGCCAGGTTGATTAATGTGTGTTTCTATAGTTGTCCTTTACCTCAAGAAATACATTTTTAGGTAATTATTTTAATAGCTTACCATTTTTATTGCTTTGTTACTACAAACATTTATAAATATTGATGCATTTTATAACATGATACTACTTTTATGATTGCTTCATTTTATCATTGTTAGGGCTTAATATAAATTCTGGTTTCCTCACTTCCTTGTGTAACTAATTATAAAAATCTGGGCATATCTTCACTCCAGAACTATCATCATTTGAAATTCACTTAACTTTTCTCTTACACACAATTATTGGATGTGAAGTTAAATACTTGTGATTTTAGCTTTCCTGAACATTTTCTATATGCCTTATTTAATAGACTTCATGCCCTCTGATAAGGGCTGAATTTTGCCCCACCAAAATTCCTGTGTTGAAGTCCTAACCCCCAGTACCTCAGAATATGATTGTATTTGAAGGTAGGGCCTTTAAAGAGATAATTAAGGTAAAATTAGGTCATATGTTGGGCCCTGATCCAATAAGACTGGTGTCTTTGTAAGAGGAGATTAGGACAGAGAGAACACGCAAACTGAGGGGAGACCATGTGAGAACATAAGAGAAAGATGACCATCTATAAGCCAAGGAGAAAGGCCACAAAAGAAGACAACCCTGCTGACACCCTGATCTTGGACTTCTAGCCTCCAGGAAGGTGAGATAATAAATTTCTGTTGTTTAAACCACCCAGTCTGTGGTATTTTGTAATGGCAGTCCTAACAAACTAGTACACCCACTGAGTGTACTCCCTTGGTGAACGGCTTGAATTCATCATCTCCCTTCAAATGCTTTATACTTGGCTAATACTTACCATAAGCCAAAAAGAAAAAAAAAAAATTGTACTCACAGACCTCACTGCACCTGCTGCTTGTTTCTATTCTTTCCTGGAACATTAGCAGGAAACAGGAAACAGTAGCTAATGAGAGTGGGGGAAAGCACGGGTAACTGAAACCACGACTAACACCTGGTCAGACTTACCCTTGGCATCAAGCTATCCTTTTGATAATACAACATAAAATTGAACACACAAGAGTGGTTGAGTTTAGAGTCTTTGCTCATCTCTTAATGGTGATGTTAATGAAATGGCCAAAAGGAAAGTGGGAATGGGGATAAAGGTCTAGTGAGGGAACCCCAGTTGGTTCATTGTCATTATTGAGGGGGTAGTAATGCTCACAGCAAATGATCACCTTAATATGTCAGTTTTCTATGGCTACTGTAACAAATTACCACAAAATCAGTGGTTTAATACAACACAAGTTATCTTACAGCTCTGGAAGTCTGACATCTGAAGTGAGTCTCACTGCGTTAAAAATCAAAGCATCATGGTATATCTCTCCATCTGTTTGTATCATCTTTAATTCCTTTCATCAGTGTCTTATACTTTTCTGCATACAGGTCTTTTATCTCCTTAGGTAGGTTTATTCCTAGGTATTTTATTCTCTTTGTTACAGTGGTAAATGGGAGTGTTTCCTTAATTTCTCTTTCAGATTTTTCATCATTAGTGTATAGGAATGCAAGAGATTTCTGTGCATTAATTTTGTATCCTGCTACTGTACCAAATTCATTGATTAGCTCTAGTAGTTTTCTGGTAGCATCTTTAGGATTCTCTATGTATAATATAATGTCATCTGCAAACAGTGACAGATTTACTTCTTTTCTGATTTGGATTCCTTTTATTTCTTTTTCTTCTCTGATTGCTGTGGCTAAAACTTCCAAAACTATGTTGAATAAGAGTGGTGAGAGTGGGCAACCTTGTCTTGTTCCTGATCTTAGTGGAAATGGTTTCAGTTTTTCACCATTGAGAACAATGCTGGCTGTGGGTTTGTCATATATGGCCTTTATTATGTTGAGGTAAGTTCCCTCTATGCCTACTTTCTGGAGGGTTTTTACCATAAATGGGTGTTGAACTTTGTCAAAAGCTTTTTCTGCATCTACTGAGATGATCATATGGTTTTTCTCCTTCAATTTGTTAATATGGTGGATCACATTGATTGATTTGCATATATTGAAGAATCCTTGTATTCCTGGAATAAACACCACTTGATCATGGTGTATGATCCTTTTAATATCCTCTTGGATTCTGTTTGCTAGCATTTTGTTGAGGATCTTTGCATCTATGTTCATCAGTGATATTGGCCTGTAGTTTTCTTTCTTTCTGACATCTTTGGTTTTGGTATCAGGGTGATGGTGGTCTCATAGAATGAGTTTGGGAGTGTTCCCATTGCTATATTTTGGAAGAGTTTGAGAAAGATGGGTGTTAGCTCTTCTCTAAATGTTTGCCAGAATTTGCCTGTGAAGCCATCTGGTCCTGGGCTTTTATTTGTTGGAAGATTTTTAATCACAGTCTCAATTTCAGTGCTTGTGATTGGTCTGTTTATATTTTCTGTTTCTTCCTGGTTCAGTCTTGGAAGGTTGTGCTTTTCTAAGAATTTGTCCATTTCTTCCAGGTTGTCCATTTTATTGGCATAGAGTTGCTTGTAGTAATCTCTCATGATCCTCTGTATTTCTGCAGTGTCAGTTGTTACTTCTCCTTTTTCATTTCTGATTCTACTGATTTGAGTCGTCTCCCTTTTTTTCTTGATGAGTCTGGCTAATGGTTTATCAAGTTTGTTTATCTTCTCAAAGAAGCAGCTTTTACTTTTATTGATCCTTGCTATTGTTGTCTTCATTACTTTCTCATTTACTTGTGATCTGATCTTTATGATTTCTTTCCTTCTGCTAACTTTGGGGGTTTTTTGTTCTTCTTTCTCTAATTGCTTTAGGTGTACAGTTAGGTTGTTTATTCGAGATGTTTCTTGTTTCTTGAGGTAGGATTGTGTTGCTACAAACTTCCCTCAGCACTGCTTTTGCTGCTTCCCATAGGTTTTGGGTCATTGTGTTTTCATTGTATTTGTTTCTAGGTTCTTGGATTGGAAGAATCAACATTGTGAACATGACTATACTACCCAGAGCAATCTACAGGTTCAATGCAATCCCTATCAAACTGCTAATGGCATTTTTCACAGAACTAAAACAAAAAATTTCACAATTTGTATGGAAACACAAAAGACCCTGAATAGCCAAAGCAATTTTGAGAAAGAAAAACAGAGCTGGAGGAATCAGGCTTCCAGACTTCAGACTATACTACAAAGCTACAGTAATCAAGACAGTATGGTACTGGAACAAAAACAGAAATATAGATCAATGGAACAGGATACAAAGCTCAGAGATAAACCCACGCACATATGGTCACCTTACCTTTGATAAAGGAGGAAAGAGTATATAATGGAGAAAAGACAGCCTCTTCAATAAGTGGTACTAGGAAAACTGGACAGCTACATGTAAAAGAATGAAATTAGAACACTCCCTAACACCATACACAAAAATAAACTCAAAATGGATTAAAGGCCTAAATGTAAGGCCAGACACTATCAAACTCTTAGAGGAAAACATAGGCAGAACACCCTTTGACATAAATCACAGCAAGATCCTTTTTGACCCACCTCCTAGAGAAATGGAAATAAAAATAAACAAATGGGACCTAATGAAACTTAAAAGCTTTTGCACAGCAAAGGAAACCATAAACAAGACAAAAAGACAGCCCTCAGAATGGGAGAAAATATTTGCAAATGAAGCAACTGACAAAGGATTAATCTCCAAAATTTACAAGCAGCTCATGCAGCTCAATATCAAGAAATAAACAACCCAATCCAAAAATGGGCAGAAGATCTAAATAGATGTTTCTCCAAAGAAGATACACAGATTGCCAACAAACACATGAAAGAATGCTCAACATCATTAATCATTAGAGAAATGCAAATCAAAAGTACAATGCGGTATCACCTCACACCAGTCAGAATGGCCATCATCAAAAAATCTACAAACAATAAATGCTGGAGAGGGTGTGGAGAAAAGGGAACCCTCTTGCACTGTTGGTGGGAATGTAAATTGATACAGCCTCTATGGAGAACAGTATGGAGGTTCCTTAAAAAACTACAAATAGAACAACCATATGACCCAGCAATCCCACTACTGGGCATATACCCTGAGAAAACCATAATTCAAAAAGAGTCATGTACCAAAATGTTCATTGCAGCTCTATTTACAATAGCCAGGAGATGGAAACAACCTAAGTGTCCATCATCGGATGAATGGATAAAGAAGATGTGGCACATATATTCAATGAAATATTACTCAGCCATAAAAAGAAATGAAATTGAGTTATTTGTAGTGAGGTGGATGGACCTACAGTCTGTCATACAGAGTGAAGTAAGTTAGAAAGAGAAAGACAAATACCGTATGCTAACACATATATATGGAATCTAAAAAAATTAAAATAGTACTGAAGAACCTAGGGGCAGGACAGGAATAAAGACGCAGATGTTGAGAATGGACTTGAGGACACAGGGAGGGGGGAGGGTAAGCTGGGACGAAGTGAGAGAGTGGCATGGACTTATATATACTACCAAATGTATAATAGATAGCTAGTGGGAAGCAGCCGTATAGCACAGAGCGATCAGCTCAGTGCTTTGTGACCACCTAGAGGGGTGGGATAGGGAAGGTGGGAGGGAGAGGCAAGAGGGAGGAGATACGGGGATATATGTGTATGTATAGCTGATTCACTTTGTTATAAAGCAGAAACTGACACACCATTGTAAAGCAATTATACTCCAATAAAGATGTTAAAAAAAAAAAAAAGCATCAGCAGGCCAGCATTCCTGTCTAGATCTCTAGGGGAGAATCTGTTTCCTTGCCTTTTCCAGCTTCTAGAGATTGCTCACTTTCCTGGACTTCTGACTTTATTCCTCCATCTTCAAAGTCAGTAAACTTGGGCTGAGTCCTTATACTGCATCTCTCTGACATCCTCTTCTGCCTCCCTCTTTCACTTTTAAAGACCATTGTGATTATATTGAGCCCTGGGTTATATAACCTAGGTAATCCAGCCTACTCTCCTCATTTTAAGATCAGCTGATAAGCAACCTTAATTTCCCTTTGCCATATAACCTAACACATTCACAGGTTTTGAGGATTTAGGCATGGGCAACTTTGGGGCACAGGGAGTGCAGGGGAGACATTATTTTGCCTACCAGACTTAATGTAATTTTAGGTGGAAAATATGATTATCTGAGAGATGGGGGTAGAGACAATCTTCACAATTCAAATAGAACAAAGGCTTCAACTGAGATTTTCCTGAAGCATAGAAGCTTAGCATGCAGTGAATATTCAAGTGCATTGTCCTAGAACCTAATTGAGTAGCAATATCAGTTCTGCACACCTTAAAAGATACTCAACATCGCTATTCATCAGCAAATTGAAAATTAAAACCACAAGTAGATATCACTACACACCAACAGAATGACTAAAAACACTGAGAATACCAAGTGTTGGTGAGGATGTAGAGCGATGGAAACTGTCTGCATTGCTAGTGGGAATAGAAAATGGCACAACCACTTTGGAAAACAGTTTGGCAGTTTACTATAAAGTTAATCATTTTCTTACCACACAACTAGCCTTTCTACCTCTATGTATTTACTCAAGAAAATGAAAACATATGTCCACACAAAGACGTGAATGTTCACTGCAACTTTATAACAGTCCTGAACAAATGGATCAACAGATGGTGGTGTATCCATGCAATGGAAGACTACTCGCCAATAAAGAGGAGCAAGCTACTGATACCAGCAACATGAATGCATCCAAAAAGCATTTTGGTTGTATACATTTGTCAAAACTCATTGAACTATATACTTTAAAATGAGTACATTATACCTTAGTAAAGATGATTTTAAGAATTATGAAAAGAAAATAAATTTTAGAATAGATATGATTATAATAGAAGGTTAGTGATCTGGAAGATATAGTCTAGGAAATCCCTCAGTTAATATTCAAAGATAAAGACAGAAAAACATGAGAGAAAACTTAAGAAATATGGGAAATTAGCTTCAAGAGTGAAGAAAATTGTTTAAAAGTTCTAAAAGGAAGAGACAGAAAAATGAGAAAGTAATGTCCTCGAAGTTTTGAATGATTGTTTTACTTAGAATTATATATCGATACCTCAGCAAACTATTGCTTGATTGTAAAGTGGGGACTCTAGTTCCCAGGTACCCTAGCCCTCTGGCACCTAGATAGACCTGGCCAGTGGGAAGTGATGGGAAAAGACTGGAGGATGGCCAAAAGATATAATCAGAGTGTTTCTCTTCCTATCTCTCCCTGCGATCGGTACCATTTCCTGAGTCTTCATTGCTCCATCTCTTGATTACTGTCATGGTTCCATGTTCCAGTGGGCAGCCCAAGCTTCTGAGCTCTGTGAGCCCTGACTCCTTTTTTTCTTCTATTCCAGGGCTGATAGAGCTACCTGTTGTTGCTCATCTTTGGTTAACTTCACCATCCTAATATTTGTCTTTATTTTTGGTTTTTTTATAAACTTTTTAGTAATAATATGACTGGTACTTTTTTGTTGTTATATGAAGTACAACTGTTTGACTCTCTATTCTTCCACCACATGTGTAACCAATTTCTTCTATTAAATCTCCTCTGTTGAAATACCTAGAATGGATCCTTTTCTCCTGACTGATGTTCCCATTATCACCACTTTTGTTATACATTGTACTGAAGGATCCTAGCCATCACATAAGAGAAAAAAGAATAAAGGTGATCCTAGCCATCACTCTAAGAGAAGAAACAACATTGGCAAAATAAAGATCATCCCAAATAAAATAAATTGTGAAAATTTTCTACCAACAGATACTCCCTAAGGAAGGAAATTCTAAAACTATATTTTAAGAAGAAGGAAAATGGTACCAGAAAGAAGAAATAGCTTCTGGGAAGTTTAAAGGAAAGAAAAATAGGAGGAAAAAAATAAACATCATTAGGAATAAGAAATGAGATGGACAGAGAAGAGCTTTTAAAATTAGAATTTTCATCAGGCTGGAACTTAAAAGACACACAAACCCACCATTACTCCTCCCATCCTCTCTCCCCAAACACATATAAATGATAGAATATATTTTCAAATATCTTTAATGACATAGATTTCACTCAAAACAAGATAAACATCTCCACAGACTAGAAAGGATGAAAATACACAGTGGTAAGTGGGGGCTGAAGCCACAGACTTACTAATCTACAGAAAAGATTTTTATTACAATGAGAGTACAGCAAATGCAAAAGAAAAAGATGTTAAAGAAAATTCAGAGGTTGTAATGGATACTGAGAACAAAGATAATCCACTATTGACATCCCTGAATTAAGAAACTATGGATGAAATAGAAAAAGTAATCAAATATACAGACTTTTAACTAAAATGAAGGAAAAAAACGAATTTATATGTTTAAAGAACACATTATTTTTCAGGAAAAATTGACACACAGCTTTCAACACCAAACCATATTCTAGTGAAGGTTTTGAACTTCAAGGATTAAAATTTCATGCATAAAATTAAGTCACCCTTAAGGTGATGGCAGAATCTGGCTGGCCTCAGATGTCTCCACAATATTACTTGGTGCCAAAAGACAATTGAGCAATGGTATAAAGTTCCAAGGGAAAGACAATGTAAGCCAAGAGTATTATACCCAGCCAAGTTGCATTTAATTTAAAGGCACAAGTCTCTGAATAATCAAAAGAAAGAAAACCTATGGCCTCTTCACATCCAACTGGATCTATGAAAATAAAGAACTCAGTAATGAGGAAGCAGAGATAACAAAACCCATGGTGAACACTGAATCTGTCTAAATGTCATACTAACCGCAAACAATGATGGCAATTGCAATTACAGAACCAAATGTAAGTGTTTTAGACCTTGGCAAAATTAGAATAACTAAAAAAATTGGAAGGTAGGAAAAGGAAGTAAGACGTCATTTCCTTATCTTTTACGGTAGGAAGTCAACTAGTAGAATCTAAAATTAGTACATGAGGTTAAATAAGATAATGACTCTAACTTCTCAATGATTTTTTTATAATTTTGTAATTATTTTGTGGGGAAGGAACATTTATCAGCAGTTTACATTTTCACTTCAACTTCTTTTTCTTGTGTTGAATCTAATTACATTTATTTTCATTACAGTTTCTTCTACTAAATTGGATTTTATAATATAAGTAAAATTAAATTGGAGACTTTCTATTAAAATGTAGGATATAACTTTTATCAAGTGAGTGCTATCTAGTTAGTACCTCTCTGTGTTTCTCGTCTTCTCTTTCTGTTTGGCATAGAAGAAAGCCTAGCATGGTACTGATGGAATGGGATCATTTGGGGTGATTTTATAACTTCTCCTTTGTACTTTGCTGAATTGCTTGCATTCTTTATAATGATAGAGTAATTAATCAAAAATAAATATGCTCCATAACAGAACATTAATATCTTTATCCATTTAAAAAATCATCAAATATTATGAGACTTACTCTTAGCAATTAAGCCATTTTCATCAGAGTCCAGTTTTAAAAAATCCTGATTCCTTCCTTTCAAGATTAAAAACGATAATACTTTTTGAGCAAGCCACCTGACGTCACTGAAATGGCTCACTAACAGTAGCATTGCCCTGAAGAAACGTTTTCATCTCATTCCTCATTTCCCAAGCTCATGAGCACCCTTCCTTTTAACAGCCAACACCATTGTCATGTGGAGAAAAGCCAAATTGTTATTAAATTTTTCACTATTTTCTGTAATACTAAGTCATAGTCAGGAAGCACATAGCTGAGTTAAGTGCAGACTGTTCTCTATGAATACATATTATGGTTACTGGCGTCCAGAAAAAAGCTTCTTTCATTCAAGTAGCAATGTCCTTCTTTGTCACTTACTGATCTGAAGATAACCTCATTCCTATCTATACTGTGGCTCAGAAAATAATCACTAACCAAACAAAAGTTTTCTTCTCTGTGGTAAACAAATAAAAAAGGTGCTGAGCCCTCTCCTTCACATATAATTCAACACTTAAAACCCAATGTAATAGAATTTACTCATCAGTGGTCTTACCTACATTGTTCTAGATGGTATGCCACCATTTTTTTTCTCTCATTTTGCTTTCCCACCATACACACTTGTCATTTATTTGGGGCTGGTTTTGCACAATTCTTAATTTAGTATGCTTAGTATGGTTTTTGCTATAAGGAGGAAGACTTTGAATCTTGATTTCGTGCTTTTGGAATTGATATTAGTCAAGGCTTTGTCAGACAACACAATGCAAAGTAGCTTTAGCAAAAAAAGGGAAGCGGTGAACTCACATAACCCGGAAGTCCAAGGGTGGACTTTTGTCACAATAAGGTCTAAAGGATCAAACTATATCAGCAGAACTCTGCCTCTCATTCCACCTCTTAACCCTGCTTTCCTCAGAAGTGACTTCAGCCTCAGTAGGTGCTCTCCATGGGGCAGAAAATAAAATGAGCAGCCACTCTAGGCTTGCACTTTCCGAAGAGTGCATTGTCCTCCATGAAGAAGATGGTCTCTCGTGCACTATGTCCCTGAAAGGGACTCTGATGGTCCAGGCTGGGTCAGAACCTACGTCTGTGCCCAGGTAAAGGGATATACATGATGACATTCTCACCAGAATTACATGGATTGGGGGAGGTGTACTTCTCCAAAGAAAGATGTGTGGGTCAGAAAGGAAAAAAAGCTGATGTTCACTAAGATCTCTTCTACATCTTCACCAACAAAACCCAAAAATTTTGTATGGAAAAGAATTATTTTGTGTGTTGTGGAAAAACTTTATAGGTTTACCAGAATGACAGGTGTAAAAACTTCACTGGTACCATACCACTTATTAAGAAATTATCCTAATAAACAACATCATGGGCTATGGGCAAATGACTGACCAATCCTACAAAATTCTATTTTCAAAGATATCTGGTTCTTCCCTCTTCCCATTTTTATTTTTCTTTTGCTTGTGGGAAATCATCAAACTCAAAGATTTATTTGTTCTGATACATGGATTCACAATTAATATTCTCACTGGAACCTATTTAAGATATTAAAATTATTATGAGGTAAAGTATTGTTTTGTTATTTTCATTGCTACTTTTATCCTTCAATAAACTCTTTGGAGACATTAATACCTTTCTAGAAAAAAACATGAAATTTAACAATAACACGTAAAGTGTTACTCAAAACAAACTACACCCTGTTAACTGAATGTCATTTTAGAGAAAAAGACCAAACAGCACTTGTGGGGCATGACGGCTGTTCTAAACATGGTCACAAATTCTTCGACATTCTTCCCATTGGGAGGTGAGGTCTATGTCCCTTCCCAGTTAAGATGCTTTCAGATGGTACCAGCCCCCTCCGTGGAGTCACTCCCAGCTGTGTAATTTTCCCAGCTGAGTCCCCAGACAGCTTTGTGGCAAGACAAGTCATTTCTGCTTCTACTTGTTTGAATTTGTGATCCATGAAACATCTGAACTTAATAAACTGGTTGTTTTAAGAGGCTAAATTTTGGGGTAATTTGTTATTCACCAAGAAATAACTGGAGCAGGCATACCTTCATAAAGTGTTAAGAACGTAATGGCTAAAACCACTGTAAGACTATCACATGCATATCAGCTGGGCAAAAACTAGAAAGCTTAAAATATAATTGTGGTAAAGATGTGGAGTAATCAAAACTCTCATACACTGCCATTGGAAATGTGAACTGGTCAACCATTTCGGAAAGCAAACCAGGCAAAATCTAGTAAAATTGCTCATGCATGTGGTCTGTGAACATCAGCTTCACTCATACAATACAGCCTAGAGAAACTCATTTGTCCAGTAGGAGATATGTATAAAAAATATTCATTGAAAAATTACTTGTAATAGCAAAAATTTGGAAGTGATCTAAGTATCCATCAAAATGAGAATGAATAAATAAATAGAGGTAAATTCACATGGTTGAATTCTATACAGGAGATAAAATGAATGAATTAGAGCTACAAATATCAACATGGTTGAACCTCAGAAGTATAAAACTACTAACAATTTCAAAAGAAAATAAAGGAAACAGCAAAGTACTAGAAATAAAGAGGGAGCTCAAAGCCTGGTGTGAGCAGGAGCTGATGTCAGGGTGGCTCATGGGAATACTGGACTAGCTTGAGGCCTTAGGGACTGGCTGATGTAGTTTTATTGCCCACTAGGGTCAGGAGAGAAGATGTGGTCTTAGGCACATACAAGGAGAGTAGCAGGTACTTCTGCATTAAATATAGAACTTAAAGACTGAACATCTATGAAATGGGTACTAGAATTAATCCAACCTTCATCCCTGGCCAATGGGAGGAACAAAGGTTATCATTTTGGGGGACATGTAGAAAAAAAAATACCTTGAGCTATCAATCTCCAAGTCTGAAACTCACACAAATGTGAGGTCACAATGTATTGGTGTGGGATATCAAGCAGAGGAATTAACAGAGAAACTTGTTCAGGATTAGTTAAACTCCTTTGTCAAACACAAATGCAAAACCATATGACAGTGAAACTTCCACAACCCAACATTCTCCCTGGGAAAAATCTAAAAATGTTGTAAAAAAAATCAGAAACCACATAAGGAAGTCAACTGCTATGAGGAGGAGTGGCAAATACAACAAAACGGGAAAGTAGTGCTCTAACAGTTGGAGGCACTAAAACAAAAAATAATCTGCTCTCAAAAATTAATTTTAAGATCATAAGATTGAGAGAAGAATCAAATGGAAAGTCTAGAAACAAAATATATAGCCATTGGAGATCGGCCAAGATGGCAGAGTAGACCCTGAGTTCAGCTCCTCTCACAGGCACATCAAAATCACAACTATCTTCAGAAAAAACATTGTTTAAAAAAAGACTGGAACCAACCCAAACAGATCTTCTACAACTAAAGATATAAAGAAGGAACCACAGTGAGATGGGTACGAGAGGTGGACTCATGATATAGTCAAGTTCCATACCCTGGGGTGAGTGATCCACAAACCAGAGGATAATTACAATTGCAGAGGTTTTCCCAGAGGAGAGAGAAGTCTGAGCCCAATTTAATCTCCACAGCCCAGGGGTCCTGCACTGGGAAGATGAGCTCCCAGAACATTTGGCTTTGAAGGCCAGCAGGACTTACTTTTGGGAGTCCCAGAGGACTGGGGGAAATAGAGTCCTATAATTTCATAGGAGTCTGGGTCAGACCTATCTCCTGACCTTGGAGAGTCTCCCAGAGAGGCAGGAGGCAACTGCCACTTACCCTGGGGACAAAGACACTGGCAGCAGCCAGTTTGGGGAGCTCCTTCCACCAGGTGGACACTGGTGTTGGCAAGTGCCATTGGGGAATCCTCCATCTAGCCTAATAGCCCCAGGATCCAGCCCCACCCTGGCTCAAAAGCCTCTAGGTGCCAGTGCTGGGATGCCTCAGGCCAAGCAACTAACTGGGCAGGGACACAGCCCCATGCATCAGCAGACAGGCTGCCTTAAGACCCCCTGAGCCCACAGCTGCCTCTGGACATGGCCCTGACCACCATAGAGCCCAGGACAAGCTCCACTCACCAGTGGGCATGCACTAGCCCCAGAATCCCCTGGGTACTAGCCATGCCCTCCAGGGAGTCTTCTCTAGCCTCTGGATCAGCCTCACCTACTGGGGGCAAACACCAGATGCAAGAAAACCACAAACCCCGGACTTCCCTGGTGGCACAGTGGTTAAGAATCCGCCTGCTGATGCAGGGGACATGGGTTTGATCCCTGGTACAGGAAGATCCCACATGACACAGAGCAACTAAGCCCGTGTGTCACAACTACTGAGATGGGCTCTAGAGCCCGCGAGCCACAACTACTGAGCCGGCATGCCACAACTACTGAAGCCTGCATGCCTAGAGCCTGTGCTCCACAACAAGAGAAGACACTGCAATGAGAAGCTGGCACACTGCAGCGAAGAGTAGCCCCTGCTCGCCACAATTAGAGAAAGCCCACATGCAGCAACGAAGACGGAAGGAAGGAAGGAAGGAAGGAAGGAAGAAAACCACAATCACACAGCCTGTGGACCCAGCCTCCACACTAGCAGGCCAAACGCTGCCATGGGACCAACTGGGTCCCAGCCTTGCCGACTACCAGGACAACATAAGCAACAGGACACCCCAGACCCCATACCCAACTGTGTCAGGAACCAACCCCTGCCACCAGTGATCCAAAACCAGCTCTGGGACTCCTGGGACCTGCAACCAGACTCCAGGACCTGGCTCTGTCCACCAGTAGTCTGGCACCAGTGGGCAGGAAACAGCTCAGGAATCTTCTGGACCCTGACTCTGTACACCAGTGAGCCAGCACTAGCCCTGGGGCCCCCTAGGCTTCCACAGTCAGCTGCCTCATGACCTAGTCCCCCCAGCCAGTGGCCAGCAGCCAGCCTCCACACAAGGCAGGACCTGGCAAATAACTGGACTGGGAGCCAACAAAGCCTACCAGGCTGCCCACATAGTCAGCCTGTCACAACAGAAGGACCTACGCAGCCCTCATAGAGGGAACCCCTAGAACGTATAGCTTGGTGACAAGAGGGGAGTGCACTGCTGGGATGCAGAGGATGTCTCCTACAAAAGGCCACTTCTCCAAGGTTGAGAAATGTAACCAACCTACCAGATACATAAAAATAAAAACAGCAACTTAGGCAAAAATGAGAAAACAGAGGAATATGTTCCAGACAAAGGAACAAGATAAAACCCCAGAGGAAGAACTAAGTGAAGTGGAGATAGGCAATCTACCCAGGAAAGAGTTCAGGGTAGTGACAGTAAAGATGATCAAAGAACTTGGGAGAATAATAGATGAACAGAAGTTAGAAGTTTTAAACAAAGAGTTAGAAAATATAAAGAACTGAACAGAGAGGAAGAATATAATAACTGAAATGAAAAATACACAAGAAGGGATCAGCAGTAGATTAAATGAAACAAAGAAATGAATCATAAGCTGGAAGACAGAGCAGTGGAAATCACTGATGCTGAACAGAAAAAAGAATGAAAAGAAATGAGGACAGTTTAAGTGACCTCTGGAACAACATCAAGCATACTAATATTTACATTATAGGGGTCTCAGAAGGAGAAGAGAGAGAGAAAGGGGCTGAGAACATATTTAAAGACATAATAGCTGAAAACTTCCCTAACAGGGGAAAGGAAACAGACATCCAAGTCCAGGAAGCACAGAGAGTCCCATACAGGATTTACCCAAAGAGGAACACATCAAGACACATTGTAATTAAAATGGAAATATTAAAGGGACTTCCCTGGTGGCACACTGGATAAGACTTCACACTCCCAGTACAGGGGGTCTGGGTTCGATCCCTGGTCAGGGAACTAGATCCCACATGCATACTGCAACTAAGAGTTCGCATGCCACAACTAAGGATCCCACCTGCAGCAACTAAGGAGCCTGTGAGCCAAATCTAAGGACCCCGACTGCCACAACTAGGACCTGGCGCAGCCAAATAAATAAATGGAACTATTAAAGATAAAGAAAACAACAAATAACATACAAGGGAACTCCCATAAGATTATCAGCTGACTTTTCAGCAGAAACTCTGCAGGCCAAAATGGAGGAGCATGATATATTTTAAAGTGAAGACTGGAAAAACTAAACTAAGAATGCACTACACAGCAAGGGTCTCATTCAGATTTGATAGAGAGATCAAAAGATTTCCAGACAAGTAAAAGCTAAAAGAGTTCAACACCACCAAACCAGCTTTGAAAGAAATGTTAAAGGAACTTCTCTAAGTGAAAAGGAAAAGGCCACAACTAGAAACACAAAAATTATGAAATAAAAAAACTCCTTGGTAAAGGCAAACATACAGTAAAAGTAGGAAATCATCCATGCACGAAGCTAGTAGGAATGTTAAAAAAACAAAGTAGTAAAATCATCTATATCGACAATAAGCAGTTAAGGGGTACACAAAACAATCAGATGTAAAATATGATATCAAAAACAATAATTGTTACTGAATATTTTGTAATAATGCATAAGGAAAAAATCTGAAAAATATATATATATCTCACTTATTTTGCTGTACACCTGAAACTAACACAACATTGTAAATCAACTATAATTCAATTAAAGAAAAAGACAGTAATTGTGAGGGGAGGAGAGTACAAATGCAAGGTTGTTAAATTCATTTGAAATTAAGAGATCAGCAACTCAAAACAGCCATGTATATATACATAGATTGCTCATGTTAATCACAAACCAAAAATCTGTAATAGATACACACACACAAAAAGAAAAAGGAATCCAAACATAACACTAAATATAGTCATCAAATCACAAAAGAAGAGAACAAAAGAAGAAAAAAGGAACAATAAAGCCCCACAAAAACAAACTCAAAACAATTTTTAAAATGGCAAAAAGACTATACCACTATCCAAAAATTACTTTAAATGTAAATGGACTAAATGCTCCAATCAAAGACATAGAGTGACTGAATAGGAACAAAAACAAAACTCATATATATGCTGCCTACAAGAGACTCAGTTCAGATCTAAAGACACATGCAGACTGAAAGTGAGGGAATGGAAAAAGATATTTCATGCAAATGGAAACAACAAGAAAGAGGGGGTAGCAATACTCATATCAGACAAAATAGACTTTTGTAAAAGGCTATTAAGAAAACAAAGGAGAGCATTAAAGTGATCATTACAAGAAAAGGATCTTATACTCATTAATATATATGCACCCAATATAAGAGCACCTAAATGTATAAAACAAATACTAAAAGATATAAAGGGAGCAATTGACAATAATATAATAATAGTAGGAGAATTTAACACCCCTCTGACATCAATAGACAGCTCACCCAGGCAAAAAATCAATAAGGCAACTTCAATCCTAAATGACAACAGACCAGTTGGACTTAATTGATATCTACAGGACACTACAACTAAAACTAACAAAAAACAAAACCAGAATACACGTTCTTTTCAAGAGCACATGGGACATTCTCTGGGATAGACCATATAGTAGGTCTCAAAACAAACCTCAACAAATTTAAGAGCGTAGAAATTATTTCAAGTATATTTTCTGACCAAATTTAAGAGGGTATGAAACAAGGAATCAACCACAGAAAGAAAAATGGGAAAACAAGCAATGCATGAAGGCTAAACAACATGCTACTAAAATAATCAGCAGGTGAACAATGAAATCAAAGAAGAAATCAGAAAATACCAAGACAAATGAAAATGCAGACACAACCTTACAAAATCTGTGGGATGTAGCAAAAGCAGGTCTAAGAGGGAAGTTCATAGTGATACAGGCCTTTCTCAAGAAACAAGAAAAATCTCAAATAAACAACTTAACCTACACCTAAAAGAATTAGAAAAACAAGAAGAAACAAAACCCAAAGTCAGCAGAAGGAAGGAAATAATAAAGATCAGAGAGAAAATAAATGAAATAGAGATCAAAGAAACAACAGAAAAGATCAATAAAACCAAGAGCTGTTTTTTTTAAATAAACAAAGTAGAGAAACCTCTAGCTAAACTCACCAAGAAGAAATGAGAGAGGACCCAAATAAACAAAATAAGAAATGAAAGAGGAGAAATAACAACTGATACCACAAAAATACAAAAAAATCACAAGAAAATACTATGAACAGCTATATGCCAACAAATTGGACAACCTAGAAGAAATGGACAAGTTTCTAGAAACATACAGCATGCCAAAACTGAGTGAAGAAGAAACAGATAATTTGAACAGACTGATCACTAGAAGTGAAATAGAATCTGTAATAAAAACAAGAAAAAACAAAACAAAACAAAAACTACCTGCAAACTTAAGTTCAGGATCAATGGCTTTACTGCAGGATTCTACCAAATGTACAAAGAAGAACTTATACCTATCCTCAAACTATTCCAAAAAATTGAAGAGCAGAGAACTCTCCAAAATTCATTCTATGAGGCCACCAGCACCCTGATACCAAAACCAGACAAAGACACCACAAAAAAAAGAAAATTACAGGCAACAACTTTGATGAATATAGATGTAAAATTCTTCAACAATATATTAGCAAACCAAATCCAACGATACATAAAAAGGATCATACACCATGATCAAGTTGGGTTCATTCCAGTATTGCAAGAATGGTTCAATATATGCAAATCAATCAATGTGATACACCACATTAACAAAAGGAAAGACAAAAACCACATGATCACCTTAATAGATGCAGAAAAAGCATTTGAGAAAATTTAACATACATTTATGATAAAAACTCTCACTGAAATGGGTACAGAGGGAACATACCTCAATATAATAAAAGGCTTTTTTGACAAACCCCAGCCAATATAGTACTCAATGGTGAAAAGCTGAAAGCCTTCTTGCTAAATTCAGGAACAAGACAAGGATGCTCACTCTCACCACTTCTATTCAACATAGTATTGGAAGTCCTAGCCACAGCAATCAGACAAGAAAAATAAATAAAGGTATCCAAATTGGAAGGGAAAAAGTAAAACTGTTACTATTTGCAGATGTCATGATATTCTATACAGAGAACTCTAAAGTCTCCACATGAATACTATTAGAACTAATAAATGAATTAGTAGCAGGATGTAAGATTAATATACAGAAATCTGTTGCATTACTTTACACTGATAATGAAGTGTCAGAAAGAGAAACTAAAAAAGAAATCCCATTTAAAATCATATCAAAAAAATTAAATACCTAGGAATAAACTTAACCAAGGAAGTGAAAGACCTAAACTCTGAAAACTATTAAACACTGATAGAGGAAACTGAAGATGATTCAAAGAAATGAAAAGTTATCCCAGGCTCTTGAATTGGAAGAATCAATATTGTTAAAATGGTCATAATACCCAAAGCAATCTATAGATTTAATGCAATACCTAGCAAAATACCCATATTTTTCACAGAACTAGAAAAAATAATCTTAAAATTTATGTGGAACCACAAAAAACAGAATTACCAAAGAAATCCCGAGGAAAAAGCAAAGCTGGAGGTATAACCCTGTCAGGCTTCAGACTATACTACAAAGCTACAGTAATCAAAACAATATGGTATTGGCACAAAAACAGACATATAGATCAATGAAACAGATTAGAGAATCCAGAAATAAACCCATGCACCTACAGTCAATTAATCTACGATGAAGGAGGCAAGAATGTACAATGGAGAAAAGACAGTCTCTTCAACAAGTGGTGTACACTTCTTCACACCACATAGAAAAATAAAATCAAGATGGTTTAAAGACCTCAACATAAGACATGATACCATAAAACTCCTAGAAGAGAACATAGGCAAAACATTCTCTTGTGTAAATCGTAGCAATATTTTCTTAGATCTGTTTTCCAAGGCAAAAGAAATAAAAGCAAAAATAACCAAATGGAACCTAATGAAACTTAAAAGCTTTTGCACAGCAGAGGAAACCATCAACAAAACAAGACAACATACAGAATGGAAGAAAATATTTGCAAATGATGCGATTAATAAGAGGTTAATATCCAAAACATACAAACAGCTTATACAACTCAATTTCGAAAAAACAAACAATCCAATCAAAAATTCGGCAGAATGCCTTTTTCCAAAGAAGGCATACAGATGGGCAACAGGCACATGAAAAGATGCTCAATGTCACTAATTACTAGAGAAATGCAAATCAGAACCACAATGAAGTATCACCTCAAACCAGTCAGAATGGCTATCCTCAAAAAGTCTACAAATAATAAATGCTGGAGAGAGTGTGGAGAAAAGGGAACCCTTGTATACTGTTGCTGGGAGTGTAAATTGGTGCAGCCACTATGGGAAAGAGTATGGACATCCCTTTAAAAAACTAAAGGTAAAGCTGCCATATAATCCAGCAATCCTACTCCTGGGTATATATCCAGAAAAAAAGGAAAACTCTAATTCAAAAAGATACATGCATCCCAATGTTCACAGAAGCACTATTTACAACAGCCAAGATATGGAAGCAACCTAAGTGTCCATCAACAGATGAATGGGCAAAGAAGACGTGCTATGTATACACAATGGAATACTACTCAGCCATAAAGAATGAAAATTTGCCATTTGTAACAACATGGATAGACTTGGAGGGTACTATGCTAAATGAAATCAGTCAGAGAAAGACAAATACTGTATGATATCACTTATCTGTGGAATCTAAAAATTAAAACAAAGTAGTGAATATAACAAAAAATAAACAGACTCACAGTTATAGAGAACAAACTAGTAGTTACCAGTGGGGAGAGGGAAGGGGAAAGGGTAGGGTATTAAGAGGTACAAACTATTATGTATAAAATAAATAAGCCTCAAGGATATATTTTACAACACATGGAATATTTTATAATAACGATAAATGGAGTATAACTTTTAAAAATTGTGAACCACTATGTTGGACACCTCTAATTTATATAATATTGTACATCAACTATACCTCAATAAAGGAAAAGTGTCATTAAAATATGTGTATATAGCCATTGAGGAGAGGAACAGAAGATCATGGCATAGTAATCTATACACTGCTGAAGAAAGAATTTGAAAACTGGAAAGGGAAACTGAATGAATAACTCAGAATATGGCACAGAGAGTTAAAAATGTGTAAAAGTTTAAAAGAATTGTAGGATAAAATGAGAAGATCCAAAATACATCAAAAGGAGAGTAGCAGATATTCAATTTTCATAGCAACAATGAGTGAGAATTTTCTATAATGGAAGAAACATGAGGTTCTAGATTGATAAGTACATCGAGAAAGGTGAATAAAAGCAAATCCACACTATACAGCAGAGAAAACTGTAGAGCATCAAAGAATAGGAGAAAATCTTCAGAGAAAACAGAAAGAAGAAAATTACCTACAAGGATGACAATTAGACAGACTTCTTTTTTTTTTTTAATTAGCAAGTATACATGCTGGAAGATCACAGAGTAATATCTTCAAGAGCTGAGAATAAGTATCTGTCAACCTAGACTCCTATTTCTAACTAAGCTGTCCTTCAAGAGAAAGAGGGCAGGGAAGACCATTTTCAAAGTCAGAATTAACCACTTAGGCCCTCCCTAACAGAAATATTTTTTAAATGTACTTTGGAAAGAAAGAAAGCCCAGGAGAAGGAGTGGATACAAGAAGCAATAACGAGAAAAAAAATTAGCAAATACCTTAATAAGCATAAATAGACAAAAGGAAAATTTGTGAAACGAATATGAATGAGATTAGTTCATAGATCTTCCCTTTGAAGCCACAAGCCATTTCTAACTACACTTTGAAAAACACTCAAATAGGTTTTTCTCCAATAATTCAAAGGAGGTTCAACCTTAGTAGATCAATTATTCTATTATAATTTACTACATTAGCATTCACTCCTAATTTTAAAATTAAAAAATATCTTAGTAAATTATGAACAGAAGGAAGCTTTAGTAATGTGACAGTGGTAACTACAAGAAACCTATCACAAAACATTTAGTTCACAGTGAAATAGTAGAAGCACTCACATTTAAGTGAAGAATAAGACACCATTATTATTCAAACTTTTCTTGAGACCTTAACACAATAATATCAGAAAAATAAACAGAGGTTTAAATATTGGCACTAAAGGGGCAAAACATGTCTAAATTTAAAATCTAAGACAATGAATTAAAAAATGACTGAACTTAATAAGAGAAAAGAGTAAGATGGCTAAACACAGAATCAACCTACAAAAATCAAGTTTTCCCATATGACTCCAATTAAAAAATTGAAAATGTAATTTTTAAAGCCTCACTCACAATATCAACAAAAACTATATAATACTAAAGAATAAATGTAAATAAAAGGAGTAAGTTCTGATTAAAGAAAACTGTGAATCTTTGTAGAAGTACATAGTATATAATTTGAATAATATAGAGAACGATTATGTTTCTGGATGGAAAGAGTGACAAAAACTCCCTTTTTGACCAAACTGTAGACAGGCTCCTCTGAGACCTCTTTTTCACCCAGCCTCATCCTTGGGACCTGTCTTCAGCCTGCTTAGCCCAGTTTTAGAAGAATCTTGCAAAGTCAGTTTGGTGAGAATCCCCCCATATTTGATATCTTATCACTATTGCCTTCCTTCAGCAAGAATCCTGTTAAGTTGGTTTACAAGAACCCCCCTCCTCTTTATGTCTCTTCTTAATAATTTTTCATCCACTGACATCCCTCACTCTGCTCATTGGCTAGAAATCTCCACTTGTCTTTGTTGTATTCGGAGTTGAACCTGATCTCTCTCCTGCATTGTGATAGTCTTGACACCTATTGCAATAGTCCTGAATAAAGTCTTCATCACCATTTTAACAAGTGTCAAAATAATTTATTCTTTAACAAGAGTCAATATTGTAAAGTCTCTTCAAGTTAATCTATAAATTCAATGCAATCCAATCAAAATCCTAGAGAATTTTTATGGAGTTTATCAACCTTATTCTCAAGATTTCACATACACATATAAAATTCTATAAGATGATTCAGTAAGATAACAAGGAGAGGTAAGTTGTCCTGGGTATCTTAAGACTTTGTAAAGCTTTTGTAATTAAAACAACAAAGTACTGCTGAGGGGCCAGACAAATAGATCAATACAAAACAATAGTTCAGAATTAGTCCCAAGAATATAAAAGTTTATAATCCAATGCAGATTGTATTTCAAACAGTGGGGGAAAAGATAGAATAAATATCTAAATGGTGTTGAGTTGTTTGAAAATTTTAACAAATTAAAACAAACATAGAATCAAATTCCAGATGGATTAAAAATAAAATGTAAACAATAGAAGTACACATTAGAAAAAATCAGAATAACATTTGTATTACTTGGAATATGTAAGTCTTCCTAAACAAAACCCAAAACCCTGAAGCCATGAAGGAAAAGACTGAACACTGTAAATTTAAACCATAAATTTAAAATATATGAAACAAAAAGCTCCAAAAATTTTTAATAAACATTATTCTGGAAGAAAATTTTGTAATATGTATTACAAAGGATTAATCTTCACTATATATAAATATAGCTCTAGCAGAAGATAAGCCAACTAAAATTTTGAAAAAAGAAAATGAATAATTCACAGAAAAAATATAAATGACAATTTTTTTTAGAAAGCCAAATCATATTCAGAATCAGAATCAAAGTAATAGAAATGAATACAAGACAACAAAGCAATGCAAAAGACTGAGAGAGGTCATTTTTCACATGTAAGAACTCAGAGAGGTTATCTTCCATGTATTGTTTCATGAGAAGCTGCTTGGGGACTGGAGTGAAAAACAACAAATATGAAGATGTAGAATATATGAAATGGTGGGCTCATACCAAGAGTTCAAGGACAAGAAACCCAAAGTGAAGACAGAACAATGGACCTAGAGAACAACTGCTCCCAACTAGAACAAGAATTGGGTGAGTTCCAAAAAAACTGGTTTAAAAAAAAAGAAGACTCAACTTTACCTCAATTCAAAGAGAAAAAAAAAAGAGAAGAATAATTAGGTGATATTAATAATGCATAGGATGGAAGAGAAAAGCAGGTAGGTGTTAAGGATTTGGTAAAGAGAAAATACACTTCTTTTAAGAAAGACAGAAAAATAAAAGGCTCTACTAAAAACAATAAAAAACCTAAATAAGAAAATTGTAGTCTAAAAATGAAGCACATTAATGTATGGTGTGGATTTTGAGCAACTGATGGAGCATGAGAGGTAGAATCCATTTTTTCTCAACACCAGGAACATTTCATTTTTGTGTGGTAGGCAGAATGACTCCTCAACAATGTCCATGCTCTAATCCTTGGAACCTGTGTACATATTACCTTACATAGCAAAAGGGACTTTGCAATGTGATTAAGATTATGGAATCTGAGATGGGCAGATTATCCTGGATTATCCAGGTAGGCCCAATCAGATCATATGAGTCCTTAATAACAGACAACTTTTATGGGCTATGGTCAGAAAGAAATGTGATGAAGGAAAGAAGGATCAGGGAAATGCAATGTTACCTGCTTTGAAAGTGGAGGAAGGCGCCACGAGCCAGAGAATGTAGGTGACCTTTAGTAGCTGGAAAAGGCAGGGAAACAAATTTTCTCCCCTAGAGCCTCCAGAAGAAACCAGCCTTGCTGATACCTTGATTTTAACCCAGTGAGACTCCTGGAGGACTTCTGACTCCCAAAACTATAGATGTGTGTTGTTTTAGTAAGCTATTAAGCAACTGTGTTGTGTCGTGCTCAGCTTAGAGAAATTTGTTACAACAGCAGCTCTGCTCCTGGAGGTGCTGGCATCATGGTATTGACATGTGGCCCTGCAGGGGAAAGTATTTCATGCTCAAAGGAACAACTTTATTTTTGATTCTCAACCATTTCGAATCAACCTACATATAATGTAAAATAAGACTCGAGGGCTTCTCTGGTGGTGCAGTGGTTGAGAGTCCGCCTGCCAATGCAGGGGACACGGGTTCGTGCCCCGGTCCAGGAAGATCCCACACGCCGCGGAGAGGCTGGGCCCGTGAACCATGGCCGCTGAGCCTGCGCGTTCAGGGCCTGTGCTCCGCAACGGGAGAGGCCACAACAGTGAGAGGCCCGCGTAATGCAAAAAAAAAAAAAAAAAAAAAAAAAAAAAGACTCGAGTATAGTTACAGAAGATAAACATTAATTATCCAAATGACAGAAATTAGAAGGCGAAACGTGTAATGGATAGAAAAGTGCCCTTATCTTACATGATGGGAATTTGGGAACATCCCTGAAAGTTCATGGGACAAGAAAGGGAGATTTAAGTATATAATTTGAAGTTACACAAAGGTACCAGTAGAAGAGCTAAAGACAGTGTTGTTAACTACCAAAAATTAAGATGAAAAGGGAGAAAACACAATGGAGTAGCATAAGAGAATATCTAAAGTTGAAAAACCAGCAAGTAGCAATATAAATGTTATAGAGTCACAAAATTTATTTCACACTCCACTTAGCGTCGCCCCTTTATTTTATCCCTTCTTAATCTGATCTCCCACCACCCCACCCCGCTTCTAGCCCCTACTCTCTGGCTAAGGCAAGAAACATTTTTCATGTTATTCAATTTAAAACATAATCCAGTCTGATAAATCATGCAGTTCCTTCAGGGAATTCAGTCTGCCTGATTCTCTATCTGAGATACTGTAGCTGCAGGGAGGGAGCGGGAGGGCTTACCTTTGTGTCTTCATTGCATTGGAGGAAGGCAGTCCTGCCTCGTGCTGGACCTGGTGACCGGCCAGCATCTGTAGGTCTTTGGCATTATGTGCCCTGCGTTTTTCAGTTCAGTTCATTCATGAATCTCCTCCACATGCCAGGCACAATGCTAGACTTGAGTCTACATCATCTGCTCATTCCTGGAAGACACCCCAGTCTGCTCTGGCCCCATCAAGGTCCCCCTCCTCTCAGCTCACAGCATGTTTTGTCCACAGGAGATATTCAGCTGCCCCCCTGCAGTGATTCTCAGGCACATTAGAATCACATGGATGTACTGTCATCTATTGTAAGATGGCAACTGATATTCAGTTATTAATAATTAAACTACCAAAGATCCTTTTTGATTCAAGTAATCTCTTTGACAACATCCTCTCAATTACTTGCAGTCTAACACACTTTAAGTGGGCAAAAGAGGAGACGTGACAGCTATGACCCCACAAACACCCAGTGGAGTGTGTCACATATGAGGTCATCACCATCATGGGTGTCACAGTAGAAATGTCCAGAGTTGCCGACATGCTTACTTGTTACAGCTCCTATGCTATCACAGTACTCTTGCATTACTCCTTACTTTCTTCATCTTGCCAGACAGCCTGTAAGTCTTGGCAGGTCAGGGCCAAGTCTTGTGTCTCTTTGGATCAATCTGGTAGCCCCTTCACTGAATGTATGTTGACTGATTGCCTGAATGTTGGCCTGAGAACACTCTGGGCACATTAGCCCAATAAGACTATAAACTGGATGAGCTAACATAAGCTGTCAATTTTGGTACACAAGCACAAAAATTAGATTTTACAACTATTTTCCTATATCAGCAGCATCGTAAGTGGAACAAGCATGGGCTTTAAAATAACACCTACCTGGAATAATATCTCAGCCCTACCATTTCCTGGTTGTGTAGAATCAAGCAAGTTACTTGGCCTCACTGGTCCTGTCTCCTCACTTATAAAATGGAGATTTAAGAATGCAAATAAAATTAAAATATTAAAAAAGGAAAGCCTCTAAAGCATCTAATGCATTTCCTGGTTCACATTAGGTGTACAGTTGGATGTTCATTCTCTTCCCCCTTGTCCCTTTCCCTCAAGGAGCAGTGGGAGCTGATATACCAGGGACATAGGAGAAGAGAAAAACCTCGGACATCAAAAAGGTGATTGCTGTCTGGTAACTAGCTGAAGAGCAATGTGGGTCCAGGAACTGGATTTTCTTTTTTGCCCCTGACATCTGCCCTACTACACTTGGGCCAATTGTAAGTGACTGTGAGGCCGAGATCAGCCTTGAGGCTGATCTTAGCCCAGCTCTTCCAGTCGGTCTACAAGCTTTGCTGGCCAGGCTCCCCGAAAAGACAAGCGCCGCTTTGTGCCTGTTCCTCCCATTTTTAGAAAGATGACTAATCTGCTCTCTGTCTGAGAGAGAAACTCCTTGTAAATTGTCATCCTTCCCCAGATCTATGACTGTGTTGCAGGAGCCTGCAAGGTTCACAGGGTCCTGGCACTTCCTGAGGTGGCATCACCATGGGATTAAACTCCTGACCTGGAGTGGCTTTCTCCTGTGCATCTAGACAGAAGAGGGTCTTCACACCTGGAAGGAACACCTAGGGAATACTGGGGAAATGAGAAAAGCTAAAATCCACTCTGGCTAACCCTCCTTTTCCCTGAAAATTCCTCGTTATATGAAACATTAGCCAAAGGTTGTTGTTTTGTCTGGGTCACGGGGAAAATCGCGTTATTCTAGAAAGGAAAGGAAGTGGCGTTTCTTGGCAGCCAATTCTGAATTCTGCATTTTAAATCATTCAAAGAGCTTCTGCAGCTGGTGGAACATAGAAACTTATTTGAAGGGAGGAATGAGAAACTCATCAAAGAATTACAACTCCTTGCGGTAATTTTGATTATAAATAGGATAGATGCTATCTGTCTAGCATGGTTCCTTCATTCATTTATTTGTTCATTCAGAAATATTATTAGGCGTGTCTGTTGTGAGGCCCTGTGTTAAGTACTCATGACACAAAAATTATAAGACACAAAGATGGGAGACATATATGTGAACAAATACTTAAAATCACGTGAGACAGGTTCAATAAAAAATGCATAAGTAAAGCAGTGAGACCTGGGAGGAAGCACTGTGGAAAGGGGGAAGGAGTCAGGGAACGTCTCACAGATAAGACCTGAGCTTTGCTTTAAGGATGAGTAGGTCTCCTGGGATATCAGTGGGGAAGGGCATTCCAGGCAAAGGGAAGAGCAGGTGTTAAACCACATCATGTACACAGGGCACTGCAATTACTGTTCTGTAATACTGGCATCCCAGACAGCAATGGGAAAGTGATGGGACTTCCCTGGTGGCACAGTGGTTAAGAATCCACCTGCCAATGCAGGGGACATGGGTCTGATCCCTGGTCCAGGAGGATCCCACATGCTACAGAGCAACTAAGCTCGTGCGCCACAACTACTGAGCCTGCGTGCCACAACTACTTGAGCCTGTGTACCACAACTACTGAATCCCAAGCACCTAGAGCCCATGCTCCGCAACAAGAGAAGCCACCGCAATAAGAAGCCCATGCACCGCAACGAAGAGCAGCCCCCACTCACCACAACTAGAGAAAGCCCGCACGCGGCAATGAAGACCCAATGCAGCCAATAAAATAAATAAATTTATTTTAAAAGTGAGGTTGGAGAGGTAATGCAGGCTGCCATCATGAGAGGCATGGAAGGCCATATTGAGAACTTTGGACCTTATCTTGTGGGTTCCTGAAAACGACTAAAGAATGTTAAGTAGAAGAGAAAGATGATGTGCCCTATGATGCATTTTAGAGCTTTGGCTGGAATCAGGTAAGGATGAAGAATAGATCCTAAGGGATGAGTATAAAGAGTGTTACAATAATCCAGTAAGGGGGGCAATCAAGGTCCCCCATAAAATGCAAAGAAGGGGATGAATTATGGCACTTGGTGACCATTGGATCAGAAAGTAAAGGACCCCCATGTTTCAGGCTTGAGAAGCAGATTTGTGCAGGGAGATCACAAGTGGGTGTGGCCATGGGGAATGTAATCAGAGATGTTCTCAGCTCATCAGAGAGGTCTAGATGGACTCATAGGTTTGGGAGTCATCCAGCATAGCTTGGGGGTGGTTGAATCCTTAGGCATAATGTGATTGTTTCAGGGGTAATGTGCAGGGCAGAAGTTACAGATGGATAGCTCAAGGCCAAGTATACCAGTAGATGTTTTTGGTTTGGCTTGTGTAATACTTTTAAATAGATAAATTTATTGGCAACATTTAAACATTGGGAGATATAACAAAGAAAGGAAATCTAAAATTCTGGCTTTTTTTAAAAATCAGAAGATCCGGCAACACTGGGACCATATTCTCACATAGCAGAAAATGGCCATAGTAGATCAGCCGCTGCCCATTTAAAAGGGGCATCCAGTTCACCACTGTCTCTCTGTCCTGATTCACTTACTTATATGGCCTGTTGGGCCCCAAGAAAGCCTGAGTTTGCAAAGGGAGGGCTAGACAACAATAACAAAGGGCCCTGCAGCAGCAGAATGATGCCTTCCCCCAAAGACATCCACATCCAAATCCCCGGAAGGTTGCACACCAGCAGACCTTAAAATAGGGAGAGTATTACTGACTACTCAAGTAGGCCCAATATAATCACAAAAATCTTTAAAAGTGGAAGCAGGAGACAGAAGAGGTCAGAGTGATGCAGTGTGAGAAGGACCCAGCCTCATGCCGCTGGCTGTGAAGATGCAGGAAGGGAAGAGCCCCTAAAAGTGGAAGAGGAAGGAAGGAGGAGGGTCAGAGAAGGAGATGTGACTACAGACGCATGGTCAGAGCAATGAAATGTGAGAAAGACTCCACCAGCCATTACTGGCTTTGAAGACGGAGAAGGGCCATGAGCCGCTAGAAGCTGGAAAAGGCAAGGAAATGGATCCTTCCCTAGAGTCTCCAGAAAGAAACGCAGCCCTGCTGAGACCCACATTGGACTTCTAACCTACAGAACGGTAAAATAATAAATTTGTGTTATTTCAAGACACTAAGTTTGAGGTTTCGACAGCCATAGAAAACTAAGAAGTGGCTGATAGAAAAGAAGTAGCAGGCAAAGAGTCTGAGAAAAAGGGATAGGAGAGAACCAGAGGGGGTGCAGTTAGGGAATCAAGAAATGACCCATTTTCAAGAAGGAGATACCATCAAATGACACCGAGATGTCAAGTCCAGTTCTGAAGGCAAAGGGTAAAATAGACCCATGATGTCCAAACTCAGGGGCACATCAGAATCACTCAGGGGCATTGTTAGAAATCCTAGTTCCTAGGGTCCACCCCAGGCCACTGGTCTAGACTCTGATGTGAGGCCAAGTTTAGTCATCACGGAATGAGATGAGCTGGTGTTTTACCAGATTAAATGAGTATTTCATTGTTGTTGACTTAACTCTTACTCTTAAGGCTCCATGTGGCCTTTAACAGAAGGAAACCTGTTTGAAATTTAATGGTACATTTTATTAAAGCTATTTATCTACATGATTTTTGTCCCTATGTGGTTAATAAACTCCATGCAGGTGGTAGATGCTTGCCAAATGTTTGCTGAATGGATAAATGAAAGAGATGGAGCCACTGGAGGACTCTGTTGTCTTCCAAAGCTAGCAGGATGAACAGAGAGCATTTACCTCTAAAGCCTCTATAAATTATTCATTTGTGCACGTTCACCTGTTATATGGATGAAGTCATAATTTTCGACTTAGATGCCTAGAATCCTCCACTATTGTTAGGTCATCAGAACAAGCCAGGATTAACCTTCAGAGGGGTTCCTGGATCAATGTGACAAGGCACTTTCTTTCATAGTCCCTTTCCTGAAATGGCCTTTGGTAATAGTACAATAACCCAAATACAAAGAAATTTATCCCTAACCTAATCCTAGAGGTGGCACAAATATTCCCAGTTCAACTCCTGAAGGGCTGACCTAGAAGACTGGCCTCTGAAAATGATTGGGCCGAGAGTGCCAGCCATGGGGGATGGTTGAGCCACAATGACCAGCCTCCACTTGGTGTAAGTCCAAAGGTCAAAATGTGACATCAGTGTAGGCCCCCGACGCCCTGGATGACAGAGACCTGACCTACTTTGACATCTGGGGCAATATACAAAGGCCAAGGAAAAAGAGCTTGTGCTGCAGCAGTTCCAAAGCAGGAACAGAATTCCAGATGCTCTGCTAAAGGAAGGCTAGACTTCAAGCATAACTTTCAGGCAAAGGGAAGAGCTGTGAGCTGAGATTCAGTGGGTGGGGTCTGGGATTCTGAGGGACATCCTGCCTCCTAGGAAGAAGGGGGATCAGTCGGCTGTGCAGACAGTAATGAGTTGCTGGTGGAGAGTCTGACTACGTGCTTTCATGTCACTGATGAGTGTGACATCGTTGAAAGAGTTGGGACAGAAGCCAGGTTGCAGTGAGCTAAGAATATGTTTTTGAAAAGCTCAGATGAGATGGAAAAGTAGGTCAGGGTGCTAGAAAGAAATGCCATAAGGAAGGAAGATTTTTGTTCTGTTGTTATGTGCTTGGCTCTATTTATAGGATTAAGGGGACTTGAACATATACAATGTCTGAGGAAAGGAGAGGCTTAAAACACAGGAAGGAAAATGATAAAGGAACAAAGATGGATGTGAGGTAAAGAGATGGGACCATCAACACTAGTTACAGGTAGTGTTAGTTAATAGATATTTATTGAGCACTTACTATGTGCCAGGCACTGTCGTAAGTGCTGGAATGAACAACACAGACACAGATATAGTCCTTTCCTAGTGACATTAGGGTTTAGAAGAGAGGGTGTTTTCTTTCAGGCCTCTTTAGTTGGAAGTTCCAGTAACCCAACCTGCTTAAGAGAAAAAGAGAACTGACTAATTCATGTAACTGAAAAATATCCAGGCATGGCTGCCTCCAAAGACTCAACAAAATGTTGTCGGGCATCTCTCTCCCTCTCCCTCTCTCTCCCTCCCAGTCCCACTTTTCTCAAGCAGTCTGGACCCATGTAGTAGCAAATATGGTGCCCTCATCTCCATCATTACATGGCTCATGAGGTCAATGGTTTCAGTAAAATAAACTACATCTCAATGGCTCTGCCAAGAGTCTCTGGACTGACTCTGAGGGGCTCAGGTTTCAGTTATGTGCTCATTCTGACCTATTTCTGTGGCCAGAAAGTTGGTGTGTTTTGATTGGCCCCAAACTGGTCACATGTCCTCTCTGGAGCAGGAGTTGGGGTAGGGTCAACGCCAACTCAACCACATGGATTAAGAAAGGAAAAGGATCATTCCAAAAAGGCAATTGGGCTTCTTAGAAGAAGGGACGTGGTTGAGGCAAAAAGAACAAGAGTTCACTACAGAAGGAGTGCCCTTGAACAGAAGAACAGGCCTCCCATCTCTTCAGGCTGGAGGGGAAGAGGGAAGGATTGCTGCCAGGTGGACAACTTTGAAGATGCAGGGTGAGAATGGGAAGGTCGGTACCTTGCACACTGGTTTTCCTGGAAAAGTGAAGGCCAGTCCATGTTCAGAGAGGGTGGGGGTAGAGGTAAGTTAGGAGACTTGTGGGCAAGGGTTAAGGTTTGGAAGAGCAGCTGAGGGAAACAGGAGAAGGAGCTGGCCCGTGACAAAAGGATCGCTAATGGTTAGCAGATTTTGAAAACCATGAATTTGTCATGGCCCTAATCTGCACAGTTACACGATTTTCTCCACGGGCTCAGCCCTGAATAATGATAGCCATGGTCATCTGTGAAGAAATGCACCGCAAAGAGCCCAATCTTCCTACCCATTCTGGGACAATTTGGCCATCAGGCAGACACCCAGGAGCTGTATTCATACCAGGGCTCCTAAGCCCCCCGGGCGAAGGGGTGAAGATGGACAGAGAATGGGCCTGTAGGACACTGACTCTTGGTGCTACAACCTTCCCACACCTCAGGAAACCAGCCACCAAGGACAGGAAACTCACTAGGTGGCCTGAGAATACCCAGTACTTAGACCCTGGCTCCTTGGAGATGAAGAATGTGCAGGCTGCTCCTCTGGCTGGTACCTGGCAAACACTTCCCAGCCCCACCCTTGGTACTCTTCTCCACCTCTAAGCTGTTGAAGAATTAACTTTTTAAGCTCCCTCCGAATACCAGGCACTTTTAGTTTGATATCCCATTTAGCCCTCTCATCATACTGATAAGATGGATATTATCACTCTAATTTTACAGAAGAGTATATTGAAGCTCAAGATGCTGATAAACTTGCCCAAGGTGACACAGCTGGCAGCTCTCTCCTAGCACAGCCGGGAGAGGGTCTGGGGTGTGGAAGGCCATATCTGTCTCAGTCATGTGCCTTCCTGTTTTCCATCACTGGGTATCCAAGAACACTGCTCCCTCCACTGGGACCCAAAGATTCCTAGAGGTCGTCGAATGTATTCTCAGGATCTGTGAGAATGTTTTCTGTCTTTAAAGACCCTGTACTTTGCTTGCGTTTCAGAGACTTTGGCCTGGAGAACTGTGCTCGCTTGTGGGGAGGTACTTCTGAGTCCTGAGCGGGTTGGGCAGGAGCTTGAGGGGCAAGTACTAAGCGTGTCCTGGTGTGGGTCGCAAAACACCGGGGCCACCCTGGCTGACCACAGCAGTATCTTTGCCAGGGATGTGTTAGAGAGGATGGTTGTGGCTTCCCAGCAAGTCAGGTGGAGGCATGCAGGCTGCCAAATGGAAAATGTCAAGGACAATAATGCTTACAGCAGAAAAAAACTTGACTGACCTTCAGGGGGCAAGGTGCTAAGTTTTAACACTCAAGGAGGCCCAGACTGTACTTCAGGGCAAGTGTCACCCACTCCCACTCTTGTTCCCAGGACTATGGGGACTTGGAAAAAGGACAGTTCGAAGATTAGCCCTGCATAGAACATTACATCTAAAAAGCACTTCCACTTAAAAAAATATTTTACTCCTTCCAAAAGCCCCTCCAAGGAGGTGCTATTAAGCCCATCTTATAGGGGAAGAAACAGAAGTCAGTAGGGCAGGTCACACAGCAAGATAGTAGTGGGGCAGAAATCAGTCTCAGGGCCTTCCAGTCCAGGTCGGTTCCACTGAGCCCCCTTGAAGCACCTTTCCCGCCAGTGCCAGAAGAGATCAGTATGGAGGTCAGTTGCTGTCTCGAGTTATCTAGTTAATATAGTTTCATATCAATGTGCCATTTTCTCTTCCTGTAAACAGTCAGTGAATCAACAGATGTTTGACAAAGGAATATTCTTTGGTGGAAAGTTGCAAAATGGGACAAAGGTCTTTAATACTTCACACTCAGTTGATGAGAAGTTTTCTCTGACTACCCACCAAGTAAGGCCCTCCCTTAAATAAAGTCAAATATGCCATTTGCTTTCATTGCCATGGTGAGCACAGGTAAGGCATATGGATTTTGGCTTTGGTAATAAAAAGGAAGAAATGGGACTTTGGAAAGCACTATGTGTTAAACAGTGAATGCCCTTCATTTGGTCCTTCTCACTATGCTTTGTTTTCTGGACTACGCCCCTCAGAACCATCCATACCTGTCTAAAGCAGAGACAGTGAACTGGCAGTACTCGGGCCAGAGCCACCTGGCTGATGGGATTTGACCTCCACGGTTTTTTCACAGTATTTTAAAAAATGTTTATCTGGTAACTACTATTTAACATTTGGTGAAGACCATTAAAAAAAAATCAGATTTCTGACCCAACACAAAAACCAACAAGCTGATAAGAAAATGGACAAAAGACTTGAACAGACATTTCTCCAAAGATATACAAATGGTCAACAAGCACATGAAAAAATGAACAATATAACTAATCATGAGGGAAATGAAAATCAAAACCACAGTGAGATACCACTTTATACCCATTAGGATGGCTATTACCATTAAGAAAGAAAAAAAGAAGGAAGGAAGGAAGGGAGAGAGGGAGGTAGGGAGGGAGGAAGGAAGATAACAAGTATTTGTAGGATGTGGAGAAACTGAACCCTTGTGCATTGCTGGGGGGAATGTAAAATGGGATAGACATTGAGGAAAATAACATAGCAATTCCTCAAAAAAATTAAAATAAAATTACCATACAATCCAGCAATTCCAATTCTGGGTATATACCGAAGATAACTGAAAACAAAGACTTGAACAGATATTTGTACACCCATGTTCATAGAGCTTTATTTACAATAGTTAAAAGGCAGAAGCAACCCAAATGTCCGAAGAGGGATGAATGGTTTAACAAAACATGGTATATTTATGCTATGATAGTATTCAGCCTTTAAAAGGAAGGAAATTCTGACACATGCTACAACATGGAAGAAACTTGAGACATTATACTAAGAGAAATAAGCCATTCACAAAATGACAAATATGTTATGACTCCACCCATATGAGTTATCTATAGCAGTGAATTCACAGAGGTAGAAAGTAGAATGAATTTGCAACACTCTAGCAACTACTTACATAGCATTAACAGAGGCGTTGATGGTATCGTGGTTAGTGTAACTGCCTTCCATAGCATTTATATTGTATTTACAACTACTTACATTGCATTTGCATTGTATTAGGTATTATAAGTAATTTAGAGTTGCTTTAAAGTATACAAGAGGATTGTGTAGGCTATATGCAAATACTATGCCATTTCATATAAGGGATGAGTATCCTCAGATTTTGGAATCTGCAGGGGGTCTTAGAACCAATCCCTCACAGATACCAGGGACCACTGTATATATATAGGTCTCATCTCAGGCAGGACCCCATCATATTTTCTAAGCAGGGAAGACTCTTCTGCATGTGAATGTTTTTCCTGGGCCTGGTTGGTCAGGTGGAAGACCACTTATAGCACACAGTATATCTCAGCTGGGACCCAGGAAGCTTGGAGATTCACAAATCCCTCCAGCCAGGGCAAAAAACCCAGGAACACTGTTTTCAGTTCCACACGTAAGAATCTTGGAAATCACCACTCAGTGCTAACAAGTAAAAAGCTGAACAGACTGAAAAACAAGCATTGCTTCTTGGATTCATAAGAGAGGGAGAACACAGGGCAAACCACTGCCCCTAATATTGGAGAGACAGACAGGCAAATGCAGGGAGTCACAGCTTACCTGAGCAGAGATTCTTGAGCAGAAACTACTGTGGGAACAAGTGCCAGGGTAGGAAAACCTGAACTGTAATTAATCAATTAAAGAAGGCTCAATGTGGACAATTCTAAGAGTTAAAAACTACAGGGGACCCAGTCTTAGGGAGTGCCCCAAATTTTGAGTTTTACCTCCAAGAACTTGACCAGTTTCTCACAGGAAATATCTAAGAAAAATCCCCTCAGGCTTCCAGCAGGGGAGGGGGAAAAGGAGCCATTTTGAAATAGGTCAGAGCATCAAAACACAGCTGTTCTTAATAAGGCCTGCCCCCAGGGGAAACTAGTTAACCAGAGGTAATCTGCTGAGGTATTATCAGAGCCTAACTGGCCCGGAAGGGATATACCCAACTCCATCCCATCCTGTCCCACCTAAGCGGGAGAAAAATACTTGTGAAGTTCAAAGTCCAGAGGCAAGAGACTGAGTCCTAAAAATAGGACTATAGAACTGTCCATCTCTTCCCACACATCACTGCCACATTACTAAAGGCCTATATACAGAAGTTTCTTTTACCAGGTACATCATGTCCAGTTATCAAGAAAAAATTACAAGGTATACTACATAGAAAAAAAAAACAAACCTCACTTTTTTTAAGAGACAGATCACACATCAGAACCAGACATGTGTCCCAGAAGCTGAATAATGTCTTAGGGCTCCCCGAAATACTGAGCTGCTTTATTTACCTAACAAATATCAAAAGAAATTAGGATGCAACCTGTTTGCCTGCTAACATCGCTGGTGTTGGAATTATCACACCAAGAATTTTAAACAACTATGATTAATATGCTAAGGGATCTAGTGGATAAAGTAGACAGAATGAAAGAACAAATGGGCAATGTAAACAGAGATGAAAATCCTTAGAAAAAAAACAAAAAGAAAAGCTTGAGGTCAAAACCAGTAAAACAGAAATGGAGAATGCCTGTGATGGGCTTGTTAGTAGATTGGATACAGCTGAATAAAGAATCTCTGTGCTTGAGGATACAGCAGTAGAAACTTCCAAAAGTTAAAAAGAACAAATAAAAAAAACAGAAGTGAATATCCGAGGACTGTGGGACAACTACAGAAGGTGTAACATATGTGCAATAGGAATACCAGAAGAAGAAACTAAGAAAGAAACAGAAGAACTAATTGAAACAATAATGACTAAGAATTTCCCAAGTTAATGTCAGACACCAAACCACATATCCAGGAAACCCAGAGAACACCAAGCAGGATAAATGAAAACAAAAACAAAAACTAAAATAAAAACAAAAAAAAACCTCTCCACCTAGGCATATCATTTTCAAACAACACAAAATCAAAGAAAAATTCCTGAAAGAAGCTGGGGGTGGGGGAGGGGTGGGGGGAAACACTTACTTATAGAGAAACAAAGATAAGAATTATATTCAACTTCTCAGAAATCATGCAAGAAAGAAGAGTGGGATGAAATATTGAAGATGTTGAAAGAAAAAACCTACCACATTAGAATGCTGTACCCTGCAAAATTGTCCTTCAAAACTGAAGCAGGAATAAAGATTTTCTCAGGCAAACAAAAATTGAAGGAATATGTTGCTAGTAGACCTGCCCTGCAAGAAATGTTTAAAAAAAAGTTCTTTAGAGAGAAGAAAAATGATATGGGTCAGGAACTCGGATCTACAAAAAGAAAGGAAGTGCATCAAAGAAGGAATAGTGAAGGTAAAATTTGTTTTTGTTTTTCTTTATCTTTATTCTTTTGACAAATGTTTGTTCAAAATAACAAAAGCAACAATGTATGTGATTAGGTATGCTTATCTATATATCTTTAATATGTGTGTGTGTATATATATGCTTATGTATGTTTATATATAAGTAAAATGAACGACAGAAATGACACAAGAAAAGGGAGGGAGAAATCAGGATTATTTTGTTATTATAAGGTACTTGCACAACCCAGGAATTAATACAGACCCAGACTTTACACCATTTGTGAGAATTAACTAAAAATACATCATAGACCTAAATGTAAAATGCAAAACTATAAAACTCCTATAAGATATCACAGAAAGAAATCTAGATGACCTTGGGTAAAGTGATGACTTTTAGATACAAATCAAAAGCATCATCCATGAAAGAAATAATTAATAAGCTGGACTTCATTCAAATTAAAAACTTTGTTCTGCAGAAGACAATGTCAAGAGGCGGCGGAGTCAACATGGCGTACTAGGAGGACATGGAATTTGTGTCTCCTCACAACTAGGGTACCTACCAGACACCAGTGGGGGGGCATGGACACCTAAGGGGACAGGAGGAACCCCCAGCAACCAGCTTGTGGGATCTTGGTTCCCAGGCTAGAGGTCAGGCCTGAGCTCCTGTGGTGGGAGCTCTGAGTCCAAACTGCTGGACTAGCAGAGAACCTCAGACCCCAGGAAATATCAATTGGAGTGAGGCCTCCTGGAGGTCCTCATCTCAGCACCAAGACCCATCTCTATCCAACTGCCTGCAACTCCAGTGATGGACGTCTCAGGCCAAATAACCAGTAAGACAGGAATACAGCACCACCCAGCAAAAATAAAAAAAAATAAATAAATAAGAAATGACAAAAAAAAATTGTTACGGACAAAGGAGCAAGGTAAAAACCTACAAGACCAAATAAATGAAGATGAAATAAGCAACCTAACTTAAAGAGAATTCAGAATAATGATACTGAAGATGATCCAAAATCTCAGGAACAGAATGGAGAAAACATGAGAAACTTTAACAAGGATCTAAAAGAACTAAAGAGCAAACAAACACTGATGAATAACACAATTACTGAAATTTAAAAAAATTCTAGAAGGAATCAATAACACAATAACTGAGGCAGAAGAACGGATCAGTGAGCTGGAGGATAAAATGGTGGAAATAACTGCCAGAGAGCAGAATAAAGAACAAAGAATGAAAAGAATTGAGGACAGTCTCCGAGACCTCTGGGACAACATTAAATGCACCAACATTCGAATTATAGGGGTCCCAGAAAAAGAAGAAAAAGAGAAAGGGTCTGAAAAAATATTTGAAGAGATTATAGTCAAAAACTTCCCTAATATGGGAAAGGAAATAGTCAATCAAGACCAGGAAGCACAGAGAGTACCACACAGGATACACCCAAAGAGAAACATGCCGAGACACATATTAGTCAAACTATCAAAAATTAAATACAAAGAAAAAATACTAAAAGCAGCAAGGGAAAAACAACAAATAACATACAAGGGAATCCCCATAAGGTTAACAGCTGATCTTTCAGCAGAAACTCTGCAAGCCAGAAGGGAGTGGCAGGACATATTTAAAGTGATGAAAGGGAAAACTTACAACCAACACTACTCTACCCAGCAAGGATCTCATTCAGAGTCGACGGAGAAATCAAAACCTTTACAAACAAGCAAAAGTTAAGAGGATTCAGCACCACCGAAATAGCTCTACAACAAATGCTAAAGGAACTTCTTTAGGCAGGAAACACAAGAAAAGGAAAAGACCTATAAAAACAAACCCAAAAGAAACAAGAAAATGGTAATAGGAACATACAAATCGACAATTACCTCAAATGTAAATGGATTAAATGATCCTACAAAAAGACATAAACTGGTGGAATGGATACAAAAACAAGACCTGTACATATGCTGTCCATAAGAGACTCACTTCAGACGTAGGGACACATACAGACTGAAAGTGAGGGGATGGAAAAAGATACTCCATGCAAATAGAAATCAAAATAAAGCTGGAGTAGCAATTCTCATATCAGACGAAATAGAGTTTAAAATAAAGACTATTACAAGAGACAAAGAAGGACACTACATAATGATTAAGGGATCAATCCAAGAGAAGATTTAACAATTGTAAATATTTATGCACCCAACATAGGAGCACCTCAATACATAAGGCAAATGCTAACAGCCATAAAAGGGGAAAACGACAGTAACACAATAATAGTAGGGGACATTAAGAGCCCACTTTCACCAATGGACAGATCATCCAAAATGAAAATAAAAAAGGAAACACAACCTTTAAACGACACATTAAACAAGCTGGACTTAATTAATATTTATAGGACAGTCCATCCAAAAACAACAGAATACATTTTCTTCTCAAGTGCTCATGGAACATTCTCCAGGATAGATCATATCTTGGGTCACAAATCAAGCCTTGGTAAATTTAAGAAAATGGAAATTATATCAAGTATCTTTTCTGACCACAGTGCTATGAGACTAGATATCAATTACAAGAAAAAAAAATACAAACACATGGAGGCTAAGCAATATGCGACTAAATAACCAAAAGATCACTGAAGAAATCAAAGAGGAAATCCCAAAATACCTAGAAACAAATGACAATGAAATCATGATGACCCAAATCCTATGGGATGCAGCAAAAGCAGTTTGAAGAGGGATGTTTATAGCAATATAATCCTACCTCAAGAAACAAGAAATATCTGAAATAAACAACCTAACCTTACACTTAAAGCAACTAGAGAAAGAAGAACAAAAACAGACCAAAGTTAGCAGAAGGAAAGAAATCATAAAGATCAGATCAGAAATAAATGAAAAACAAATGAAAGAAATAATAGCAAAGATCAATAAAACTAAAAGCTGGTTCTTTGAGAAGATAAACAAAATTAATAAACCACTAGCCAGACTCATAAAGAAAAAAAGGGAGAAGACTCAAATCAACAGAATTAGAAATGAAAAAGAAGTAACAACTGACACAGCAGACATATAAAGGATCATAAGAGATTACTACAAGCAACTATATGCCGCTAAAATGGACAACCTGGAAGAAATGGACAAATTCTTAGAAAAGCACAACCTTCCAAGACTGAACCAGGAAGAAATGGAAAATATAAACAGACCAATCACAAGTACTAAAATTGAAACTGTGATTAAAAATCTTCCAACAAACAAACGCCCAGGACCAGATGGCTTCACAGGCGAATTCTATCAAACATTTACAGAAGAGCTAACACCTATCCTTCTCAAACTCTTCCAAAATATAGCAGAGGGAGGAACACTTCCAAACTCATTCTACGAGGCCACCATCACCCTGATACCAAAACCAGACAAAGATGTCACAAAAAAGAAAACTACAGGCCAATATCACTGATGAACATAGATGTAAAAATCCTCAATAAAGTACCAGCAAACAGAATCCAACAGCACATTAAAAGGATCATACACCATGATCAAGTGGGGTTTATCCCAGGAATTCAAGGATTCTTCAACATATGCAAATCAATCAATGTGATCCACCATATTAACAAATTTAAGGGTTAAAACCATATGATCATCTGAATAGATGCAGAAAATGCTTTTGACAAAATTCAACACCGATTTATGATAAAAACTCTCCAGAAAGTGGGCCTAGAGGGAACCAACATCAACATAATAAAGGCCATACATGAAAAACTCACAGCCAACATCACTCTCAGTGGTGAAAAAGTGAAATCATTTCCTCTAAGATCAGGAACAAGACAAGGTTGCCCACTCTCACCACTACTATTCAACATTGTTTTGGAAGTTTTAGCCATAGCCATCAGAGAAGAAAAAGAAATAAAAGGAATCCAAATCAGAAAAGAAGAAGTAAAACTGTCAGTGCTTGCAGAAGACATGATACTGTACATAGAGAATCCTAAAGATGCTACCAGAAAACTACTAGAGCTAACCAATAAATTTGGTAGAGTAGGAGTATACAAAATTAATGCACATCTACTACCCAAAGCAATCTACAGATTCAATGAAATCCCTATCAAACTACCACTGGCATTTTTCACAGAACTAGAACAAAAAATTTCACAATTTGTATGGAAACGCAAAAGACCCCGAATAGCCAAAGCAACCTTGAGAACAAAAAACGGAGCTGGAGGAATCAGGCTTCCTTACTTCAGACTATACTACAAAGCTACAGTAATCAAGACAGTATGGTACTGGCACAAAAACAGAAATATAGATCAATGGAACAGGATAGAAAGCCCAGAGATAAACCCACGCACATATGGTCACCTTACCTTTGACAAAGGAGGCAGGAATGTACAGTGGAGAAAGGACAGCCTCTTCAATAAGTGGTGCTGGGAAAACTGGACAGCTACATGTAAAAGTATGAGATTAGATCACTCCCTAACACCATACACAAAAATAAGCTCAAAATGTATTAAAGACCTAAATGTAAGGCCAGAAACTATCAAACTCTTAGAGGAAAACATAGGCAGGACACTCTATGACATAAATCACAGCAAGGTCCTTTTTGACCCACCTCCTAGAGAAATGGAAATAAAAACAAAAGTAAACAAATGGGACCTAATGAAACTTAAAAGCTTTTGTGCAGCAAAGGAAACCATAAAGAAGACCAAAAGACAACCCTCAGAATGGGAGAAAATATTTGCAAATGAAGCAACTGACAAAGGATTAATCTCTAAAATATACAAGCAGCTCACGCAGCTCAATATCAAATAAACAAACAACCCAATCCAAAAATGGGCAGAAGACCTAAATAGACATTTCTCCAAAGAAGATATACAGATTGCCAACAAACACATGAAAGAATGCTCAACATCACTAATCATTAGAGAAATGCAAATCAAAACTACAATGAGATATCATCTCACACTGGTCAGAATGGCCATCATCAAAAAATCTACAAACAATAAATGCTGGAGAGGGTGTGGAGAAAAGGGAACCCTCTTACACTGTTGGTGGGAATGTAAATTGATACAGCCACTGTGGAGAACAGTAAGGAGGTTCCTTAAAAAACTACAAATAGAACTACCATACGACCCAGCAATCCCACTACTGGGCATATACCCTGAGAAAACCATAATTCAAAAAGAGTCATGTACCAAAATGTTCATTGCAGCTCTATTTACAATAGCCCAGAGATGGAAACAACCTAAGTGTCCATCATCGGATGAATGGATAAAGAAGATGTGGCACATATATACAATGGAATATTACTCAGCCATAAAAAGAAACGAAATTGAGCTATTTGTAATGAGGTGGATAGACCTAGAGTCTGTCATACAGAGTGAAGTAAGTCAGAAAGAGAAAGACAAATACCATATGCTAACACATATATATGGAATTTAAGAAAAAAAAATGTCATGAAAAACCTAGGGGTGAAACAGGAATAAAGACACAGACTTACTAGAGAATGGACTTGAGGCTACGGGGAGGGGGAAGGGTAAAAGGTGACAAAGCAAGAGAGAGGCATGGACATATATACACTACCAAACGTAAGGGAGATAACCAGTGGGAAGCAGCCACATAGCACAGGGAGATCAGCTTGGTGCTTTGTGACCGCCTGGAGGGGTGGGATAGGGAGGGTGGGAGGGAGGGAGACGCAAGCGGGAAGAGATATGGGAACATATGTATATATATAACTGATTCATTTTGTTGTGAAGCTGAAACTAACATACCATTGTAAAGCAATTATACTCCAATAAAGATGTTAAAATTAAAAAAAAACAAACAACAACAACAAAAAAAACAAAATTAATGCACAGAAATCTTTTGCATTCCTATACACTAATGATGAAAAATCTGAAAGAGAAATTAAGGAAACACTCCCACTACCACTGCAACAAAAAAGAATAAAATACCTAGGAATAAACCTACCTAAGGAGACAAAAGACCTGTATGCAGAAAACTATAAGACACTGATGAAAGAAATTAAAGATGATACAAACAGATGGAGAGATATACTATGTTCTTGGATTGGAAGAATCAACATTGTGAAAATGACTATACTACCCAAAGCAATCTACTGATTCAATGCAATCCCTATCAAACCACCATTGGCATTTTTCACAGAACTAGAACAAAAAATTTCACAATTTGTATTGAAACACAAAAGACCCTGAATAGCCAAAGCAACCTTCAGGAAGAAAAACGGAGCTGGAGGAATCAGGCTCCCTGACTTCAGACTATACTACAAAGCTACAGTAATCAAGGCAGTATGGTACTGGAACAAAAACAGAAATATAGATCAATGGAACAGGATAGAAAGCTCAGACATAAACCCACGCACCTATGGTCACCTTATCTTTGATAAAGGAGGCAAGAGTATATAATGGAGAAAAGACAGCCTCATCAATAAGTGGTACTAGGAAAACTGGACAGCAACATGTAAAAAATGAAATAGAACACTCCCTAAAACCATACACAAAAATAAACTCAATATGGATTAAAGACCTAATAAGGCCAGACACTATCAAACTCTTAGAGGAAAACATAGGCAGAACACCCTTTGACATAAATCACAGCAAGATCCTTTTTGACCCACCTCCTAGAGAAATGGAAATAAAAACAAAAATAAACAAATGAGACCTAATGCAACTTCAAAGCTTTTGCACAGCAAAGGAAACCATAAAAAAGACAGACAACTCTCAGAATGGGAGAAAATATTTGCAAACGAAGCAACTGAGAAAGGATTAATCTTCAAAATATACAAGCAGCTCATGCAGCTCAATATCAAAAAAACAAACAACCCAATCCAAAAATGGGCAGAAGACCTAAATAGACATTTCTCCAAAGAAGATATACAGATTGCCAACAAACACATGAAAGGATGCTCAACATCACTAATCATTAGAGATATGCAGATCAAAACCACAATGAGGTATCACCTCACACCAGTCAGAATGGCCATCATCAAAAAATCTACAAACAATAAATGCTGGAGAGGGTGTGGAGAAAAAGGAACCCTCTTTCACTGTTGGTAGGAATGTAAATTGGTATAGCCACTATGGAGAACAGTATGGAGGTTCCTTGAAAAACTAAAAATAGAACTACCATAAGGCCCAGCAAATCCACTACTCGGCATATACTCTGAGAAAACCATAATTCAGAAAAATTCAAGCACCACAATGTTCACTGCAGCTCTATTTACAATAGCCAGTACATGGAAGCAACCTAAGTGTCCATCAACAGTTGAATGGATAAAGATGTGGCACATATATACAATGGAATATTACTCAGCCATAAAAAGAAACGAAATTGAGTTATTTGTAGTGAGGTAGATGGACCTAGAGTCTTTCATACAGAGTGAAGTAAGTGAGAACAAGAAAAACAAATACTGTATGTGAACACATATATATGGAATCTAAAAAAAAAAATGGTTCTGATGAACCTAGGGGCAGGACAGGAATAAAGACATAGACCAAGAGAATGGACTTGAGTACATGGGGAGGTGGAATGGTAAGCTGGGACGAGGTGAAAGCATAGCATTGACATATGTACACTATCAAATGTAAAATAGATAGCTAGTGGGAAGCAGCTACATAGCACAGGGAGATCAGCTCGGTGCTTTGTGACTACCTAGATGGGTGGGATAGGGAGGGTGGGAGGGAGATGCAAGAGAGAGGGGATATGGGGATATACGTATGCTTATAGCTGATTCACTTTGTTATACAGCAGAAAATAACTCAACACTGTAAAGCAATTATATTCCAATAAAGATGTTTTAAAAAAAAAAAGACAATGTCAAGAGAATGAGAAGACAACCCAGAGACTGGGAGAATGTCTTGCAAAAGACACATCTGATAAAGGATGTTATCCAAAATATACAAAGAACTCTTAAAACCCAACAATAAGGAAATGAACAAACCAATAAAAATGGGCCAAAGACCTAATGAGACTCACCAAATAAGATATACAGATGGCAAATAAACATATGAAGTCTTTGTCATGTCTACTGCAAGAATGAAGACCATTCTCAGCAATCAGGCTGTCCACATTCTCGAAAATATTGACATTACTCTGAAAGAACACACAGTTATTATGAAGGGCCCCTGAGGAATCCTGAAGAAGGATTTCAGTCACATCAAAGTAGAACTCAGTTTCCTTGGAAAGAAAAGAAGAGGCTCCAGGCTGACAAATGTTGGGGAAATAGAAAGGGACTGGTACCTCTAGCACTATCTGTAGTCACGTACAGTGCACGACCAAGAGTGTCACCCTGGGCTTCCATCACAAGATGAGGCTGTGTATGCTCACTTCCCCATCAATGCCATTATTCAGAAGAATGTGCCTCTTGTTGAAATCCAAAATTTCTTGGGTGAAAAATAGATCCACAAAGGTTGGATGAGGCCAGGAGTTGCTTGCTCCGTATCTCAAGCCCAGAAAGATGCGTTAATTCTTGAAGGAAACAGCAGTGGACTTAAATCAAATTTAGCTGCTTTTTTTCAGCAGGCCACAACAGTTAAAAACAAGGATATCAGAAAATTTCTGGGTAGTATCTACGTCTCTGAAAAAGGAACAGTTCAGCAGCCTGCTGAAAAAGTTTTAAGATGTCCAGCTACCGAAACAAGATGCTGAATGATTCCCAAGACATATTTGTGATACTTTAAAGATACAGTAAAAGCCCTGTATTGAAAAGAAAAGATATTCCACATCACATGTCATCAGGGAAATGCAAATTAAAACCACAGTGAGAGGTCTTCCCTGGTGGTGCAGTGGTTGAGAGTCGCCTGCCGATGCAGGGAACACGGGTTCGTGCCCCGGTCCGGGAGGATCCCACATACCGCGGAGCGGCTGGGCCCGTGAGCCATGGCCGCTGAGCCTGAGTATCCGGAGCCTGTGCTCCGCAACGGGAGAGGCCACAACAGTGAGAGGCTCGCGTACTGCAAAAAAGAAAACGAACAAAAAAAAAAAACACAGTGAGATTCCACTACACACCCAGTAAAATGGCCAAAATCCACAACGCTGGCAAATGCTGGGAGGATGTTGAGCAACAGGAACTCTCATACATTGTTGGTGGGAATGTAAAATGTACAGCCACTTTGGAACACACTTTGGCAGTTTCTTACAAAACTAAACATACTCTTAACACATGATCCAGCAATTGTGCTCCTTGGTATTTACCCAAAGAAACTGAAAACTTATGTCCACACAAAAACCTTCATATGGATGTTTACGGCAGCTTTTCTCATAATTGCCCAAACTTGGAAACAACCAAGATGTTGTTTCAGTAGGTGAATGGATAAATAAACTGAAGTACATCCAGACAATGGAATATTATTCAACACTGAAAAGAAATGAGCTATCAAGCCATGAAAAGACACAGAGGAAACTTAAACGCATATCACTAACTAAAAGATGCCAATCTGAGAAGGATACATACTACATGATTCCAACTATATGACATTCTGGAATAGAAAAACTATGGATATGGTATTTGCCAGGGGTTAGTGAAAAGAGAGGGATTAATAGGTGGATCACAGACGATCTTTAGGGGAGTGAAAACACTGTATGATACATGCCATTATACATTTGTCTGAACCTGTACACCGTACAACACCAATGGAAACTATGGACTTTGAGTGATTATGATGTGTCAGTGCAGATTTACCAATTTCAACAAATGTAGCCCTCTGGTGGGAGATGTTGATGATGCAGGGAGGCTATGCATGTGTGGGGGAAGGAAGATATATGGAAAATCTCTTTACCTCCCTCTCAATTTTGCTATGAACTCAAAACTACTCTAAAAAAATAAAGTCTTTAAAGAAACCCAGGAGCTGGCTGAGGTCTCCCTGATACACTGAGGTGGGCCTCACAGGGCGGGCCCAGCAGCCCAATGCAGCAGCGCCCGCCGGGGCCATATTTTGGGAGTGACCCTGGACTGAGTAGGAGCGGTACCAAGATGGTGTTTGAAACAAGCACCAGATCAAAGAATAGATCTGAGAAAACAGAGGATATACAAGAAGGAAGAAGAAGGAAGCCCATCAGTTGGAATAGAATCACCAAATTGGAAGAACTAACAAGATGACAAATTGGGGGGGAAAGATAAGAGTTAAATTAGAGTCAGAGTGAGGTGCCGGGGCTTCTATGGCTGGTTCCATTTGTACCTCAGAAGCACAGAGCCCCAGTCTGAGTACTCCTGTCACATATGGGTATGGGGTACTTCCTCTCCCTAGAGACAGCTACATGTGTCCCTGAGAAGGGGGAGAATACCAAACACAACGGATGACACCAGAAATACATTTATGGAATTTCAGTTCTCTGGAAACCTCTCAGACAATGTCCATTTCAGTAATATCATAAAATGACTTCTTCAACAGGCACAGTTTATAAGAGTAGAATTAGAAAGACAATTATAGAAAACTCTTGACAGTTGTGCAAACAGAAAATTGTTTCTAAGGGCTTACACAGTCAGCATTTGCTAATGTCCTGATCTTATGTCCAGTAGGCACTGGATGGCCAGGTTTCTGTGATCATGGCAGATGGAAGAGTTTCAAACTAAAGGCTGAATTTGACCATGGACTGACTTCCTCCTGGCCCTGAACCGATTTCCCATGACTGACTTAGTAATATAATTTGTGGTAATAATGTGTTAACATGTCATATAAATCTTCATATATTCAGCCCTGACTTTATTATTGTGGACCTCCTGGGGTGTGGATTCATTTCCTGTTAGGCAGCCTTTACATAGTTTTTGCTTTCCTTAGCCCATTTGTGCGAAGCTGTGCCTTTTTACTATGTTCGTACAAAGAAGTATATGGATAGGCACCTAAGCGCCATATTAATTGTTAACCCAGACCGGAGAAGTTACATAATTTTATTTATTTTATTTAATATACATTTCATTGTACAGAAAAATAAAAGTTAGAAGGAAAAAGCTTTATGTGTTAAATTAGTTAGAAAGAAAACTCAGTTAAGTTTTAATTAAATTAATTTTACTTAAGTGCTAATATTTTGAAACCCAAAACTAGAACATTCTGTTAAGGCGTATGGGTTATACACAACGGGGAGAGTTGTGTCCCAGAAGTTGAATAATGACCTAGGGCTCCGCCAAATACTGAGCTGCTTTATTTACCTAACTAACAAATATCTAAAGAAAATAGGATGGAACCTGTTTTCCTGCTAACGTTGATGATTGCTAGATAAATACAGAAAGGTCTGACATACAGTCAGGTATCAATAAAGGCAAGGGCATGAGTCCTAATTGAACAGCTCTTGTGTGCTAGGATTTCACCAGGTTCTGGGGGTACTGGGGTGAGGAAGGGGTCAGGTTAGGGATATGGGAAAAGCAGTTCTCTTATGTCCAAAGTTGTCTGGGCACTTCCACGGCTGAGTTCTCTGAACTCATCACTCACTTCCCCACTTCCCTAGTTTCAATAAGCATGTTGCTTGGAAACTCACATAAAATGTGAAGTGGGAGCATTGCAAAGCAACCTGTCATAACCCACCATGCCCTGTTTTATTACCTTTATGGTATTTCAAGGTGAAAGCCTATATTCAGCCTTGTCTTTTGCTTTCTCGGGGAAATTCCAGACAGCTGCAGAGAAGCTATGAAGCTTCTCGTGCCAGTTGGTGGGACCTTGTGCTCTCACACTCTGATCTGCAGGAAGCAGGTCCAGAGGTCGGCTCTTCTCTACGACAGGGATTAGTCTAGGAGCCATTTACTAAACTGGGCATGACCGCCAGTCCCTTTATCGCCTCCTAAATTCCACAGTACAACCTTAGATATGGAACCTTTTTTTCTTTCTTTCTTTTTTTAATTTAAGTTTTACATAAAGAAATAGCTTGGAAGCTATTTCCAGACCAATTTATCTGCTGTTATGGGAACCCTCTTTAAGGAAAAGACATAATCTGTCTAACATCCTTCATACACCCACTCCCCTTTCTCTTTTCTAATGAAAAATGTGCTGTGGTGAAACTCCCTCTGCATCAATCTTAGGCTCCAAAGGCCATCTGGCTAACACAGGACACTGTACTTTCCTGTGGCAAGAAAATGAACATTTTTTTTTAAGTGAATGAAAGTAATTCCTCACATTTTTTTGAGATATAGCAAAAAACTGGAAGAGAATCCTAGGAAAGAGCTAGCAAACATTGCCAATAGGCCAAAGTCTCTTCATATTTAACAGGAAGAGGGTGTTTGACCTTTTCTCCACACCACTGCGTATGTGAATTTCTGACCTTGCCCCTGCATTTCTTACTTGTTGTCTCTTGTACAGCAGGTGGTAAATCATCACTCCGCTGAACCCCAGCCCTGCTGGAAAGTGCCTCTGACTCTAGAAAGAACACTGTAGGTGACTGTTCAATTAAAGGCACAGGGTCTGCAGTCAAAAGATCTCCATTTGGGACCTGTGTCCATCACGTACTCATTATATAACTTCGAGTGATGTTATTTACACTAGCGAAGCCTGATTTCTCATCTGAAAAATGGGATAATAGTAGTACTTACTTCAGTTTCCTCATCTATTAAAAGGAAATAATAACATTATGTTTCTCCCTGGGTTAGTGTGAAGATGAAATAAAGAACACAAGGTGCATAGCACGGAGTGTGGTATATAGCAGGCATTCAAAAAACGGTAGTTACAAGGATAATGACAATAAGAGGATGGCATTGAGAAAATGACTTGCAGTTTAGGTTAGGACATACCAACACAGAGTGAGAAGAGCTCTCCTCTAGCCAGAATACAGTTTCTCTTGAAAAATGCCTAAAAGGCCTTGCTGTAGTTAGTCTAAACTAAGTTTATTCTGCTCTAACTACCCATCAGTTGTCTTTATACCTGTATGTCCCACAGGCAGCTCAGATTCAATGTATTTAAATTTAGGCATCTTAACTCTTTTTGACTGTCATGTCAACCATGTCCTTCTTTCTGTAGTATTTTAATGTTACCTATGCCTCCTGCAAACCAGCAGCCTGAGAGTCACCCTGAGACCTTCCCCAACCCTCTGCCTCCCTAATCTTTCACCTCCTGAATATGCCTTGAATCCATCATTCTCAGACCTTCCATATCATCACTGCCTTATTCGAAGCCTCATCCCCTCTCTCCTGTACTACTGCAATAACCTCTTAGCCACTCCTCCTCTCTAATCTCTTTGCTCTCTGCTCCACCCTCCATACATCCTTACCACACACATGATCATTCTAAAAAGCAATTTGATTGGTGTCACTTCTCTGACTAAGCCCCTGCAATAACTCCCTACCAATAAAAGGATTATCTGCAAACTCCTGGCCAAGTGTACAGGTCCTCCACGCTCTAACCCTCCCTTCCCACGCCAACCTCATCCCTGCCAATCTTTCATGATTGTCGAACATTCCTCTTATAATCTCAAGAATATTGTAGGGTCCAGACTCCAAGATGGTCCCCAATGATCCCCACCTCCTGGTGTTCATGACCTTGTGTAGTCTTCTCCCACTTTGTACCAAAGTTGGTCTGGGTGACCAACAGAATGGCAGAATGATAATAACCTAATCACTCCTGAGATTAGGTTATAATGACAAAGGCTTCTATCTTGGACTGTCTTTCTCTTGGATTACTTGCCCTATGGAAAGCCAGCTGCCATGTCATGTGAGTAATGCTATAGAGAGGCCATGGTGAGGAACTGAAACCTCCTGCTGACAGTCACGTGAGTGAGCTTGGAGACTGCTTCTCCAGCCCCTTCAGATGACCACAGTCCCAGCCAACACTTGAGAGCAACCTCATGACACACCATAAGGCAGGACCATCCAATTAAGATTCTCCCAGATTCATGACTCTCAGCAACTATGTGAGATCTCAGATACTTACTATTGTAAGCTGCTAAGTTTCAGAGTAATTTTTTATTCAGCAATAGATAATACAAAAATCATCTTCATTTAAACCTCCTTTCTCTTGTACATTCCTTTATACATGATATATACCATCCATCCATTGCCACCATGCAAGCCTCAGCTAAAAAGTCACTCACTCTATAAAGCTGTCCCGCTCCTCTTCCACACCCTGTCTGCACTGTCATTTGTGTTTACACAGCATCTGGTACTTAACTCCACTGTGACCCTTGTCACATTGTCCTCTGTGGTGGACTGAATAATGGTCCCCCCATGATGTCAACATCCTAATCGCCAGCACCTATAAATGTTACCTTATATGGCAAGAGGGACTTTGCATATGTGATTAAGTTAAGGATCTTGAGATGGGGAGTTTTCCTGGACTATCTGGATTTCATGGGTTACCTGGAGATCATCATAGAGACCCATATAAGAGGGACCCAAGAGGGGTCAGAGTGAGGAGAAAAGATGATGTGACCATGGAAGCAGACACTGATGGGCTTTGAAGATGGCGGAAGGGGCCACAAGCCAGGAAGACGTCAGCCACTAAAACCTAAAAAAGGCAAGAAGACAGATACTTCTCTAGAGCTTCCAGAAGGATGTGGCCTCCTGGCACCTGAGTTTAGCCAAATAAGATCCATTTTGGATTTCTGATCTCCAGAAGAGTAAGAGAACAAATGTGTATTATTTTAAGCCTCTAAATTTGTGGTCATTTGTTACAGCAGCTATAGAAAACTAACACATCCTGTATTTCTTTATTTATCCTGCCCTCCGCCCCCCTGCCCCATACACAGTAGACCGTTAACTCCTTGAAGATCCTGTCACATTTAACTGTCCCCAGGACCTAAAATAATGCCTGGCACATATCACTAAATATGTGTTGGTTAGTCAAATAAATGAACTAGTCTAAACTCTTCAGGTTACAACTTGAATATTTCACTATACAGTCGCCCCTCAGTATCTGCGGGGGATTGGTTGCAGGACCCTCACAGATACCAAAATCCTCAGATGCTCAGGTCCCTTATATAAAATGGTGCAGTATAGTTGCCCTCTGAATCCACAGGTTCCTCATCTGCAGATACAGAGGACCAACTATATAATCAAAGGTATTGACTTCCTTCAAGCAATTTTTTTTTTCCTGGTAAAATGTCACTGGTTTTCATAGATCCAGATAGAAATACAATTCCTGTCTAGAAAAAAAATCTCAAAAATCTCTTATCCTTGGAGCAAAAGAATGTCAGAGGTCATCTCCTGGGTGTAATGACTGAGATAGAATATATTTCTGGAGTAGATTCTTTTCTTCTTAAGTGCGAGTCCTAAAAGAGGCATGAAATTGTGGGCAGAGTCCAATGGAGTAACACAAACGTTAAGTAAAGGGCTGAGATCTGGGTGGTGGCATCTGCATTTCTGGTCATTAGCATTTGATATACAGAGAGTGTCTCTACTCTGCCCTTAACTCTCCGTGAGACCCTGAAAAAGCCACTTATTCTCAGTTTCTTCACCTGTATAATTAAGTGGTTGATTAAAATTCATTCAGTATTTCATTTAACAAATATTTGTTGAGCACCTACTATGTTCCAAGCATAGTTCTCGATGCTAAGATCACAGCTTTAAACAAGATTCCCCACCCGCATGGATTCTACAGAAGAAAATAAATTAGGGAAGGGGCTCAGTGAATACAGGAGTGGAGGTGGATGAGGAATTTAATTTCAGCAGGGTGGTCAGAGAAAGCTTCATTGGAAAGGTGAAGTTTGAATAAAGTCCAGAGAAAGTTAAAGAACAAATCATCCAAATAATTGGAGGGAAAGCTTTCTAGGAGTAAAAACAGCAAGTACAAAGGCCCTGAGGCAGGAGGGTGCATGGTATGTTTCTATGTTCGAAGACTAGCAAGGAAGCCAGTGTAGCTGGATTGCAGTGAGCAAGAACTGGAGTGAGCAGAAGACAAGATGAGGAAAGGTTTTAGGGAGGGACCAGATAATGTAGACTAGTGCTGTCTGATATAAATTATAAATATAATTCAAGCCAGAAATGTGAGCTACATATGTCATTTTAAGTTTTCTCTTAGCCACACGAAAAAAGTGAAAAGAAACTTGTGAAATTATTTTTAATAATATATTTTATATATCAAATATATTCAAAATATTATAATTTCAATATATAATACATGCACCCCAATGTTCATAGCAGCATTATTGCAACAGCAAAGATATGGAAGCAAGCTATCAACAGATGAATGGATAAAGAAGATGTGTGACATATAGAGAATGTGACAATGGAATATTACTCAGCCATATAAAAGAATGAAATTCTGCCATTTGCAACAACTTGTTGCCATTTGCAACAATATGGATGGACCTACAGGGTATTGTGCTTAGTGAAATAAGTCAGAAAGAGAAAGACAAATACTCTGTGTTATCACTCATATGTGGAATCTAAAAAAAGAAACAAACAAATGAATATAACAAAATAGAAACAGATTCACAGATATAGAGAACAAACTGGTGGTTACCAGTGGGGAGACGGAAGTGGGGAGGGGCAAGACAGGGGTAGGGATTAAATGGTACAAACTACTATGTATAAAATAAATAAGCTATAAGGATACATTGTACAGCAAAGGGAATATAGCCAATATTTTATAATAACTTTAAATGGAGTATAATCTATAAAAATATTGAATCATTAAGTTGTATACCTGAAACTAATATAATATTGTAAATCAACTATACTTCAATTTAAAAAAAAATAAGACTGTTGGGAAAACATTATGCATGTTTTCATGGGTTTTAATCACTTGGTCAAAGCATTGAGCTTTTCTGAGCCCATGTGTCTTTCCCTGTAACATGGAGACACCATTTCAGAAAGAGGACCCCCAATGCAGAGGCCCAAAGGCGAGACTGAGCCCGGTCTGCTCCAGGATGACCAGTGTAGTTGAAGAGGAGAAGCAAGGAGGAAAGTAGTAGGAGATGTGGTCAGAAAGTAATGGGAGGTGGGTGGTAAGGAACCATGTGGCTCTTTCTCCAACTTCAGGGAATATAGGGAATAATAAGTAAACTCACCAACCAAGCCTAGGTTGCTATGTTGTGGTTAAAAACTCAGCTCCAGACTCTTCTAGGCCAAAACGATCTATTTCTGTGGGGTTCTTTTTTTTCCTCCTTTTCATTTCCATAAATACAGGTCATCTAATACATATGGAAGGTGTAGACAATTTGAGCAACAGTGTTCTTTTGATTTGCTCCAGAAAGAGAAAGCAGTTCAGAGGCAGAACTGCTATGTAGGTGATGAAGTTTAAGCTTTTGGGTTTTTCACGTGCATAGGTCTCTTCCAAGGCTCTGTCTTTAATTTTGTATTCGTACTTTGATCTTCCTTTCCTTAAAGAAGGATTCTGCAAATTGTATAATCTTCGGGACCAACAAAACCTAGATCTCCCCCTACTTAGGAAGAACATTCCATCGTAGACCTCTCTTAGGAATAAAAATAACTGACTTTGGTAAAAGTTGGGGAGGGACTTGGACACACTTGTCTGTTAAGCATACCTGGGGAGGGCTGGTGATTTATGCTGCAGGAAAGAAGCCGACACTCACCCAGCTGCCATCCTTTGGAAAGGTAAAGTTAAACAACGAAAATTATGCAGGAAGAGTTATATGTTTGTCCTTCCCAAATCTGTTTGATTGTAAAATCAGGTGTGTTGCTTTAAAATGTATAGATTCCTGGGCCTTTCCCCAGATCTACTGATTCAGTCTCAGTGGTAGGGCCCAGGAATGTTTAAGAAAACCCCACCTGTGGGCACCAGTGTGTTAGGGTTTCTGAAGCATAAGTTTGAAATAATGATGCATAACTCTGAGAATTTCTGGAAGGAAGAGCAGCCTCAGTCCCAGAAATGGGGTGGGGGAGTTCCTGAGCTGCTCGTTGTTGAGAGAGACACTTGATCAATGATTTACAGTCTGGGTAGCTCTTTCCCTACCCTCAAAAGTGCATCCAATTAAATGAAAGCTCAGCATCGGCTCCCTAAGACCAGGCCCAGGTAAAAGAAGATGGACTCCAAGATGCTGCCTTCAGGTGGCCTCCAAGGATGTGGTCATGTTTGTCGCCCAGGAGGAGTACCGTCCTCTGCATCTGCAGGGACCTGCATCAGAGCAGTGGGAATCATTGCTTCCTGGACTTCCATCTTCCACTCCTGGCATGAGTCTGGGGGCCACAGGGAGAGGCTGAGGAGAGCAAGCCCAAGGGCGTCCATGTACAGGACAGAGCTGCAGTTTAGAAAGGCAAAGTAATGGGCTCAAGGTTACCCAACCAGTAGATGGTAGATCTGGGATGATATAAGACTGAAAGTGTCAGGGAGAAATAGACAGACTTAGTTACATACAGCTAAAAGAGTTTGCATCATAGGGAATTAAATGTGCAGAGTCTAACCAGTTGATGAAAATACAAAAAGAGCTGAAAGCAGTCATCTCTGCTTCAGTCTCACAGTTTGTTGGGGAGGAAGGTGGTGGGGGTGGCGGATAGGGAAGCAGAAACCTACCCGGGGCTTCTCTGTAGACGTACAGAATGGAGAGGGGGGCCCACTGGCTAGATCACAGAGCGAGCCTGTGCAGGTGCTGAAAACTTGAGCATTTCCACTTCCAGTCACATGGAGAAGACATTAAAGGAGTGAGGGTGGAGAGGAGCCTTGGAGAGGGAGTTAAGAGGGGGTCAGCAAGTCAGAGCAAGTTAAGAAGGCTAATCCAGAGGCAGAACCTCACTCCCCACTAACGGAGGTGGGGCAGACCCCAAGAGAGTGGCTTTAAAAAAAACCTGTTACCTTATTCAAAGGACTCAGCAGAAAGGAGGCCCCATGACCTTGTATATTATTAGAGAGGTAACATAAAAAAGATATATATTTCCTCTGATTCACAAGACACCAGCTTCCAGGAATTAATAAAAGAAAGTGTAAATCTCTCAGTACTAACTCGCAAATTTTGCAAACCTGGCAGGTAGCAAGGAATCAGAGACGGGTCAATACTTTTAGGACAAATGTACCAGAAAGAGCACGAGGTGAAAGGGACTGAGTCAGAGGCAGTATCAGCTTCTATTTTCAGAAAACAGCAGCCTTGGACACAAACCAAAAGGCAGGCAGTATGCAGGCACCGGCCCTGAGACCAAGCCCACAGCAATCTCTGGTCACAGCTGTGCACAGAGATAGCAAATCGCTCTGTCCCATCTGAGGAACTAAGATAAAGACTGCATGACAGTATAGTTCTTCCACAAAGCAAACTTGTGCCAGTGGGCACTCTGCCTCTGGGTTAAGACTCTTTCTGCCCTCCCCATTGATCTGCAGCCTCTAGTGCTGAGTTCTTTCCCAGCCAGAGAACGCTTGCTTGCCATACTGGACATGCTCAGCATTCGGGAACTCTCCTATCTTAGCAGCTAGGTAGAGGCAGAGGCAGAACCCAAGCAAGAGCCTTCACACTCTGCTTCAAATTTGGCTTTGTTTGTCTTTCTTGTAAACCTGGATCTGTGGAAACCCAGGCCAACCATCTATCTACATTCATCTAACCGGGAAGGTGTCAGCACCAATGCCAGGTACTGGGGAGAAAGAGTCAAAGACATTGTGGGACCAGATGTGAGTGTGGTACTGCCACTACAATGGTCTGACCATGAACTCACTCTCTAAGCCTCAGTGTCCTCAACCTTAAAATACAGCTGAAGATAGAGCTGGATGGGGAATTAGAAATAATATGTAAATTGCCTACAACTGCTCCGTAAGTGGCATTTATTACTATTATTACAGACTGTTAAAGGAGGAGACATCTGAGTACACTGAAGTTGACAATGTAGTGCTATTTTGCACCACGATATATTTATATGATATTTCAGAGAGCAGAGGGGAGGTTTCTAAATCAATATTGGGCAAAGCTGTAAAGTGAAGTTTCAGAATTTTGATGGATGGGTAGGAGTTAGCTAGGTAAAGAGGTAGGCAGAGTGTTTCTGGGCAGGGAAAGCAGCATGTACTAAGACACGGAGGCGTGAAATGCCATTATGCACAGTTTTGGAAGAAGGTCCATGGAAGTAAAGAAAGGATTAAGGGGGTGGCTGTGACCCAAAGAGGACGGTCAGGGGCCAAAGCACCAAGGGCCATGTGCTAAGCTAAGAGGGTTGAACTAAGAAGCTAAGAGAGTCTTGATGCTGGGGAGAGACATGGAAGAGTTTTTAGTATAGAAGTATGATCGTATTTGTGGAAGGGGTAAATTGGACAGAAGTCAAACTAGTGGCAAATGCTTAAGTGCCAGCTGACAATGTAAAATCCAGGGCTCATTTAGAGACACCTATTTCAGAGCTACAATGTCATAAGAACTCGCATTCTAATTTAGTGCCTCAGTGTAAATCTTATCGACAATAAATTTGGGGAACAATTGAGATGCAGTATCGAGTGATGGATAAGAGTATAGGCTCTGGACGCAAACTGTGTTTGAAACAAGTCCCTGCCACTTCCTAGCTGTGAGATCTTGAGCAAGGTATTTGTGGATCTCGTTTTGCCCATCTGTAAAACAGGAATAATAATAGTGCCTGCCTCAAACAGCAGCTGTGAGGATTGTTCATGGTTAGAACAGTGCTGGACAGAGCAAGCACTCGTTAGTGTTGACCAGTAGTTAGGGGTGGAGGTGGTGCGAGGCAGGCTCTTTGGCCTCCAAGTCACTCTCCATGAGACAGTCACCTTCATTGACTTCTTGGCTCTGATCCTATGGACACAGATTAGCTGTCAGTTAAGCCACATGCGTGACAGTAACTCCCAGTTACTCATTTTATGTAAAAATAGCATTTTTAATACTCACTCGAGCACCAAGTAAATTGTAATGCTTCACACAGCTCAGTTAATTATTTCAAGCACCACAGGACAAATCTACATTATCATACTTAGGGTTTGTTTTTTTTTTCTTTCTACTCCCATCTATTTCTTAATATATGAAATATTCAGTGCTTACAAAATAATATATGTAATATGTATGTTACAAAGCATCATGACAAGCCCAGTGAAATCACTATTCTGGAGCACTGCACTGAGAATCCCTATGTGCCTGCTATGGTCCTCCAAATTCATATGTCCTAACCCCCAAAGTAATGCTATTTCGGAGGTAGGATCTTTGGGAGATGATTAGGTCATGAGGGTGGAACCCTCTTGAAAGGGATTAGGGTACTTATAAGGAGGTTTCAGAGAGGGCCTGTCCCTCTGCCATGTGAGAACATAATGAAAAGAACCAGGAATGAGCCCTTTCCAGACACCAACTCTGCCAGCATATTGATCCTGGACTTCCAGTCTCCAGAACTGTGAGAAATAAATGTACATTGTTTATAAGCTACCCAATTTATGGTATTTTGTTATAGCAGCCTGAACGACTAAGCTAGTCTTGTATTAGTTTCCTATTGCTGTTGTAACAAATTATCTCAAATTTAGATGTCCAGTGGCTTAGAACAACAGAAATTTATTACCTTAATGATCTGGATGTCAGAAATCTGAAATGGGTCTCACTGGGATAAAATCGAGGTGTCGGCAGAGCTGCACTCCTTTCTGGAAGCTCTAGACTTTTCTAGCCTCTAGAGACTGCCCACATTCCTTGGCTTGTTGCCCCTTCAATCTTCAAAGCCAAGAGTGGCTGGTCAAGTCTTTTTTAGGTGTCATCTCTCTAGTTTTGACTCTCCTGCCTCCATCTTCCACTGTTAAGGTTCCTTGTGATAATTGGGCCCACCTGGATAATCTCCTTATTTTAAGATTAACTGATTTGGCAACCTTAATTGTATCTGCAAACTTAATTCTCCTTTGCCATGTAACCTAACATATTCACAGGTTCTTGGGATTAGGATGTGGACAGACATCCTGGGGTAGAGGGTGTTATTCTGTCTACCACAGTATAAACCTAGGTGTGGAATTGCTGAGTAACAGAGTATATGGATCTTCAACTTTACATGATAATGTCAAATTATCTTCCAAAATAATCACACTAATTTACACTCCAGAAAAATAAGAGTTCTGATTGTCCCACACCTCACAACACATCTCCTCAAACTATTAACATTTTGCCAATCTGTTGGGTGTAAAACTGCTTCTCAGGGTTTGAATTTCTATTTTCCTAATATTGAGATTGAATATCAATATTTTTTTTTGGCCATATGGGTTTCCTCTTCTGTGAAATGCCTGTTTATCCATTTGGTTGTGAGCTTTTTTTCTTGAAATTTGTAGAGTCTTTCTTCTTCTGGATATTAGTATTTTGTCAGTTAAATGTGCTACAAGTATTTGTGGTACGTTCTGATGTACCAAAGTTTCTAATTTTATTGTGCTCAAATTTCTTCAATATTTTTCTTTATAAATTACATTTTTGTGTCTTTTTTAAGAAAATTCTTTCTTATCCTGTTGGCATAAAGTCTCCTATATTTTCGGTCAAAAATTTTAAGGTTTTTCCTTTCATCTTGATGTCTTTAATCTGCCTGAAGTAGATGTTTTTTGATATGATGTAAGGCAAAGATCCAAGTGTATTATATTTTCCGCCCACGTGGGTAACCAATTGTCGCAATGCCAATTACACTTATCTGCAATGCCATTTCCATATTAAACACACTCATTTACTTTTACATTTATCCATGCATTTAAACGATGATATATTTTATCACTCATGTTAAGTGCTTCAGAGTAAGAGAAGTCCTCTATATATTTTAACTTAATATTTTTATTATTTCTAATTGCTTATGCCTTAGGATATAACAAACTTACATTACCACTGGATCCTTCCCTGCCCCTAGATGTCTGGTTCTGGGTTCAGTTATCACTATGGGCCCAGCTCTCACTATACAACATCCATTATTGTAGGTAAACCAATATCATCCTGTGTCTGCTGTTCAGGTCTTTCTCCTGTTGCTGAGTCTGTCTCCAGTTAGCCCTAGATTCAGGGATCTATGACTATTTCTCTCAGAGACCTACCTCCTCCTTTTCATATCTCTAAACAACTGCTGTGTTTTGGAGAAAGTCCAAAAGTTTGATCTTTGGTTAAGGAGATGAGATTGTACAAACTTTTGTTGCTTAATACCATCTGCCTGGGAATAAACATCTCTGGATGGGAAGAAATAAAGAGAGGAAGGAAGGAAGACAATTTTTGGAAAATCTGTATATATGTCCTTCCCACTATAGAGAATGTCAGGGCAGGTATCCTGTATTCCGATGATGAGTTTCCATGATTGTGGGTAGTTTCAACAGACAGCAGAACTGCTATCTACTCATTGTTATAAATCCTGGCTTATCAACTATACTAAAATTAACCCGCATTTTCTAACTGATTTATGGTTTATCATGTGTCAGTCCAATTCTTGCAGTCAGAGACAGGTATCACCTCTTTTGTAAACTTTCTAGACTAAATAATATCAGCAATGTTCATTCATTTCATGCGGAAAAACAGATCTCACACTGTTAAAAACAAAAACAAAAATTCTGGACTTGTTCTCAAGTATACTCTTGACACTTCCTACCGGTGTGATGGCCAGCAATACAGGTGTGAATCTTAGGTATGGCAATGTTCACAAGGAGTGTTTAGCTTACTAGTATTTACAGGTTTTTCCTGTAAAGTATATGGATCCATCTTCAGTATCAGCACATGAAAACTACATTAGTCCCTTATCTAACCTTCTACTGTCCAACTGTTGCGCTGCAACCTGCAGGCCTGCAAGTCCTGTACTTGCCCAGCCTCAAGACCAAAGAAAGAGCCTGGAGTCAGAGACATCAGTGGTTTTATGGATAGGGGATCATACATGTCTAAAGTGGCAGGGGGAGGGAAGTTACCAGTTATAGGGGGAACTGACATCAGGTTGGCTCACTGGTTACCAGGGAAACCAGCAGAGAAACACGCCCCTCACCGCTCCTTTGATAGACTATCAAAGTGGAGATAGTTCTGATCTAAAGATTAGAACAATTGCCAGCTGGCGCCGGGAGCAAGTACACAGGCATTTACTGATTAGGCCCTATGATTGAGAGGAAAGGTCAGTCTTGGCAGTAGGGTGTAGGTGAAGCAGGAACCGGTTGAGCAGGGGATGTACACAGAGCAAGAGAACAGCCATCTAGGGTGGCCTGACCATACAACATCACATAGCAAATCTTGATTGAGGAACAAATATTTATAAAACATTGTTGAATGAACTTATCTCTGAAACAGAAAGATTCACAGATAAAGAACAGATTTGTGGTTGCCAGGGGTGGGAGTGTGGGGAGGGATGGATTGGGAGTTGGGATTAGCAGATGCAAACTATTACATATAGGATGGATAAACAACAAGGTCCTACTGTATAGCACAGGGAACTATATTCAATATCCTATAATAAACCATAATGGAAAGGAATATGAAAAAGAGTATATATAAGTATAACTGAATCACTTTGCTGTACAGCAGAAATTGACACAACATTGTAAATCAACTATACTTCAATAAAATAAATTAAATAAATTTTAAAAATTGTTGAAAGAAATGCAGTTTATCTGTATTAGTTTCTTAAGGCTGACATAATAAAGTACCACAAAATTTATTAAAACAAGAGAAATGTATTCTTTCATATATCAAGTGTTGGCAGAGTCAAGTACCCTCTGGTGGAGGTTCCTTTCTTGCCTCTTCCAGCTTCTTGTAGCCTCAGATGTTCCTTGGCTTGAGGCAGCACAACTCCCATCTTCACCCCCCTCTTCCCTCTGTATGTCTCTGTGTCTTCACATAGCCTCTCCCTCTCTATGTCTTACTTCTTACAAGGACACCATTCTTATAGGACTAGCGCCCTCCTCCTACTCCAGGAGGACCTCATCTTAACAAATTACACCTGCAATTACTTTATTTCCAAATATGTCACGTTCTAAGGTGTTGGAGGTTAGGACTTCAACATACCTTTTGCAGGGACACAATTCAGCCCGATAACAGTATTTATTCCTCCAAAGAAAACATTTTACCTTCCAAAGAGGCTTGAATCACACTGTCTTAGAACCACAGGAATTTGCCTTCTCTGGACTATTTTGGATGCCAGGTTTTCACTTTTCATTAAGCAATGCTATAAGAAATAGCTTAAGAGAGTGCCACAATTGTATTTACTAATCAAATGCATTAAGAACCCTGCCCCATTTGATTTTTTTTTTCAGAACTCAGTGTTATAAAAATTTTCCCTTTGACTAACTTGCAGGTTTTCTTTTAGAGTCAGTGGGAATCATATATCTAATTATGTGGAATTTTTTCTTGCTTTGGTTACCAGGAAGCCTGAAACTTCAGCCATAACTTAATATTAATAACTTCAGGAAGCTTAAAACTTCAGCCATAACTTAATATTAATAACTCTGAGGATGCTGCAGCTACATATGTGTATTTTTATTTCTCCTTTGGTGTTGATATTTTATTTTCATTTGGATGTTAAATAATTTTTAAAAATTGCTTCTTGTATTGATATTATTACCAGTCACTTGAATACTTTGTTAAAAAATGTATGTAATAGGTAGAAGAAAAAAGAAGTAAATCTCCCTTTCCCTCCCTCTGCCTCTCTCTTTCTTTCTTTCTCTCTCCTTGTCATTCACTGCAGATTTTCCTATTGTTCCAGCTGATCCATCACTGAATGACTGATTGAAGACTATGAGCCATCTATAACTGGAACATTCTATATTCCAGTTTATATTTTAAGTGGATGATTCAAACAGTACACAGGTAAACAGAGAGAGGGAGGCAAGAAAATGACTCACTTTATTCTTGAGCAATAAATTTGATCTCACTGACTTCCTTCAAAGATTAAAAAAAAAAATCCCAAATAAAAATAGCACAGGACCCATGCAAAAGTAAAAGGTAAAAGAAATTTTAAAAAGCAGAGGAAATAAACAAGGAAAAGAAAATAAATCACTGAAAAATCACACTAAAAGCACCAAGGAGTAGAACTTAAACTGAAGAAAACTGAACATGGAGGGCAAGCTATTGAAAAAAAATCACATAGAATTTAGCAGAACATGAATATAGGTGAATAGAATACAGGTGATCACAGAGAAGACGAAAGATATGAACAACAGACAAGGGAGAACTGACATATGAATGACTGTTGTCTTTGAAGATGTGAATGAGTAAATGGAACTGTAAAAGTTTACATAATAGAAGAATTTTCTGAAATAAAGCAGATCTTAAAATTACACTTTGAAAGGGCTCATCATATTCCAAGAAAATTTAATAAAAGCTTTTTTCTAGAACTTCAAGGATTGAAAAAAAAAATTCTACAGTCATCTAGGCAGAGGAAGAAAGGTCATCTTCAAAAACAAAGAAATTAGACATATTCCAAGCAATGTTAGATGCTAGAAGAAAATGGAACAGTGGTTAATGAATATTAAAGTGGAAAAAAAGTTCTATACCTGGTCTAACCACTTTCCATGTATAATGGTAAGAGAAAGAAATTTTCAAATATACAAGAACTCAAGAAACATAACATTTATGCACTTCTGAAAAATTTATCAGGAAAAAAGTTCAAGACAATGAATAGATGAGTAACAATAATGAATTCATGAATGAGAAAGTCATGGGGTACAAAAGGTTTGGTGATGAGCTTTGAATCTATTTATACATAAATTATATTTAAATAACCCAGTATTCTATGTCATAAAAATGAAATATAATTGTTATAATGCCTAAAAGAAAAATTACATAATGTAAAGAATAATATTTCGATGATAATAGACTGAAACAAGAATCATATTTGCTCTCCAAACTAATAGAAAACGGGAAGAAAAGAAGACAGTCTAAGTAGATTAGTTTCATTGTCTTTCATCATTTCATTTCTAAGGTAAATTGAGAAATATAAATGTAAGCATACTATTTAATACACTTTACAACTTCCAAATTGCCAGTGTGGTAGGTGACCTTCAAAAGGGGCTCCCAGTGGTCCCCACTTCCTGGTATCCATGCCCTTATGTGTAGGCTGAACATAATGACATGCCTGTAACAAAGAAAATGTGGCAAAATGATGAATTCATTCAGAAGTGCTTCTGAAATTAGGCTATTAAAGACTGTGACTTCTGTCTTGCTTACAATCTTTCTCTGACTCTTCTCGCATGCTTCTTTCATAAAGCCAGCTACCATGTTGTGAATTGCCCTATGGAGAAGTCCAAGGGGCAGGAAACTGAGGCTCTCAGGAGCCCATAAGAAACTAAATCCTGACAACAACCACAGGGGTGAGCTTGAAAGCAGATCCAGCCCAAGTCAAGCCTTCAGCTGAGAATGAAGCCCAGTTCAACATCTGTGAAAACTGGAGCAGTGAAAACCCTGAAGCAGGGGACTCAGCTAAAACCATGCCAAGATTCTTGACCCACAGAAAGTATGAGCTAAAAAATATGTGTTGTCTTAAGCTGCTAAGTTTTGGGGTAGTTTGTTACACAGCAATAGATAACTAATACACAGAGGAAGATAAAAATAAAACCAAAACAAAACAAAAACAAAGAAAACACAGTTCATAAAGCAAAGAGAAAACAAAGGAACAATAAAGATTCAAAATGGAACCAAACATAACAGATAAGATTAAACATGCCTAACTAAAATAATTTCAAGTAGAATAAAATAAACTATTCCAAAAAATGATTAAATGGGACAAAGAGAGTCACTTTAAAATGGCAAAGGATACAGCTCACAATAGTTACTGCTAGTATGAATCTTCATGTACCAAATACTATAACCTTAAATACATAAAGCAAAACTTCAAGAAATAAGAGAAAAAATAAAATGTTAGGTGATTTCAGTGAATTTTTTTAAACTGTTGAAAAATCAAGAAAAAAAGTACGTACGGATATTGAGAATGTGAATACATGATTAAAAAGACTGATGGTAATATATGCTACATAACAGATGCTCAGTAAATACTTAATTTATATTTTATATAAGTATTTATTGAGCATCTGTTACATAGCACATATTACAATCAATAGCAGGAAAGAAAAAATACAAATATTTTAGATACCCATGTAACATTTACAAAGCGAAAGCATACGCACAGAAGAAAAAATGAGACAATATATACCAAACATTTAATAGGAATTATTCTAGGAATGGATTCATTGGGAATATTCACTTTATATTATTAATTTCTGATTGTTTTAATTTTTACCACATAGTTTGCTTTCATAACAAATAAATAAAATTTTAAAATGTTCCTTCTCCTCTTTAGAATACTCTTGAATAATTCCATTGTCTTTCTTTCCTTTCTTATGGGAAGAACTGTCTCACCTCCCTTCCAAGGATGAACGTCTCATAGTTCCATCTTCTCTGGAATGTCAGTCCATCAATTATCCCCTCTGCTCTGAACTTCCATGTTTCTGCCTCTAATGGCTTCTTCACTTCATCCTACAAACAGTTGTCTCCTATCCCCAAGCCTAGAGCATCCCTTCACATTAAGAGCCCAGATTCCTCCTGGCCATCTTTGCCAAAATTCTCTACCTCATCCTCCATTTCTGCAATTACAAATCCACCTCTTCTAGACATTCAATTTCTACTGAATCAATATTGTTTACAAGGCTTTGTGCTTAGAGTAATTACCAACTTGCCCTCAAATCCTCAACTCCATCAAAAGGGTTAACTCCATCAAAAAGATCAAGGGCAGAGGGGGAGGAGACTATGCCCTATGAATATAATAAGTCAGTGTCTCTCCTGGCAGGACCCAGGAATGAGCACTGCACCAGGGCTGAGTCCTCCCCTCCACAGGCCTTCAACATTCCACCAAAATGGATCAAGAATCCACCTGATTCTCACAACTTTTTGCCTCCATCCACAGAGTCAGGGAGCCCAACACTCATTCCTACTCCCTATACTCACAGCCTTCCCACCATTTTATATTTTGACTCCTCTGGGACTGATTACAATATCCCCTTTATCCCTGTCTATGTCAATCACCACAAGAAGTCCCAGACTCCCAGGTCCCACCTGAAGTCTCATTACCACAAGGCTCTGAACATCCCCTAATCTGTCTCCATCTTCCAGCTTCCCCAATTCCTGAAACTCTCCCACAGTGCCCTCTGGAATTCATGAGTCCTCTCCCACATCACTTTTCATCACTACCCCTCTGGTTCAACCCACTATTATTTCTTGCCTCTATTACTGCAATAGCTTCTGGCCTATTTGGTTTCCACCATTGCTATCTGTGATCTATCCCAGAGAGATCAGCCAGAATAATCCTTCAAAAATATGCCTGAATGTTATTGCTCTGCTCAAAACTCTCCAGTAGCTTCCCATTTAATTCATCATGAAAGGCAAAGTTGTTGTAATGTCCTCCAAGCCCTACATCCCCTGTTCCAACCCAGTGGTCATCCTCAGTCATCCTGCTTCTCACCCCCAACTCTCTCTAAACCAGCCACACTGGCATCCTTGCTGTTCCTTGAAAACTCCAAGCACATACTCACCTTGTGGCCTATGCCTAACTCTTCTCTCTCCCTAGAATGTTCTTCCCTCAGAAATCCACAAGGCCACTCTTTTACCAACTCCCGTTCTTTTCCTTGAATGTCACCATTTCAATAAAATTTACTATATTTAGCACTCTCCTGCATTCCCAATTTCTTTTATCTGCTTTATTTTTTCATAACATTTGCCACTTTCTAATATATAGAATTTACTTATTTAGTTTATATTTACTATTTATTGCCTGCCTCTCCCACACTCACATTAGAATGCAAGCTCCCTAAGTGCAGTAAACTTTTTGTTTTATTTATTGATGTATCTCAAGTATCTAGAATGGTGCCTAGTACGTAGTAGGCACTCAAAAGATATTTGTTGACTGAATAAATGGTCCACAGCCTTGTCAAACCTAATGCCCCTTTGAACAACAACTATGAGTTAATAAACTCTTTACCTTTATGAAGGGAAAGTCATAAGGTACCTACACATGTAATTTTTAAACAATTCAAAGCAATGCCTTCACTGTAATATAAAGAAAAAAGTAAACATATGATTCAACATGGAACTGCTCAGGCACCCCTAAGCTAAAAGACGCAATGAAGTAGTCAGACTCTTGCATCCAATCTGTAGAGTCACCATGAAATGGGCAGCACAAAATGGACTGTATTGGTGACTCAAATTCCAGGAATGGCATTGCCATTTCACTGTGTGAAAAAGTTTATGTTTATATATAAAATAGATTCTAGGCTCAGGTAAATATAATCAGGTTTTTCATCCACGTGAATGAGCAGTGGGACAGTCAAGTCACACAGGATGTGGGATAATTCTTTGCTGGGCAGGACTGCCCTGGGCATTGCAAGATGTCTAGTGTCTTTGGCCCTACCAACTACATTCCGGTAGTTCCCCATCCGAAATCACTGGGACAAGCAAAATCACTCTGGTAAAATCCCTGGGTTTTAAAAGCCTATGGTTCTAATATAATGAACCAAGTACATAAAAAGTGCTTTCTAAACTGCAGTGTGCTCTACAAACGCAAGGTGCAATTATTCACTCTCCCTTTGCATGCCCAGGGCTTCAACTGAGTAAGCCACAGAATAGGTGTTCCATGCCACGTGTACGTTCGGGGTGAAGGCAGAGTAAGGCCCTAAACAATATGGGCTTGGCCCGGGAAATCTCTACTTGTCATAACTGCCAAAACCCAGCTAAAAACTTCATCAGAGTTGCCACGTGCGAGTCAGACGGGAAGAAAAAATGGTACCAGCCTGAAGACCCCCAATTTAAAAGTCTCTCTAGGAGTGTTTCCCACCTCCAGCTCCCAGGAGGTTTTAAGTTCTTGCAAATGTCCTCCCTTACCTTCTCAACGCCCCGGCCTCGTCCCTTCCCTTCCGGGCCTCTCGGCTTCCGAGCCGCCCCAGCCCTTGGACCCCTACCCCGCCCGCGGAGACTACAAGTCCCGGCGTGCCCAGCGCGCCCGGCCGGCTGCATTGGGGCTGGGCGCGTGGCGGCCGGCGAGCTCTGTGCGGGGTAAAGCCTCCCGGCGCCGGCCATGCGGGGAGGTAAGTGATCCGCTCGTGCTGCGAGCGCGCTGGGAACGCGCCCGTCTTCCCCCCTCTCCAGGATGGAAGGAAACGAAGAAAGCCACAATAAAAACCGCCCTGCCCTCCCTCGTCTCTGCTGTGTGTCCGGTGCTCCTACAGCTTGTTGCACCCCCGAGCGTGGAATCTGTCACCCTGGAGTGGAACTGGGGGCAGAAGCGTGCCCGGCTCCGCGGAGAGCTGCGGCTCACCGCGGGCTGCGGAGCAGAGCTCGCAGGATGGGACCGGGAGGTGGCACGGCTCGGCTGGGCGCACAGCGAGCGCCACACCCCCCTACTCCCTTTCCAAAGACGAGCTCCCCCGGGGAGTCCCCAGTCTCAAGGACGAACGGTTTCTTCTGGAAAGTCTTAGCCAGAAACTTTCCCCTCTGTCACCAGTGCCACAAGCGAGTCGTTTGGCTATCGGACGGGACCGGCTGGTCCAAGAGACTCTCTGGCATTTCCTCTGCTACCCTCTGTTCTGCCCCCACTACCCCCTCTCCAGGCCCTCCTTAGTTTTCCTTGAGATGCCCTTGGGGACCCGTTGAGCTCGGCCGTGCCCTCGGGCGGCTTCTCGAGATTACTTCTGCAGCCCTGTGCACCCAGGTCTGCGCTCTGGGACGCGGGCTGGATGCGCCTGTGGGCCCACTCCTGGAGACAAGGCCGGCGGGAGGTTCCTGGGGGAGGGCACTGGGTCTCTGGGGGATGAGTGCGGATCAATAAAAGCAGCCGATCGAGGCGCCAGTTTCCCGTCCTTTCTGACCCATCTCCCCTGCTATCTGAGCCCATTCCCAAGTGTCCAGGAAAGTTCTGCTCCAGAATCCTAGCACAAGGATCTCCGAAGTTATTTTAGCACATCCCATGATATCCTGGATCAGAAGGTCTTGTCGGTTTGCATGTGTATCTCTCATTCTACGCTTACACACTACAGACACACATACACACAAACACCGTGCACACTACACATTCTGCCAACACACAAATACCACACACTACACACACCACAAACACTCACATATTACACAGCGTACACATACACTCATCACACACATTGCCTTTATGCTATGCACCACACACAACCAGACACCACAGTACACACAAATACACAATTTTTATTAGCAGAGGGTTAATATCAAACAGTTTGGTGGAGGGAGTGAAGAGGAAGTGGTTGAGTACTAGTATATATACTTATACCCACAAATGTCAGTTTATTCCGAAGTTAGAAACTAGCTGATGAGTGAAACCTCCTGTTGTCAGAATTTGTGGCTCATTTTGTATAAAATGGGATTGATTTTTCACAACACCTCCTGAAACCCATACCCTTGTGTAACAGGCAAACTTTTGATCACAGCAGGCAAGACAGGAAGGGATGTCCATTTTTATATGTAGGAAGAAATTCCTGGAGAAACTTCACAGAATCCTTTCTCCTGTGAGTGTGTCTAAGGAAGAGTCAGCATAACTACATTTTCTTTGCCTCTTTCCTTTCAAGAGTGGCGTGCTGAACCTGATTTTTTTCTGAGCAGTGGCATGACAGTGCTGTCAGGACACCCTGTTCTCTATCCCTTGCCCTCAGGACTCACAGCCCAGCGCCCTTCCATTTGAATTTAGTTGTAGAACAGTTGAGAAATTTCAGATCAAACCCAAAAGCATTATGGAATCTGTTGGTGAAAGAGTGCTCTATCTCCAGAAGAGTTCATCATTTTGATCAGTGGTGGTAAAACAAACAAAAAAACCCCACCTGTTTGAGCCGTGCTTAAAAAACGTTACTCAAAAATATAAGAACATTTAGAATTCTTTCCTAAATTATTATTATTTGCTCTTTCAAGGGGGCAATGGCAAAGATGGGCAGAGACAGCCCTTGAAATTTTTCTCAGCGACGATCTTTCAAGAAGTTGAAAATTTCTAGTATAATTTCTGCAATAAGTAAGGGGAAAAACTTGACTTTGAAATTCAGGTTGCAAATTTGGATCATAGTTGCTGATCTTCTAGTACTCTTAAAAAGTACTAAAGAAAAGGGAGACCAGCAGCTTTCTCCTCAATTCTGCCTGAAGTCTACACACGATTACAGCAGCAGATGAGTTTTTCTAGGATCGTTCTTGAGAACCTGTAATTCTCTGCCCTACCTTGAGAGGTTTTGTTGACATCTTGACCTAAAAGTGTGCAAATATTGATTGGTGTTTATTTCACTGACAACCATTTATGTTTCTAGTGTATGTATAGCACATTTGTGGAATGGGAATGTTTCCCTTGAGCACTAGTTCCCAGCCAAGCAAGCAAGAGAACTGTGAGGTTGACCGGGGTAACTTAATCAAAAGATCGTGCCCAGCCCCTACTCCATCTCCCACTTACCAGAACTGGGACCTAGGATGGTGGTGGAAGATGCTATGAATTTGGGGGCTGGCACAAGATCTTCTTTTTCATATGTAACTAATATAGTACCAGGTGCTCATAGAAAATAAGTGTTGAATCTGTTGAATTATGCTTTTTACGCAACTGGGATAAACAGTTATAATGAAACCTCCCAGACTAATTGTTTTTGTTTTGTAGAATAAGGTTTGTTTTATTTTGAATTTTTTGCTGACTTCATCTGGTAGGATGAATGCCAAAATTGAAGAATGTGGGCATTCTCAGGAGATCTGGTCATCTACTTTGCATCCTCTCTGAAATATGTTACTTCCTGCATAATGAAATAAAAGGATTTTCATCTAGGCAGTGCTTTCCTTATTCTCACAAAGAGATTACTTAAAAGCCAGCCCTGGAAACTTTGTTGGCAAGTCTCAACTAGGAAGAAAGGGTAACAGGACTGCAGCTTCTGGGTGTTCACTGGGTATAGCGCCTAAGCACCAGGCTTTCTCTTATTTTCTCTTTTCTCCTACAGGAAAGAAAAAGAAATAGTTTGACACATGGCATTCATGCTCAGAACAGCAGCAAAGACATATGCAGAAACAATGAAGGGGAGGGAGAAAATAAGAGGCTCTTGATATAGCTTGTTTTTCTTTGAACAAGACAGGTGCAGGGAGAATTCTGCAGTTTGGAGACTCATGATTCATTCACTTCCACTAATTGTGCTGAAGGTAGTTAGCAAAAGTGAACAGGCACACTGTAGCTTTAAAAAGTCAGCCATGAACCAGAAGGCAGTTGGTGCAGCTTGTGTGTGATTCCTAACGTCATGTTGGCTGAGAGCCAGCCTGGTTTTATTTCACTGTGTCAAATTGTACCTCCTTATTGAATTCCTTTGCCAGCCTACTTTGTGAAAGAAAACATTGGGGTTTCTTTGGCTGTTCTTGATAAGCCTATAAAAAATGACATGTTTTAGTTGCTTCTAGGTAGGTTTTCTTTTTACTCTTCCACAAAAAAAGAAAATAATAATAAGACAATGTAGTGTGGTGTTGCAGAGTATCATTGTGAGTGTTTTGTTTTGTTTTGTTTCTGAGATGCTTAGAAAATGGTGAATGTGTAACAGTTTCCAACTGAAGTGAAATCATTCTTTTGGCATGGAGTAAGCTGCACTATCTTCTGTCTACTCTGTAACGGTGTGTGGATGTATGTTAATATCTATATGTATCTTAAATGTTGGATTTCTCTATGGATGATCTAAGTGGTTTAGCGACTGGAAGTTTGTGTGTGTGTGTGTGTGTGTGTGTGTGTGTGTGCGCGTGTGTATGTATCAGCAGTGAAGATAATCCCACACTTAACAGTATTATTTGTTAATCATCTACTTCTCTAACAGTGATAAAATCTTGTGAATATACTAAATGAATGATGCACTTGTCATGTCAGAGTAATCCCTAGGGGAAGGAGTGCCGAAGTATAAAGTGATTTGAGAGGAAATGTATTTAATTTATGGCTTCAGCTGCAGAAGAACAAGCATGTTTCAGAACTAGTTTTTTTTTTTTTTCCAGCAGTTTTGTTCATAGATTTTTCATCTTGCTAATTGCATATTAATTGTGGAGGGATTTTATTTTTTCAGTCCTCTTCCTACTAAACAAAAAGACAAAGTGATGGATGCTACTGTATCTCCTTGAATGTTTTGATGATTTTTATATAAATCTAACGAGTTGCCTACCCTGTCTTACACACACACACACACACACACACCAGTACCACCTTTCTGTGCTAAGGGCTATCTGACATTTTTGTGAGCTTCCAGATTGACCACAGTGTGGCCATCTCACAGACGGGTTTTTGAGGTTTTCATTGAGAATATGTGAGGTAGGGGAATACTTGCTGACGAAAGCTTTAAGTGCTCTTTTGCATCGCAATGAAAAAACAGAGGAGCAGTGGGAGTGGACAGAAAAACAAATACAGTAAGAAAAGAAGAAATCATAGCCCGTGGTGGGAAGGGGAGGAAAAGGGGGATTGTTTTTCTCGACTTTGACTCATTTATAAGTTACAGTGTCTTAAGTGAGAGCTTGGCACCTGGAGGAAGCTGTGCCAGTTCACTCAGCACTTGTTTTGAACGAGGATTCAATTTCATTTGCAAATGCTTATTGTCAAGGCAGGGAGTACCAGTACAGATGAAAGCACACCCCAATAATCTCCTCCAGTTCTTTAGGTTTAATCACGTCTCTCCAGTCGCTGAGGGAACTAGAGATGTAAGCAAACATACATGAACTGGTGTGAGGCTGTAAAAGGGGCCATTATGTTTCCGATTCAGAATATATATTCTTCTCTCACCTTCTAAGAATTAAACACAAGCTTTTCTCCCTTATTGATTAGTTGCTGAAGTAAAGGAAACCTGCAGCCTCCCCATGCTATCTGTTGACATGGAAAACAAGGAAAATGGCTCTGTCGGTGTAAAAAAGTAAGTGAAACTGGCTTGTGAGTTCTGCTTCTACAAACAACAGAGGGACTTGGGTTCTATTTTTATACTTCTTGCTTATCGAGTACAATACACTGTTTGGGGGTTGTCTTGGTTGATTGGTCTACACTGGCCACCAACCTCCCCTCTCCCCCCAGCTCCAATTGCCTTTTTCTGTATCCATTTCTAAGACAGAGATGACTCAGACATCAAACTGTGCATCAAGGTTTACTGTATCAGCCTTTGGAACAGGGCGGGTTGAAGATTCCAGCCCTGAGTTCTGTATACTGAAACAAAAACACAGAGCAAACATACACTCTGCCTCCCAAGTCCACAGGCTACACGGAGGGGTGAGGTGGTGGTAGGAGGAAACAGAAAAGAGAGTTTGAGTCTTTTTTAATAAAATCACCCCTCTCAAAACTGAAAGCTATAGGGAGAGAAGGAAAAAAGCGTCAGTAAGAATATTAAGTTTAACGACTTCTCTGTCCTAATTTTATGAACTTGAATGTGAAACATTTCCATATATACCATAGTCTTCTCTTTTTACATCTGTTCTTACAGTTGAAACTTGTGTTTATATTTATTGTGAGTTATATGCTTGATTCTTTTAAATAAGAAAATTTAGTTGCATTATGTAGCGTATTCTGAAACACGCTACGTATTTCAGAGTAACTCAAAATATCTGTAAGTATATGAAAAAATGTATATTCTCTTTTATGAGTTATATTTTAGCTATAACCACTTTGCTTACAAGGTAAAAGTATGTTTCGAGACAGTGCTGTCTGTTTCATTTTTCCCATGTCAGTTTAAAATTGCCTTCAACTTGAGCTTTGGAAGAAACTAATTAAATGTAATCCATAGAAGCTGTGATACCTAAGTGAGGATATAGTGTGCTATATATGTTTATGAATAGAAGGTGTATTTTACATTAAACTTACATTAAACTTAATAAAATCTGCTTTTAAAACTTCTCCCGTGGGCTTCCCTGGTGGCGCAGTGGTTGAGAGTCCGCCTGCCGATGCAGGGGACACGGGTTCGTAACCCGGTCCGGGAAGATCCCACGTGTCGCGGAGCGGCTGGGCCCGTGAGCCATGGCCGCTGAGCCTGCGCGTCCAGAGCCTGTGCTCCGCAACGGAAGAGGCCACAACAGTGAGAGGCCCGCGTACCACAAAAAAACCCCAAAAAACAAAAAAAAAAACTTCTCCCGTAATTTATATATCAGTGCCATGCTGCCATGCTTATTTCCAGTTTTGAAGTTTGGGGTAGGTAGATGGAGGAGGAATGAAAGAAACAGATGCTTTTTCAATGTGTTAGTTAGATAAGCTGCTCTGAGCAGTGATGAAAATGCCCTACACTTGTACTGTCCACAATGATAGCCATGACCTGCATGTGGCAATTAAAGACTTGAAGTATGACTAGTGTAACTGATGAACTGAACTTTTAATTTTACTCAGTTTAAATCAACTTTAAAAGTTAACAGCTTCATTGAAATATAACTGACATATAATAAACTGCATGTGTTTAAAGTATAAAATTTGATAAGTTTTGACATTTGTATACAGCCATGAAACCATTACCAAAATTAGGATAAACATATCTATCACCCACAAAGTTTCCTCATAAACCTTTGTAATTTCTCCTTTCTGCCCTTCCCTTCCGTCATATCCCCAGGCAACCACTGATAAGCTATCACTGTAGATTAGTTTACTTTTTCTAGATTTTTATATAAGTGGAATTATTCATAATGTACTTTTTTGGGAGGAGGGAATGGATCTGATTCCTTTCACCCAGAATAATTAATTTGGGATTTATTCATGTTATAGTGTGTATCAATAGTTTTTTGCTTTTTATTACTGAGTAGTATTTTATTGTATGGATATACAATACTTTGTTCACTGTTTATCCACCCACTTGTTGATGGACATTTGGATCGTTTCCATTTTTTTTAGGGATTACAATTAAAGCCACTTTGGTCACTTGTGTACAGGTCTATGTGTGGACATACTCATTTCTCTTGGATAAATCTCTGGGAATGAAGTGGCTGGGCTGTGTGGTAGGTGTATGTTAAACTTTGTAAGAAATTGCCAAACTGTTTTCCAAACTAGTTGTCCCATTTTACATTCCCACCAGCAGTGTGAGCATTCCAGTTGTTCTATATGCTCAGGAACTTGGTGTGATCACTGCTCTTTATGTCATTAGGTATGGTTTTAATTTTCATTTCCCTAATGACCGATGATATTGAGCATTTTTTCATGTGCTTATTTTATCCATAGACTTCTTAAGTACTGTTCAAATCTTTTGTCCATTTCTTATTGGGCTGGTTTTTTAATATATTATTGCGTAGAGTTTTTATATATTCTGGATACAAATCCTTTATCATGTACATGATTTGAAAATATTTTCTTGTGGTGTGTGATTTTTTTTTCATTCTCTCTACAGTGCCTTTCAAAGAGCAGAAGTTTTAAATTTTGATGAAGTCCAGTTTATCAATTTTTTATTTTATGGATAGTGCTTTTGGTGTCACATCTAAGAAATATTTGCCTCACCCAAGGTCACAAAGATTTTCTCTTATGTTTTCTTAGATTTGGGACTATGATTTTTGAGTTAATTTTTGTGCATGGTATGGGATAAGGATTAAAGTCTTTCTTTTGGTGGTGGTCACAGTGGTTGTTTTTTTTGCCTGTGGATATCCAGTTGTTCCAGCACCATTTGTTGAATTGTCTGTGCAACTTTGTTGAAAAATAATTGATCATATATGTGTAGATCTATTTCTGGACTCTAGTTTATTCAAATGATATTTTTGTATATATTTATGCCAATACAACACTGTTTGGATAACTATAGCTTTATAATATACCTTGAAATCAGGTAGTATTAGCCATCCAACTTGTTCTTTTTGGAACTAGTTTTGGCACTCCTAGTCCTTTGAATTTCCATATAAATTTTAGAATCAGCTTGTCAATTTCTACCAGAAAGATGCCTGCTGGTGATTTGATTGGCATTGCATTGAATTATAGATCAATTTAAGGAGAATTGACATCTTAGCAATATCATGTTTTCCAACTCATTAACATAGCATTTTTCTCTGTTAACTTAGGTCTTCTTTAATTTCTCTTAGCAATGTTTTATCGTTTTCAGTGTGCAGGTCTTACACATCTTTTGTCTATATCCCTACATGTTTCATATTTTTATGCTATTATTAATGGTAGTGCTTTTTAAATTTAAATTTCCAGTTGTTTGTTGTAGTATATAGAAATACAATTGATTTTTTTTATATTGACCTTGTATCCTACAACCTTGCTAAACTCATTTATTACTTCTAGTGGCTTTTTCATAGATTCTATCAGATATTTAACATAGACAGTTATGTCTTGTGAGTAAAGACAGTTTTACTTTTTCCTTCCCAGTGTGGATGCCTTTCATTTCTTTTTCCTACCTTATTGCACTGAATAGGACCTCCACTAAAAAGCTGAATAGAAGTGGTGAGATTAGACATCCTAATTTTGTTCCTGATGTTAAGAGAAAACGTTTACTCTTTTTCTTGTCTTTGTTCTTCTGTATAAATGTGTCTTTCTTTTCTGTCTGCTTTTAAAATTTTCTCTTTATCGTTTATTTTTGAGCAATTTGATTATGAGTCTCCGTGTAGTTTTCTTTATCTTTCTTGTGTTTGAAGTTTGTTTCGTGTTTTGGATTTGTGGACTTAGTTTAGAAGTTTTCAACCATTATTTTTTTTAGTCCCCCTCCACTTCTCCTTTGGGGACTCCAGTTATAGGTTTATTTAATCGTTTGATATTGTCCAACAATTCACTGATGCCCTGTTAATTTTTTTCCAGTCTTTCTTCTGTGTTTCATTTTGGATAGTTTCTACTGCCTCCCCTTCAAGTTCACTAATCTTTTCTTCTGAAATGTATAATCTCTTGTTAATCCCACCCAATGCATTTTTCATTTCAGATGATGTAGTTTTCATCTCTAGAAGTTCAACTTGGTCTTTTTTTTATATCTTCCATGTCTTCACTTAACATGTTCTTCCCTCTAGCTTCTGAACATATGAAATATATTCATAATAATTGTTTCAACATCCTTGTCTACTAATTCTATCATTTCTCAGTCAGCTTCAGTTGATTGGCTTTTCTCTTCATCATGGGTCATATTCTTCTGCTTCTTTGCATGCCTGGTAATTTTTTATTGTAAGTCAGGTATTGTGAATTTTACTTTGTTAGGTGTTGGATATTTTTGTATTCCTATAAATATTCCTGATCTTTGTCCTGGGATGTGCCTAAATTACTTGGAAACAAACAATTTGATTCTTTTAAGCATTGCTGTGCAGGACTAGAGCTGTATTTAAGGGTATTTTTCCCCTTTTATTGAAGTAAGACCCATCTTTGTGCTCTAACCAATGCTCCTGAATGATGAGATTTTCCTCTCTGGCAGATGGAAACAGGCACCATTCCCATCTCTGTGTGATCTCTAAGGATTGTTTCTCTTTTTCGTGGTTCTTTCCCCAGCCTGTTTCCTCATGTGTATGTGATAATCAGTACTCTGCTGAGCACTTGACGGGAAGCCTCTACACCTCTCCAGAGTTCTCTCTGTGTAGCTCTCTCCTCTCTAGAACTCTTTCCCGGGCACAGCCTAAAATCTCTCTTCAGGGAGAAAGTGGATACGGCTTACCTTGCTTGTTTCCCATCCCTCAGGGGTCACTGTTCTTTATTGCCTATGTCCAGTGAATGCCTTGAGTGCCATTCTCATACATCTTGTCTATTTTTTTAGTTGTTTTAGGCAGAAGGGTAAATCTGGGCCCCGTTACTCCATCTTGATCAGAAATAGAAGTTGCAGTTAATTTATATAGCCAAGTGGCTATCGGCTAACATGTTGGGCAGGGTAGAGTTAGATTATAATACAGAATTCCTAAACATAGAGTTTTAAGGCTCTTTCTGAGATCTGCCCAAACTGGGGCTCACAGTTGCTTCCATTTTGTTTTCCAGATATGGAAAATATAGTTGCTTTACTAGGGAATGTACTTCACAAAGGGTCATTTCCAAAGAAGCCTAGGGTAATGGCTCTTATTCACTGGCCACATGCTCCTGATCAGAGCTTTAGTTTTATAAGGCTACTACTTATGGTGTCCCTTTTCTGTGTCTAGCACTTTGTGTGAGCCTTGTTAATCCTCACAACCATATTTTGAGGTATGTGCTATAATTCCCACTTTATAGTGGAGAATACCAAAGCTCCAGGAGGTAAAAGACCTTGTAAGAGTTCAGAGCTAAGGAGTGCTGGTGCTGGTATTCAGGTTCTGAAGCCTGAGTCCTTTCTTCTGCACTAGGGTGACTAGGTTGTTTAAAGGTGGCTTTCAGTCACTTTCACCAGAGGCATGGCTCTCACTACCAGGAGGCTATAGAAGCCTATTTTTGTCTCCAAGATTTGTAGATGTTGCAAACATTCAAAAATATGACCATAACAAAGACAGGACTTCCCTTTCCAAAATGGCATATTTCTTCTAAGTACAGAGTATTTTAAAGTCTGTTCTAAGTATTAGGACAGTGATTTCTTAAACTTGAGTTTGTGTCACTTGGAAATACAGATTGCTGGGCCACATCTCCAGAGTTTCTGATTCAGCCTGGGAATTTGCATTTTAACATGTTCTCTGGTGATGTTGATGCTGATAATCCAGAGACTTTGGAAAACAATTTGGCATTATTTTCAAGTGTAGAACCATAAAATATTTTATAACTCAGCCATTCTGTTTCTGGATATATACAAGTGCTGCTCAGTAGAAACGCTATTTGAGACATGTATGTAATTTAAAATTTTCTAGTGGTCATATTTAAACAGATGAAATTAATTTTAGTATATTTTATATTTGACTGAAAATACCCAAGATGTTATCATTTTGAACTGTAATCAATATAGCATCTTATGAATGAGATAGTTTACATTTTTCATGCTAAATTTTATAAATCCACTATGTATTTTATACTTAGAGTATGTCTCAATTTGGATGCCAAATTTTTATTAGAAATGCTTGATCTCTATTAGATTTCATAAAATTTGCAATCGAAAAAGCAGAATCACATACCCTAATAATTCCAAACATACCTAAAAGTCCCAATAAATTAATCACGTACCAAAAAATTATTTTCTCTTAATGTATGCATGTACATTAACACAACTGGTTCTTCTTTTTTTTAGAAGATTTGATTTGACTTTGAAGCAATAGCATTAGTTTCAAAACTACCTCTGTCCAAGTTAAATAAGTTTACTGATACTTAAGTCATATTTTTAACATTAAATTCAAAAGGGTATTGCATAAATTTATAAGCAACTATAAATTTATCAATGTCAGCAAATCACTCTTCAACTTTTTCTTAAAATTGATTTATGTTAGAAAATGTGTAAAATTAATTTCATTGTATTGTACTCCGAAAAGTTTCAATTTTAACACGAAATTTTGTGCCTGTTTAGCTAGGTTAGCTAGGCTACAAATCAGCATTTCCTTTTTTTTTAAGAGCTTCAAATTAAGCTCATTTACATGTAGTCTGATATCAATGAGAAAATATAAATTACTCTGCCATTTTTTTGTCTTTAAGTATTTGTTGTCTTTAATTATTGAATATTTGGAAAGCATTTTTTTGTTTTAATGAAATCTTGAATTGGACTTAACAATACAATAAATCTTTGTATATTTCTTCCATGACTTAACCAACAAGTACAGGCAAAGAACACAGATATTAAATGTATTGTGTTCTATTTCTTTTAAGAATTCCATTGTCTGGCATTGATCCATAGCATTTGCAAATATTTACTGAATGATTTAACAATGGTATACATGACACTTTTCAGGAATCTGCTTTAGAAGACTGAACATTAGTATCATACAGATACAGAATCAGCTCAGATTCTGTTTAAAATCACTTCAAAATGTTTCATTGTACATTTAATTTTGATTACAGGTGACTAATGTCATCAATTCTTTTTGACTGTTGAGAAGCAAGTTACCAAATTCACTATGTCTTTGCTAAAAATGTCTCTTAATATTGTCCATTTTTTACACAACAAACAAACAGCTTTTTTCCTTTTGCTCTGCTCCAACAAATTGCAATTGCTGTTCGTCATGAAATTTCCGACATACTTTTAGCCAGGCTCCTTTTTCTTTACTATTCTGGTTCTAGTGCTACTTTCTGCATCTCCTTTTGATTCTGCATCAGTAATATGCCTCCTTTTCATTATTTTATTTCATTTTATTTTTATTGGATTATAGTTGCTTTACACTGCTGTGTCAGTTTCTGCTGTACAGCAAAGTGAATCAGCCATATGTATATATATATATATATCCCCTCGTTTTTGGATTTCCTTGCTATATAGGTCACCACAAGGCACTTAGTAGAGTTCCCTGTGCTATACAGTAGGTTCTCATTAGTTACCTATTTTATACATAGTGGGGTATATATGTCAATCCCCGTGTGCCAATTCATCCCACCACCCCCTTCCCTCTTGGTATCCATACACTCGTTCTCTACAACTGTGTCTCTATTTCTGCTTTGCAAATAAGATCATCTAAACCATTTTTCTAGATTCCACATATAAGTGTGAATATACTATATTTGTTTTTCTCTTTCTGACCTCACTCTGAATGACAGTCTCTAGGTCCACCCAGGTCTCTGGAAATAACACAATTTCGTTCCTTTTTATGACTGAGTAATATTCCATTCTATATATGTATCACATCTTCTTTAGCTGTTTCTCTGTTGATGGACATTTAGGTTGCTTCCATGTCCTGGCTGTTTTAAATAGTGCTGCAATGAACATTTGGGTGCATATGTCTTTTTGAATTATGGTTTTCTCTGGGTATATGCCCAGAAGTGCGATTGTTGGATCATATAGTAGTTCTATTTTTAGTTTTTTAAGAATGTCCATACTGTTCTCCATAGTGGCTTTGTCAATTTACATTCCCACCAACAGTGTAAGACTGTTGCCTTTTCTCCACACCCTCTCCACCATTTATTGTTTGTAGATTTTTTAATGATGGCCATTCTGACTGGTGTGATATGATATCTCATTGTAGTTTTGATTTGCATTTCTCTAATAATCAGTGATATTGAGCATCTTTTCATGTGTTTGTTGGCCATCTGTATGTCTTCTTTGGAGAAATGTCTATTTAAGTCTTCACCCATTTTTGTTGTGTTGTTTGTTTTTTTGATATTGAGCTGCATGGGCTGTTTGTATATTTTGGAGATTAATCCTGTGTCAGTTGCTTCATTTGCAAATATTTTCTCCCAATCTGAAGGTTGTCTTTTCGTCTTGTTTATGGTTTCCTTGGCTGTGCAAAAGCTTTTAAGTTTCATTAAGACCCATTTGTTAGGAGGTGGGTCAAAAACGGTCTTGCTGCAATTTATGTCAGAGTGTTCTGCCTATGTTTTCCTCTCAGAGTTTCATAGTGTCTGGCCTTACATTTAGGTCTTCAATCCATTCTGAGTTTATTTTTGTGTATGGTGTTAAGGAGTGTTCTAATTCCATTCTTTTACATATAGCTGTCCAGTTTTCCCATCACCACTTATTAAAGAGACTGTCTTTTCTCCATTGTATATTCTTGCCTCCTTTGTCATAGATTAGGTGACCATAGGTGTGTGGGTTTATCTCTGGTCTTTCCATCCTGATCCCTTGATCTATATTTCTGTTTTTGTGCCAGTACCATACTATCTTGATTACTGTAGCTTTGTAGTATAGTCTGAACTCTGGGAGCCTGATTCCTCCAGCTTCATTTTTCTTTCTCAAGGCTGCTTTGGCCATTCGGAGTCTTTTGTGTTTCCATACAAATTGTAAAATTTTTTGTTCTAGTTCTGTGAAAAATGTCATTGGTAATTTGATAGAGCACAATATTGATTCTTCCAATCCAAGAACATGGTATATCTCTCCATCTGTTTGTGTCGTCCTTGATTTCCTTCATCAATATCTTATAGTTTTCAGCATATAGGTCTTTTGCCTCCTTAGGTAGGTTTATTCCTAGGTTTTTTGTTCTTTTGAATGTGATGGTAAATGGGATTGTTTCCTTCATTTCTCTTTCTGATCTTGCATAGTTAATGTATAAGAATGCAAGAGATTTATGTGCATTTATTTTGTATCCTGCAACTTTACTAAATTCGTTGATCAGCTCTAGTAGTTTTCTGATAGCGTCTTTAGGATTCTCTATGTGTAGTATCATGTCATCTGCAAACAGTGATAGATTTACTTCTTTTCCGATTTGGACTCCTTTTATTTCTTTTTCTTCTCTGATTGTCCTGGCTAAAACTTCGAAAACTATGTTGAATAATAGTGGTGAGAATGGGCAACCTTGATTCGTTCCTGATCTTAGAGGAAATGGTTTCAGTTTTTCACCATTGAGAACGATGTTGGTTGTGGGTTTGTCATATATGGCCTTTATTATGTTGAGGTAGGTTCCCTCTATGCCCACTTTCTGGAGAGTTTTTATCATAAATGGGTGTTAAATTTGTCAAAAGATTTCTCTACATCTATTCAGATGACCATATGGTTTTTATTCTTCAATTTGTTGATATGGTGTATCACATTGTTTAAATTGCATATATTGAAGAATCTTTGCATCCCTGGGATAAATCCCACTAGATAATGGTGTATGATCCTTTTAATGTGTTGTTGGTTTCAGTTTGCTAATATTTTGTTGAGGATTTTGCATCTGTGTTCATCCATGATAATTGACCTGTAATTTTCTTTTTCTGTGATGTCTTTGTCTGGTTTTGGTATCAGGGTAATGGTGACCTCATAGAATGAGCTTGGGAGTGTTCCTCCCTCTGAAATATTTTGGAAGAGTTTGAGAAGGATAGATGTTAGCTCTTCTCTAAATGTTTGATAAAATTCACCTGTGAAGCCATCTGGTCCTGGACTTTTGTTTGTTGGAAGATTTTTAATCACAGTTCAATTTTATTACTTGTGACTGGTCTGTTCATATTTTCTATTTCTTCCCGGTTCTGTCTTGGAAGGTTGTACTTTTCTAAGAATTTGTCCATTTCTTCCAGGTTGCCATTTTATTGGCATACAGTTGCTTGTAGTAGTCTCTCATGATCCTTTGTATTTCTGCAGTATCAGTTATAATCTGTCCTTTTTCATTTCTAATTTTATTGATTTGAGTCCTCTCCCTCTTTTTCTTGATGAGTCTGGCTAAAGATTTATCGATTTTGTTTATCTTCTCACAGAACCAGAACCAGCTTTTAATTTCATTGATCTTTGCTATTGTTTTCTTCATTTCTATTTCATTTATTTCTGCTCTGATCTTTATGATTTCTTTCCTTCTACTAACTTTGGGGGTTTTTTTTGTTCTTCTTTCTCTAGTTGCTTTAGGTGTAAGTTTAGGCTGTTTATTTGAGATTTTTCTTGTTTCTTGAGATAGGATTGTATTGCTATAAACTTGACTCTTAGAACTGCTTTTGCTGCCTTCCATAGGTTTTCAGTCATCATATTTTCATTGTCATTTGTTTGTATGTATTTTTTGATTTCCTCTTTGATTTCTCCAGTGATCTCTTGGTTATTTAGTAGCATAGTGTTCAGCCTCCATGTGTTTGCGTTTTTTACAGTTATTTTCCTTTAATTGATTTCTAATCTCATAGCACTGTGGTCAGAAAAGATGCTTGATACAATTTCAATTTTCTTAACCTTACCGAGGCTTGATTTGTGACCCAAGATGTGATCTATCCTGGAGAATGTTCCTGGAGAATATTCTGAGAAGAAATTTTGTTTTGCTGCTTTCAGATGGAATGTCTTAAACATATCAATTAAGTCTATCTGGTCTAATGTCTCATTTAAGGCTTGCATTTCCTTATTAATTTTCTGTCTGGATGATCTGTCCATTGGTGTAAGTGGTGTGTTAAAGCACCCCACTATTATTGTGTTACTGTCGATTTCCCCCTTTATGGCTGTTAGCATTTGCCTTACGTATTGAGGTGCTCCTATGTTGGGTGCATAAATATTTACAGTTGTTACATCTTCTTCTCGGATTGATCCCTTGATCATTATGTAGTGTCCTTCTTTGTCTCTTGTAATAGTCTTTATTTTAAAGTCTATTTTGTCTGATATGAGTATTGCTACTCCAGCTTTCTTTTGATTTACATTTTCATGGAATATCTTTTTCCATCCCCTCACTTTTAGTCTGTATGTGTTCCTAGGTCTGACGTGGGTCTCTTGTAGACAGCATATATATGGGTCTTTTCTTATCCATTCAGCCAGTCCATGTCTTTTGGTTGGAGCATTTAATCCATTTACATTTAAGGTAATTATCGATATGTATGTTTCTATTAGCATTTCCTTAATTGTTTTGGGTTTGTTTTTGTAGGTCTTTTTCTTCTCTTGTGTTTCCCACCTAGAGAAGTTCCTTTAGCATTTGTTTTAAAGCTGGTTTGGTGGTTTTGAATTCTCTTAGCTTTTGCTTGTCTGTAAAACTTTTGATTTCTCCATCAAATCTGAATAAGATCCTTGCTGGGTAGAGTAATCTTGGTTGTAGGTTTTTCGCTTTCATCAATTTAAATGTATCCTGACACTCCCTTCTGGCCTGCAGAGTTTCTGCTGAAACATCAGCTGATAACCTTACAAGGATTCCCTTTTATATTATTTGTTGTTTCCCCTGCTGCTTTTAAAATTTTTTCTTTGTATATAGTTTTTGTTAGTTTGATTAATATGTGTCTGGGCATGTTTCTCCTTGGGTTTATCCTGTATGGGACTCTCTGTGCTTCCTGGACTTCGGTGACTATTTTCTTCCCCATGTTAGAGAAGTTTTCAACTATAATCTCTTCAAATATTTTATCAGACCCTTTCTCTTTCTCTTCTTTTCTGGGTCCCCTATAATTCAAATGTTGGTGTGTTTACTGTTGTCCCAGAGGTCTCTGAGACTGTCCTCAATTCTTTTCATTCTTTTTTCTTTATTCTGCTCCCTGGCAGTTATATCCACCATTTTATCTTCCAGCTCACTTAACCATTCTTCTGCCTCAGTTATTCTGGTATTGATTCCTTCTAGTGTATTTTTCATTTCACTTATTGTGTTGTTCATCACTGGTTGTTTGTTCTTTAGTTCTTCTAGGTCTTTGTTAAACATTTCTTGTATCTTCTCAATCCGTGCCTCCATTCTATTTCTGAGATCTTGGATCATCTTTACTATCATTACTCTGAATTCTTTTTCAGGTAGATTGCCTATTTCCTCTTCATTTATTTGGTCTTGCGGGTTTTTACCTTGCTCCTTCCTCTGCAACATATTGCTCTGTTGTCTCGTTTTGTTGAATTTACCGTGTGTATGGTCTCCTTTTTGCAGGTGGCAGTGTCATAGTTCCCATTGTTTCTCTTGTCTTCCCCCTGGTGGGTGAGTTTGGTCCAGGGGCTTATGTAGGTTTCCTGGTGGGAGGGACTGGTACCTGTGCTCTGGTGGGTGGAGCTGAGTCTTTTCCCTCTGATGGGCAGGGCCACATCGGGTGGTGTGTTTTGAGGTGTCTGTGAGCATAGTATGACTTTAGGCATCCTGTCTGCTGATGGGTGGGGCTGTGTTCCTTTCTTTTGTATGGCATGAGGTTTCCAGCATGGGAGCCTGCAGGGAGTTGGGTGGAGCCAGGTCTTGGTGTGGCGATGGATACCTCCAGGAGAGTGCACAGTGATTAGTATTCCCTGGGCTCTGGAATTCTCTGGTGGTCCAGCATCCTGGACTCGGTGCTCCAACCCCAGAAGCCCAGGTCCAACCCCTGGCCGGGGAACCAAGAGCCTGCAAACTACGTAGCATAACCAGAGAAAAAAGAAAGGAAAATAAAACAGACAAAAAAACCCCAAGACAAGTAGCAAAAACAAACAAACAGCAACAACAACCCACACACACACAAAAAGAAGAAAACAGACAAACCAAGCCCAAGACAAATGGTAAAAAGAAAACCAAACAACCGGAAAGAAATAAAGAAGCAGACAGAAAAAACAAAAACAAAACATAGAAAACGAAAAACAAGAGAACAGACAAACAAAATAACTCAAAAATGAGAACAATCAATAAGGACTACACTAATGAAAACAAAAAATGAAAAACAAAACAAAACTGAAAGCAAACTAATATTTTTAAAAATGGCAAAGAAAACATAAAACCAACACATAAAAACGATCCAAAAAAAATCAAAAACAGGAAAAAAACACACAAAAGTAAAAATAGAAAAATAAAAAATATTGAAAATAAAAATAAATAATGAAAACAAGAACACCAACAACTGAACAAAATGAAGCAAACTAAAAAGGAATAATAGTAATAAGAATATTTTCCTGGTGCCTCCTCTGTCAGTGTCCTTGCTCCCACAGTGAGCCACAGCCAACCCCTGCCTCCCCAGGAGGCTCTCCAGTACCTCTAGGTAGGTCTCTGGACCTGCTGTGGGCCCAGTGGGGCACTCAGACTCTCACCTGACCAAAGTACTTCATGTACCTGCACCCAGAGTCCACTGCTGCTAAAGTTAGACTGGTCTCAGTTGTGGGAACACTCATTGTCTATTCATATATTCCCATACGCAGGATTTACCAAGCCGATCACAGAGGTTTAATCCATGGCCTGTGTAGTCACACTGCCCCTGGAGCTCAGCTTTTGTTTTGGCCCCACCTCTCCATGTGCACCACCCTCAGGCGTCTGTTCCCCACCCAGGTGAGAGGGAGAAAAAGCGGTGGCTGTTTGGGGCACACTTACTCAGGCCAGGGAGGGGTGTGGCAGCCACAACTGGGGTATGCACCAAGTGCCTGTGGTGGCAGAGACCAGCAGGCAGTTGCAACAGACTGGGGCACGCTCGCTCTGGTGGAGTCCTTCCCAGTGTGCACGGAGGCAGGGGCTGGCATGTGAGGCTGGTGGTGGCCCCACCCACTGCATGCCACTCAACAATGGCACCTCATTTCCTAGGCAGACCACACTTCTGCTAGGGGCATTCCCAGCCTCAGAGCCCCTTACTCCCATCCCCTCTGTTGTATCTGCACAGCCAACAGCATTCCTCTCCCTGGATCTGCTCTCTTAACCTCATGCTTTAGCACTCAGCCCCCACCAGCACTGGTGGATTCCTGTCTCAGGTAGGGATGCCCAGGTCTGTTTCCCAAGGAGGCTTTGGAATGGGTGGTGCTCAAGACCCTGGAGCCTATGCAGGTCAAGGAGACCTTGGCTTGAGGGGTGGGCAAGCCTGCTCAGATGGGTGCCCCTCCCACTTCCCACAAATGCCCCAGGGTTGTAGGTCCCTTTTTCGATTCCTCTTTTCTGTTTTTCCTTCTTTTGTCCTACCCAGTTTTGAGGGGATTTTTCTTGTCCTTTCAGGTGTCCAAAGTCTTCCGCTAATGTTCAGCAGGTGCTCTGTGAGAATCGTTCCATTTGCAGATGTACTCTTGATGTACTTGTGAGGAGAGACAAATTCTGCATCCTCCTATTCTGCCATCTTGACTCCTCCTATGCCTCCTTTTTAAATTTTAAAATTTATACATACTTATTTTTAATTAAAAAATATTTAATTATATTAAAATTAAAATAGTAAGACTATTAATTACCAGTACAGCACATGAAAAGATTTTCATAACTTGCGCTGTCTGCATCAAACACATTACAATATTACATGGGTGCATAGAAAAGATCATTTGACCTGAGTCAATGTGTGGACACCAACTAGATTGCCATGTGTTTATGTGTAAAACTAGAGAGGAGACTTGCATCTGATAGAACGTCAATTCAACAGTAGTATCCTGGGTGATTCAGTGGTTAAAGTGAAATGTTGTTACACCAAAACGATGAAGTTATGTTTATCAGAAACATAATTTATACCAGTTCAAATTTTAAATTTAAACTAATTAAAGAAAATTAAAAACCCAGTTTCTTAGTCAAATTTTTAATGCTCAACAGCCACATGTGATTAGAGGCTACCATACTGCACAGGTATATAGGTATATAGCCAAGACAAGCTCTTGCACATGTGCAGAGGGAGAAAGGTTAAATGAATATAAGGTTGAGGATGATTACCTCAGGTGGGGGACACAGGCATGGGATAGATATAATTATTGTCAAGATTATAGGTTTTATTTTGCCTGGTGGATTCATAGTGTTTATTAAGTTTAAAAATAACTAAATATCTATGAGGGAACCATCTTAATAGTTTGGAATGTGTCCTTCTAGACGGTTTCTGTACAAATACTCTCTGTATCCATATGTATATGTATATAAAGTACACATAAACCTTTACTGAACAAATGGGATCATAGTGTTCTCTTTTTGTGGTTTTCAGATACACAGATTTTTGGATTAATCAAAACCTTGGTACACGACACTCTTACCATTGATCTATGTTTAGCCATGTTAGATCCATGTTAGAATTTTCAATAAATTCTAAAAAAAAATTCTAGGTGTTTCACATGTATGTTCATATCTGTACAACTTACAAGTATACAATGTGAATTTTTTTTTCCCATTCACTTAATCTTACTCCCTTTTTCATCAGTTGGTCTTTTTTCCCTTCTTCCCTTTTCTCCTAGGATGGAGTAGGAACCAATGTTCCCACACAATAGATGCTAATAGTAAGTTAGCAGCTTCTCAACAGCAAGTGGTTTATCTCCCCACCACCACCATGCCCCTCACCCCTCAGTGGAGAAGCTCTACTGCAAGAGAAAGTTCACAGCAACAAAGTTTAGCGACTTTCAAAAGAAGCTCTTTCGTATTAAAACCATGCCTTTTCTTGCACATGTATCTCACCATCTTCCTCTGCCTTTGTGTTCAGTTTGTTGTTTTATTATGAAGCAAAGACTCTTTTAATTTTGGAAATAACATTTCTTTTAAAATCAGTCAAGTGATACTTTTCTTAGTAATGAATGTTGGAAAGTTTTAAATTCACTTTAATATTAAAATACTAACTTTAAATATTGAGATACAGTTGACATACAGCATATTAGTTTCAGATGTACAACATAATGATTCATTATTTCTGTATACTGTGAAACGTTCACCTTGATAAGTGTAGTTAACATCCATCACCATATAGAGTTACAAATTTTTTTTTCTTGTGATGAGAATTTTTAAGATCTACTACCTTTAACAACTTTCAAATATACAATGCGGTATTATTAATTATAGTCACTGTGCTGTATGTCACATCCCCATGACTTTTATTTTATAACTGGAAGTTTGTACCTTTTCACCACTTTCACCCATTTTGTGTACCCCCAACCCCTACCTCTGGCAACCCCCAATCTGTTCTCTGTATTTATGATTTGGGGTTTAAAATGTTTTTTTTTAAATTTTTTGTTTTTAGATTCCACATATAAGTGAGATTATATATTTTTGTCTTTCTCTGACTTATTCCCCCTGCATAATGCCCTCAAGGTCCATTCATGTAGTCAAAAATGGAAAGACTTCCTTCCTTTTTATGGCTGAATACTATTCCATTGTGTATATATACCACATTTTTTTATCCATTTATCCATTGATGGTCACTCAGGTTGCTTTCATGTCTTGGCTATTGTAAATAATGCTGTAATGAATGTGGGGGGGCGTCCATACATCTTTTTGATTTAGTGGTTTCTTCCTTCAGATAGATACCCAGAAGTGGAGTTGCTGGATTGTATGGTAGTTCTACTTTTAATTTTTTTCAGGAACCTCCCTACTGTTTTCCATACTGAGTGCACCAATTTACACTCCTACCAACAGTGCACAAGTGTTCCCTTTTCTCCACATCGTTGCCAACACTTGTTATTTCTTGTTTGTTTTGATAATAGCCATTCTGAAGGGCAAGAGGTGATATCTCCTTGTGGTTTTGGTTTGTATTTCCCTGATGATTAATGGTGTAGAGCATCTTTTCATATATCTGTTGGCCATCTGCATATCTTTGGAAAAAATGTATATTCAAATCCTCTGCCCATTTTTTAATTAGATTGTTTATTTTTTGCTGTTGAGTTATATGTATTCTTTATATATTTTGGATTTGCAAATATTTTCTCCTATTCAGTATCTTGCCTTTTCATTTTGTTGATGATTTCCTTTGCTGTGCTGAAGATTTTTAGTCTGATGCAGTCCCACTTGTTTAATTTTGCTTTTGTTGCCTTTGCTTTTGGAGTCAGGTCCAAAAAACAATCATTGCCAAGCTGATGTCAAAGAGCTTACCACTTATGTTTTCTTCTACAAGTTTTATGGTTTCAGGTCTTACGGTCTTACATTCAAATCTTTGATCCACTTTGAGTTAATTTTTGTGTATGGTGTAAGGTGGTGGTCCAGTTTCATTCTCTTACACATGGCTCTCTTGTTTTTCCAGCACCATTTATTGAAGAGACTGTCCTTTCCTCATTGTATATTCTCAGCTCATTTGTCATAAATTAATTGGCCATATATGCATTAACACTAACTTTTGGAATAGCCCTCTCTGAAGGCTGTTAACTATTAAATATTAAGATAATTATTAATTTAAAGAGGTTGTCATTTTTGCCCATGTGAATTAGAGGATTAGGAGGTGAATGATAGAAGTAAAATGTTAGGGTAGAGTTAGAAATTATTATTTGTATTGCTAGAATTTCAAAACACTGACTTCATTGTAGAATTATCAAAGAGAATTCTTATATAACAAAAATAACAATGGCTACTATTACTACCTCATAATAAAGAATCCAACAGTGTTTACACATACAGCAACCCACACATCAGCCAGGGGTCTAACTCTAAGGGAAGTGGTCACATCTAGGGTTAAATAAATAACTTCACAGGATATTTATTTATTTGCCTAGAAGTCTTGCCAGGCTCCTTAGGGAAGGAGGAAGAGGAAACTGTTAGAAGTAATTGTGTGTCTGATCACTGGCTTCAGCTTTTGTTCATTTACTCATATTTCTGTCCTTTTGTGTTGTCAAGTAAATGATCAGCAGTCCTTAGATGTATGTTCTTTGAAAGCCACGAGGAGATTGTAACCAGCTTGCTAGGTAGTTCCTGAGTGTTCTGTTTCATACACCTTTCCCAAACCCCACAACCACACTGCCCAATTCTACCTGAACACAGTGAGTGATGGTTCCTGGGATGCTGTTCTTTCCAGGAAACAGCAATCTGGAACAGGGAGTGATCATGATGTAAGATACCACTATAGTAAAAGCATGGAAAAATAGAACTCCCAAGACAGTATAAGTGGCTAAATACCAAATACTTCTTAACAGATAGTTTGTTAGGAAGAAAAGAAGGGAGGGAGGGAGGGAGGAAGGGAGGAAAAAAGGAGGAAGAAAAGAGAGAGGGAGAGAAAAGGAGAAGAAAGGAGGGGAGTAAACTGAGCCACTAATTCAAACCTGAAAAATGACCTTTCGAATCAGGATCTGATGTCATAACCCTTCTGCAGATATGTTTAGTGGAATAAGTCAGAGTGCCATATGCCATACAGAGAATATATGATAGTGAATAGTGATACTTTTTTTTTTTTTTTTTTTTTTTGCGGTACGCAGGCCTCTCACTGCTGTGGCCTCTCCTGTTGTGGAGCACAGGCTCCAGACGCACAGGCTCAGTGGCCATGGCTCACGGGCCCAGCCGCTCCGCGGCATGTGGGATCTTCCTGGACCAGGCCACGAACCCGTGTCCCCTGCATCAGCAGGCGGACTCTCAACCACTGCGCCACCAGGGAAGCCCAATAGTGCTACTTTTAATTGGTGCATTTTAATTTTTCTTAGTGAAGCCAAAATTAATTCCTTAGTATTTTATGGCTGTCTGCTCATTCTGATATATGGTGTATTAGTCTACTCGACTGCCCTAGCAAAATGCCATAGACTGGGTGGCTTAAACATCATAAACATATTTCTCAGAGTTCTGGAGGCTGGGAAGCCCAAGATCAAGATACTGACTGATTCATTACCTGGAGAGAGCTCTCTTCCTGGCTTGTAGATGGTTGCCTTCTCATTATGTCTTCACATGGACTTGCCTCACTGCATGCATGCAGATCTTATAAGGCTACCGATCCTATTGGATTAGGACCCCACCCTTATGACCTCATTTAACCTTAATTGCCCTATGTCCTAAAAGCCCTAGTCCCAAATAGAATCACACTGAGGGTTAGGGCTTCAACATATGAATTTTGGGAGTGGAGGGGACACAATTCAGTCTTATCATATGGTCTTATGCTAAAAGTTTGGTTATGTTTGGTTATTCCCTTAAATTAAATGATGACTTGGGTTAAGAATTGAGTCTGTTCACTTTTTTGACTTGTACAATTTTGTCCATTGTAAATAACTGACTTAAGGAAGTGTACATTTCAAAAGAGTAAAATGAGTAAAACTATAGAATCAGCTAAGCATATCATCATATTTTAAGTGTGAAAACAACAGGAGTTCCAATTGATGCCAGCAGAATTCACAAACATGCATTACGTATCTTCCATACATTAGAAGTTCTGAAGGGTTGCTGTTTTCTACATAGATTCTGGTGTGTTACTGATATCCCTATTGAAGGAAACCTGAGTTTGTCTCAGCATTAAAGCCACACTAAGTTCTTTGGAATAGTGACCATTGTGCCATGGCTCAGAGCAGGGAAGGAAAGTTCTTCCGGCAATCTGTATGCAGTTGTCTTTAGTATTAATGATCGGGATATGAAATGTGCATATGTTTTTGTTTATTATGAATGTGGGCATGAATTGCATCTGATAGTAAATGAAAAACAGAAATTCATGAGTCCTCTTGAGAGGAGTGTCCTTATTTACACTAGTTCAGAGGTCTTTATACTAGAAAGCTGAGAGCAGGTGAGGAAAGAGGCAGATTTGTTTTCAGAAAGATGGGGTGGGGTGTTCAGAAGACATTCGCAGCAGAGATATGCCAAGGACAGAGTGCCATGTGATTTCGGAGGAAAGCCATGAGCCTGAGGCAAGATGCCTGTTACAGAGGAAAGAAATGATGCAGGAAGATGGCTCGTCTGTTCTTGGGACCTGATCATGGTGTTGCTACTGTTTCAGGGCTCCATACACCTAGCACAGCCTGACTCATACTGCCCTCCTTCCTCCATCTAGCTAGTCCTTCTGTTCTTTACTTGCTTTTTTTTTTCATTTTATTTTTTTTAACATTTTATTGGAGTATAATTGCTTTACAATGGTGTGTTAGTTTCTGCTTTATAACAAAGTGAATCAGTTATACATATACATATGTTCCCATATCTCTTCCCTCTTGCGTCTCCCTCCCTCCCACCCTATCCCACCCCGGTAGGTGGTCACAAAGCACTGAGCTGATCTCCCTGTGCTATGCGGCTGCTTCCCACTAGCTATCTATTTTACGTTTGGTAGTGTCTATATGTCCATGCCACTCTCTCACTTTGTCACAACTTACCCTTCCCCCTCCCCATATCCTCAAGTCCATTCTCTAGTAGGTCTGTGTCTTTATTCCCGTCTTACCCCTAGGTTCTTCATGAACTTTTTTTTTCTTTCCTTAAATTCCATATATATGTGTTAGCATACGGTATTTGTTTTTCTCTTTCTGACTTACTTCACTCTGTATGACAGACTCTAGGTCCATCCACCTCACTACAAATAATGAAGGCAGGGAACACATATGACCATCTCCATCATGCAGTTGGCTTGAGATTTTCCTTTTCACTAGATTAGTTCCCAAGGCTTATCAAGTACCCGGCTCATTGTGGGCATGTTAAAATTAATTCATTATTGGAATGGAAGATTGATTGGGGTTATTAGGAAGGAGACATTTAACCAGTATCTTTTAAAAATGAGTAGGGTTCTAATCCTTGGCAGTTGAACAGACAGGGCTTTGAGTAGCATAACCAAAGCTGTGGATATGGGAAAGTCCAGGATGTTGACTGGTTGGATTTCAGTACAAACTTGGAATTGGAAAGAAGCCTGGAAAGTTATGTTTGAATTAAATCCCTGAATGCCAAGCTAAAGAATTTGAAATATACAGAAGAATTATTTGCTTTTTCAATACTTTCGTTGCTTGGGTATGCTGCAGCCAAATGCAGTCAACTCTTATTTAGCTGGATATTAAAAAATGAAAAAATGTCCTGTCAAGAAACTTTGAATCATCCTTTCTCTTTCTCCAACTGTCTTTCAGCCAGATCCCTGCTTGTTAGGATGACGGGAGAGGGAGAAAAAAATGGAGATAAAACTAAAGCTCATTTGGTCTCTTCATTCTTAGCTATGTCATAGGCCGAGAGATCAATGTTAATTTATTACAATCAGAATTACATTGTTTTTAGCCAAAGGCTGATTTAAGATATGGGCAAAGAGCAGGTTAATTTAATTTTGAAAATAAGTTATAAAGATCAAGGAAGTACAAAGTTAGAGTGCATTTCTGAGTGGAAACACAAGTAACATTGAGAATTAGCTTTATAAGAGTAGCATGATACATAAATATATCACCATAATTAACTAGTAGGAGGTAACTTTTGCTCCGAACTTTAAAGTAGAAATGCAATTAATAAGTATAATGGGGTTTTGAAATCACATATGGGCTGTATTTATCCAGAGTTTCCTTTTGGTCTGATCAACCCTCAGAATCTATAATATCATAAATACCATAAAACATACACACGCTGAATTCTGAGAAAGGGTTTCAACTATTTTTCATCTGCCTCCACTAATATATAAAGGGGAAATGGAGACTTTTGCCACCAGCCCTTAAAATTATCATGTGCCAACATGAAAACGTTTATCATAAGGTCTCGATCTGCATGTATCTGCCAAATTTGTTACTTATTGCATTTCTGTCCTCATGATTGTGTCTCTTTAGCTCTCTTTAAAAGTGAGGTGATTGTTTAATTAAGGGATAATCAGTTCCTAGTGTGAATTATTCACACATTATGTAATTTTTATCCATACATGATGTACCCAACCATATGCACAGGGACTGAAAGGTGACTATGTTAAATGGAAACATTGATTTGATTAAGTGATGCGATTGGAGACAAATTCTGCCCTTCATTTCTTGCTAGTTTTTTGTAATAAGGTAACATACATATATATTTTTAAAGCCTCCATGCTTGGAAAAATATTCGTGAATTTATCATCTTTATACCTTATATTCTAGGAAATATTTTGCTATGACAATAATGAATAATAAGTATCAAATGATAATGGAATGTTTATATCTGCCATCTCATTTCATCAGTGCAAAATTAGCAGGCACAGTGGGAACCACCCTCTGGGAGGTGTTTTAAACAGCACCATTTAAATTCCTCCTGGAATTTGACACGTATGAGTTATAAGAAAAGATTTGGAGAGAATGGTCCCTTTAAAAGGGAACAAAGCATCTCAGTTTGGCCACAAATAACAGTCCTTGAGGAGACATACTGGCTTTACCAGTGGGGAAAGGTGACGCTTAAATCCATCCTCTGAAATGTCCTCATAGTTTTATCTGGCTTTGGCACTCTGGCCTCCCCAACACCCACCATCATGTGGCCTTGGATAATCTCCAGGTTTCTTGTTTAAACTGTTGCTGAAACCACTGGACGGGTCCAGCAAAATCATCCATCATTCTTTAACATAACCTAGAAGTGACAACGTGTGCCTGCATGTTTCTGCTTCTGCAAGCCATCCCCTCTCAGGGAGGAACTTAGTGTGTGTTTGAAGCAATTGATGCCTTTCAGAATTGCATTAAAAATCTTCAAGTGTGCTGGTCAGGCAGAATTATCTGGGCCCTCCAGTGCGTGCATCCCCAGTAGCACCAGTTCACCCCCCCAGTTCTAATACTTAGAGTATGCTGCTTCCCCTCACCAGAGTGCCAGCTCCTTGAAGGATATGCATTCCTATCCTGGTAACCCTGCCTCTAGCACAATACTGAGAAGACAGTAGGCTTTTAGTAAATATCTGTTGTATCAATGAGTATGGAGTGAAAAAAAGCATAGATTTGGAGGCAAGCATATGTGGAACCCAATCCTGGCTTTATACACTATGTGATTTGGGATGAGTTCTTAACCTTTCTGAGCCTTAGTTTCCTAAAAACAGGTTATAGTAGCCAGTTCACAAGGAGCTGGGAGGCTGATAATAGATTATGCGTGAAAAGCACATTGTAGACTCTAAATGCTCTCTGGTTGTTATTACATTAATGTAACAGATCTTTGCCATGTATCAACTGTACACACCAGTCCAACCTGTGCTGTGAGCTGTAGGGAGGCAGAGATGGAGACAGATAGTTTCTCCTCTCAGGATGTGAGTGGTCTAACACTGGCTTCTTCTGTGTATCCCCTCACCCTAAGTATGAGACATTCCTCATTACTGGTGCTCTTCATGGTACGCTGCCAGCGGTTTTGCAAAGCCTTTGTTCTCTGCTGCAATGCTAGTACTCAAGAATATTTCAGAACTGAGGAAGTGATGATGTCATATCCCAGCAGAATAAGAATCAGGAAAGCCTCCCATCCTAAAATTACAATGTAGCATAGTTTTTTTTTTTATCATAATTAGATAACAATTCTTTATGAAGAAAGGCAGCTAATTGAAGTCAGCCACAGGGAGAGTGAGTTCAGATGTTTTCTGGGGCACTTAAAAGTGCATCTGATGGGGTGCTGTGCACACTGCTAGAAGCGAGCTGACTAGAAAACTTAAAAGATTTGTTAAAACAATGAATCCTTTCCAAACATTTTTCAAGCCCAACTTAAGCAAGAGCGGGAAGGAAAATGGTACCTAAAAGAGAGTCCCCTGTGTCAGCTTATGATTGCTTACGTTAAAGAGATGATGGAAAATCCCAGCATGTGTATAATTTTTTAAAAACACATTTAGCCTTGATTTGAAAGTACGTGTTAATGTTTAACAATGCTAGAGTAAAAAATAGTTTTTCCCCATGTATATTGATTGTTAAATGGTAGGAGGGTGGCAGGGGGGCACATGCCGTGTGTGAGTGAGCATGTACGTGAGTGTGTATGTACATGGGCAGTATTTATAGATTCACAATCTCTATGCCCAAAAGGGAAAATACTTATAACTAGCAAGCATTGGCTCTAAATGTTTTTAAATTAAGTGCTATGTTGATAAGTAGTTGATCACATGTGCCATTGATTAGTGACTCCCTTTTCTTTAACTAGGAGAGCAGTTTGTTTTTTTAATCAAATATTTTAAGTTCCTACTATGAGCAAAACATTATCCTGGGAACAAGACAGAGGCACAGGTCAACCCTTGACTTTTGGATGTTTGAAGACTTTCAGGAATCCCCAAAGTCTGGGCAATTTCATTTCCATTAAAAGTAACATGAATCTTTTCAACTTGCACTAAATGTTGAACCTTCCCAAGCTTGATTCTAGGCCCAGTTCTCCTCTCGTCCCCTCCCAAGGTTTCACACGCCATCTAAACGCTTCTGGCTCCCCGCTATGTACCTCTAGCCCCCCCATCTGCTTTGAGCTCCAGACCCATGTTCCACATTAAATCTCAACTTCGATATAGATGGTACCCCACATTCAGCGTGTCCAACCAAACCTGGGGATGCAGTCTAAGTGCAGTTACCACCATCCATCCAGTTCCAGGACACTTCGATCTCCTTTGTTATCATGTCTAGTCCACCACTAGGTCATGCTGATTCTATTGGTTAAATATTTTTGAAATCCACATGCTTCTCTCCTTTTCCACCATAGTCTCAGTCACCATGATCTCTTGCTTGGTCCCTTCTTCTCTTCTGGCTCGTCTCCAATACCCTCTTTTTAGAAATTTGAATCAGATCAGGTCACACCCATTACATCAGACCATTTCACAAGCCCCATTGCTCATAGATAAAAACCCAGAATCCTTGATGTGGCCTCCAACACCAGCGTGGCTCCCTGGGCTGTATAGTCCTGCTACAGAGCCTGGAATAATCTTCAGCTGACTTCTTTATACGGTTAACCTTTGGCTGCTCTCTAGACCTTACCTCAAAAGAAACTTCCGCAAGAAAGCCTCTCCTAGCCCCTCAAACTGCCATAGAACAGAGTGCCTATCCTTCAGCTACATTGTGTGGCTGTACATTTAGTCGTATGATTACCGATCAGTGTCTACCCCAAAAGAGCTGTGTATTCACAAGAGTAATGACCCTTCTGTTTTACTCACCAATATATTCCCAGCTGGAGGGCTAGGAGGGGGTTTTGTCCTGAAGGACCTCCTGAGCCAAGTGAAACTATTTGGAATTTATCCAAAGGGCAATGGGAAGAAGTCTTTGAAGAATTGGAAGCAGGGGAACAATGTGATGGGATGCACACTCTGGAAGAATCACCGCGGATGAGGCATAGAGAAATCTAGACAAATACTCTTGAAACACAGAAATAAGAGTCACAGTAACTGCAGGTCCTTGCCACTCTTTCTCTCTTCCACCTTTCCTCCCCTCCTCTCTAAATCCATTGAGGAGGTTACCCAGAGACCCTCTCAAACTAATGCTTGATCAACATGTAGTCGTCTGAACATTGATTGAATTCCTAACTATGTACTTGACACAAGGGATAATAAAGTGAGAAATGGTCCAGGTTCAAATGTACCTCTTCAGCCCACATCTCCGTAGAAAGATTAGACAGTCTCCTAGAGACTGTCTAATAAGCAGAGTATAATCCAGTGGGAAAAGTGCTGCAGTTGGAGTTAGAATGGAGGTCTTGAACTCAGAGGATGTTATAACAAACACCCAGGTGCAGCCAGAAAATGCCTTACAGAGATGGTGGCATTTGAACTGGTAGGAAGGGTAGGATTTTGTTGGAAAATGAGGGGGCATTCAGTGGCTGGAACAGCATGTGAAGGGCATGGTGTGTTGGGGAATGGCTTTAGCCCTGGATGTGCGGGGTTGGGGTTGGGAAAAGTGATAACATGTTGGGGCCACATTGTAAGAGGTCTGGTATTCTTAGCTCAGGGGTATGAATACCATATTGTGGGCCGCCAGAAATCACTGGACCACTCTTTTTTTTTTTTTTTTTTGCGGTACGTGAGCCTCTCACTGTTGTGGCCTCTCCTGTTGCAGAGCACAGGCTCCGGATGCGCAGGCTCAGCGGCCATGGCTCACGGGCCCAGCCGCTCCGCAGCGTGCGGGATCCTCCCAGACCGGGGCACGAACCCGCGTCCCCTGCATTGGCAGGCGGACTCTCAACCACTGCGCCACCAGGGAAGCCCTGGACCCCTCTTAATATCTCTGGATTAAAAAACAATACATGAGGAAATACTTTATATTAAAGGTTCATAGAGAAAGGAGTGACTGAGCCAGTGAGAGCAGTGATCTTCTGAGCCCAAGAGACGCATGAGTGATTCTGGTTCTGAGGCAGATACACTGGGATCTGGGCCTCTGGTTGCAGTGAGCGGGGCCAGGCCTGCCCCTGAGAGGCTGAGTGGAGAGCCTAGCCGCACACACTTGCATGTTCTGCCCTGACAGCCATCTTGATTGTTATTTTGCAGTTCCATGGAGAATGGGAGGCCACCCGATCCTGCAGACTGGGCCGTGATGGATGTCGTCAATTACTTCCGGACCGCAGGATTCGAAGAGCAAGCTAGTGCGTTTCAGGAACAGGTAACTCGGTCTAGAGAAACACATGATGAACATGATCACCTCCCTCTGGTGAAGGCTGAGTGAGGCTCCCGACCATCCCAGCCCCTGAGAAACTGAGGGGGTGGGGGAGGGCAGGACAGGAGTGACAAGCTACCGATTCCTTCCTGCAAGAGAAAAACCCAAGCCCGGAGAGGAGAGGAGACACAGTCGCAGCTGCAGAGAGGAGGGCTCAGTCTCCTCAACATCTGCATCTTCTGAAAGACGGCACAGCCCTACCTTCCACACAAACACACTAGAAAGCAGAAAAGAGAGAAAAAGGAGGGACCAATCTGGCTGAGAGACATGCAGCCTCGTCTGCTCCTGGGCTTGGCACCACCTGAGCTGTTAATCAAGTCTCCTCCAGTTTGCTTGCCGGGTGCTGAGCAAAGTCTAGTGGAAAGAGGACACTAGACTCAGATAGACTCAGATCCTGGTTCTTGTAACTCTATGTGACCCCAGACAGGTTACTATGACTCTCTGAGTCTTGGTTTCACCTCTGTAAGAGGAGGCTCTCAATGCCTAACTTGGTAGGGTGGTGCCGTGAGGATTAAAGGACAGCGAAGGCACAGTGCCTAGGATAGGTGCTGGCCCAACGTTGATGCCCCCAAAAGTTAATTCCCTCGCTCAGGTCCAGGGTTGGTACTGGAGAGAGGAAAGGAGGAGCAGGGGGTCCTTCCCAATTGTCTGGGTGAGTCCCGATTCCATTTTCCAGGCTGGGCCAGCTTTGTAGAGATGGTGCTCAAAGGGCTTTGACCATGAGGAAGCAAATCGGGGTACACGTGGTCCACACCAGACCAGCTCTGTAGGAAAACACAGAGTTCCCATCTCCCTGTCAATGAAGTCTGCAGTCTCCTAAGCATTACGTTTACTTCTCTAATGTTGTAATATAATTGAGAGAATTATAAAGCGAGCAATGTGTTTGGCTGCTTCTTGCACATCCCTTTAGCCATTTCTTACTCTCTCAAGCTGGGTTTGGGTAAGTGCACTTTTCTAATATCATATATTCCAATCTCTAGATTTCCTTCAATCAGTATTTCCTTCAACCTGATCCCTATGCATATGTGTCTTTTGTTAATTTGGAAAATTTGCCAAAATAACAGTTTAAATCACTTCACAGCCACCAGGATAGCTAAAATTAGAAGGACTGATTGCAAATGTTCGTGAGGATGTAGAGCAACCGCACTCTCCTACGTTGTTGGTGGGAGTGTAAAATAAACACTCATACATCTACCCCATGATCAACAACTTCATTCCCCAAGGGAAATGAAAGCATATGTCCACCAAAGATTGGTGCAACATTGTTCAAATAGCTTTATTCATAGTAGTCCAAAACTGGAAGCCTAAGTGTCCATCAATAGGAGAGTGAATATACAAACTCTGGTCTACTCATACAGTGGAATAAAGAAAAATGAAGTACTGATATATACAATAGTTTGGATGAGTCTCAAAACATTATGCTAAGTGAAAGAAGCCTTACCTAAAAGAGCTTATTCTGAATGGCTTCTGTCTTAGTCCATACAGGCTGCTATAACAAAAATACCATAAACTGTGTGGCTTATAAACAACAAACATTTATTTCTCATGATTTTGCAGGTAGGGAGTCCAAGATCAAGGCACTATCAGATTGGGTATCTGGTGAGGGCCTGCTTCCGAGACAGCTGTCATTTCACTGTGTCCTCACATGGAGGAAGGGATGAGAGAGGTCTCTGGGGCTGCTTTTATAAAGGCACAAATATTCACGAGGCCTCTGCCCTCGTGATCTAATTACATCCCAAAGGGCCCACCTCTTAATACGATTACTAATATCCCTAAGACCCATTGGGGGTTAGGTTTCAACATATGAATTTTGGGGGGACACAAATAGACCACAGCAGTTCCATTCAGATAAACGATGAGAACAGGAAAATGCACTAGTGGTAGAAAAAAATCAGACAGTGGTTGCCTCTGGATAGGTGGGAGAGGGGAATGACCGGGAAGGAGCATGAGGGAACATTCTGAGTGATGGTAGCGTTTTGTGTCTTGATAAGGGTTTGTGTTATGGGTATGTGCATTGGTCACCACATATGCACAGGTATATGCAAACAATTCAGATTTGTGTATTACATAGCCAATAAGTTTTTCCTCAAAATGAAAAGAACTGTAAGAAAATAAAACAATTAATGGTATGCAAACTGAAGTATTCAGGGGAGAAGTATACTGATTTTGCAACTTACTTGGAAATGCATCAAAATATGGATTGATAGTTGGCTAGAGGGATGAGTAGTTGGATAGACATATGATAAAGTAAGCATGGAAAATGTTCATTGTAGAATCTAGGTGGTGGGAGTATGGGTGTTCCCTATAATATTCTTACGACTTTATGTTTGAAAATTTTTGTAATAAAATTGTGGGGGGAAGTAGCTCAGGTTGGAAAGTGGAAGGCTGATCAGCTGGAACATATTTTATTTTGGTTTAATGGTTTAATATAGTGTCCATTTGTGTCATTGTAGTTGAGTTAACTCACTTCTAAAATTAAATTTAAAGAATATTGTGAAAGGTTAACAAAAAAAGGGACTTAGCTAAAAGGTCTCTTGGCCAGATTCCCTGCTGTCCAAAAGCATTTTTCAGAATGAGCTTTTGCTCAGACTCCTCTGGGGCAGATGTCCCAGATTGGGGGTGGGGATGTTCTTTGGGCCTTCCAGATTCTGGAATGGAACCGACCAGCTCTGAGCTCGGCCCAGGAGCAGGTACTTTCTCCCAAGGATGACATCACTCTGGCACCAGTGACAGTGGGAGGCAAAAGGGAACACAGTTTCCCAAGGCATCTCATTCAGAAGTCCTTCAAGGGAGGAAAGGAGCACCATCTTGCTTCTCCAACTCTGGAGCCTGAGAAATGAATTCCCAGGGGACTGGAATTTTGCAAGCATCATCTACAAGCTCAAGTTCTTCATTCTTGTGGAAAGGCAATTGGGCGGGGAAAAGAGTCTGCCTTGAATTATTCTCTGGAAGTGATCCAAATCTTCCTCCTGCTTTGAAATTCTCATTGTCTTTCCTCTTCTCATTAAAGGAGGTAGAGGGCAAGGAGGGAACCACTGGCCAGGCTTAGGCTGATATGACAAGCAGCTGCTATGATTTTCATGAGGACTGAGGATCAAGATCCTCTACTATGTTAACCTACCTCTTCCATTTCATGATTCAGAGGCCTTCAGTCTTTCACCTCCAAGGATCTTCCCGGCAATGGACCTCAAGCAGTCAGCTGTCACTCACCAATCATCCCAGATGGGAAGACTGCAGGCCACCCCCAGGCCAAACACATGACCCTTTTAGGCACATCTTCTAGGTCACAGCAGCTGAGAAACAATAAGAATGGTCACATCCTGAAGTCTCCTTAGGGGAGGCTTTGCCTTGCCATCTGATGGAAGCATGGCAGGGATGTGAACATCCCCTAAACCACCTTAGAAAAGGGCAGGTTCAGAAAGGGTTGCCAAGGGTAGCATGTCTCAGTTGATGTGAGAGCTTAATTTCTTGGCTGTTATGGATGTAATATTTGTGTCCCCCCAAAATTCACGTTAAAGTTAAAGCCCTAACTCCCAGTGTGACGGTGTTTGGGGCCTTTGGGAGATAGATGAGGTCATGAGGCTGGAACCCTCACGATGGGATTAGTGCCCTGAAAAGAAGGGACCAGAGAGCTTCTCTTTCCCTCTGTGCCATGTGAGGATATGGCACAAGGGCAGCCATCTGCATGGTAGGAAGAGGGCCCTACCAAGAGCCACATGTTGGCACTGTGATCTTGGACTTCCAGCCTCCAGACTGTGAGTAATAAATTTCTGTTGTTTAAGCCTCCTAATCCATGGTGTCTTGTTATAGCAGCCTAAGCTGACTAAGACACTAACACTGACATCGGACATGTCCACCATCCCATGTACCAACTTTCAGGAGAGTGTCTGTCTTCTTGGTATGATCTCACAGTACATTACTGGATATTCTCTTGTTGTAGCAACCAGACTCAGAGATGGATTTCTAGCAACACGCTCCCTTGGAAGATGTCAGGCCATTGAGCGAGGTTTGTCCAAAGTGCAGGAGTGTCCCATGTTCCTGTGGTATGGAGGGGCAGCTGAATCAACTGGGGGATCTTTGTATAACCTCCTTTTGTCTATGCAGGCACACTGACATCTAACAATTATCTCCATTAAGTTTCCCACTAGTGCAATTATCTCCATCAGGTTTTCTTCTGGCCAACCTCTTTTGAGCCTCTGTGTGAGCCACAGGTGCAAACCAAAAGACTTATCAGGAGGGAAGACCCAGGGGCTTCCCTGGTGGTGTAGTGGTTAAGAATCTGCCTGCCAATGCAGGGGACATGGGTTTGAGCCCTGGTCCAGGAAGATCCCACATGCTGCAGAACAACTAAGCCCGTGAGCCACAGCTACTGAGCCTGCACTCTAGAGCCCACATGCCACAACTACTGAGCCCATGAACCACAAGTACTGAAGCCCACACACCCAGAGCCCATGCTTCTCAACAAGAGAAGCCACTGCGATGAGAAGTCCATGCACCGCAATGAAGAGTAGCCCCCACTCACCACAACTAGAGAAAGACCCTAACTGCAGGTCGCAAAGACAGTGTGCCCATTGTAGGGTAGTCACTTCATTTCTTCACTATCTGACTCATTCACTCAGAATGTATGTGAAGAAGATGGACATGGAGAGGGGCCATTCAATGAAGGTCACTTAATTCATATTGTTCAAATCCTCGAACTCACAAGTGAGCGACATCAGTGCATCTGTTTCTAGAACAATATGAATCACTGAGAATTTTTTTCTCAGAGTATCATGACAAAATAATATGCAACTCATGGTGACAAATTAATTTTACTCCATATCGCCTCACTTCCCCTAAACCACATGAATAAGAACAGTATTTTACTCTGAAATGTCCAACTGGTTGTTTAAGCTGTTTGCCTGAAATTCCAAGACTGACATTTCTTTTCAGATGGCTTATTGCTAACTTTTGATACGTTTCTGAGGCCACTGACTTAGTAACTATAAATAAAATATTTTATTGTTACAAATTGCCAAGTAACACTAACCTCCTCAAATGGAGTAGTAAAGTGGGAAGGCCAGTCAGAGTAACCACGAGCATGGTCCTAAGTTATAGTTGGATGGACTTCAACTGTAGTGACTCTAGATGGATAGTTCTAATTAGACCCGGGACAAATCCAGGTTTGCAGAGGTTGGGGGAGAGAGGGAGATTAAAATCATACAATTTTAAGAGCCTTCCTTTGGAATAAAAGTACAAAATCATGATACAAAATTGCTAAGGCAAAAATTAAGCTTCATTAACTTCATGGTAAATCCAGCTCTGGGACTTCCTTGGTGGCGCAGTGGTTAAGAATCTGCCTGCCAATGCAGGGGACACAGGTTCAAGCCCTGGTCTGGGAAGATCCCACGTGCCATGGAGCAACTAAGCCCGTGTGCCACAACTACTGAGCCTGTGCTCTAGAGCCCTCGAGCCACAACTACTGAGCTCACGTGCCACAGCTACAGCTACTGAAGCCTGCGCGCCTAGAGCCCATGTTCCGCAACAAGAGAAGCCACCTTGACAATGAGAAGCCTGCTCGCCGCAACTAGAGAAAGCCTGCGCACAGCAAGGAAGACCCAATGCAGCCAAAAATAAATAAATAAACAAACAAACAAATAAATAAATAAATCCAGCTCTGAATTAGACCAGTTAAAATCCCACAAATTGACCATAACTTTTATTACCTTTTCAGCATATTATAATACCAAGTACTGGAAATATATGAGGTGATTTGACACCTGATATTTCTTAACAGTCTGAAATGCTTAAAAGATTTTGTGGCATAATGAACAGGGGAAGTGGCAACTTAGACTCTGCTGATGTGTCCTTTTAGCCCACAAAAATTTAGAAAAGAGTTAAAAAACAAATGGGTAATGCTAGCAATAAGAAAACAGCAAAGAGAATGGAAGCAAAACTGATAAGGAAAGAACATTTTGAATTTTTTGATTGAAATAGAATAGATTTCTATAGACCAAACCCCCAAATTGTTGTTTAAATCATTCATGTGAAATGAGAAGTTATAATACATTATAAGATAGCCATGTATGTGGTGCTTCTTTGGCTTATTCACTTGTTCATTTGTTTCCATAGCTGTTACAGCTTTTTCTAACACTTATGAAAATAAATATAAAACTATTAAAGTTGGAACTTCCCTGGTAGCACAGTGGTTAGGAGTCCACCTGCCAATTCAGGGGACACGGGTTCAAGCCCTGGTCCGGGAAGATCCCACATGCGGTGGAGCAACTAAGCCTGTGTGCCACAACTACTGAGCTCTGCGCTCTAGAGCCTGCAAGCCACAACTACTGAGCCCATGCACCTAGAGGCTGTGCTGCACAATAAGAGAAGCCACTGCAGTGAGAAGCCTGCGCGCCGCAACGAAGAGTAGCCCCTGCTCGCCGCAACTAGAGAAAAGCCCGTGCTCACCAACAAAGACCCAATGCAGCCAAAAATAAAATAAACGAAACTATTAAAGTAAAATAATGATCATTATTACAAGTATTATTTTACTTTAATAAGGCCACCTGAAACTATTGTAGGTATGAGAATTGTTTGAAGGAAGCACGGAAGATTCTGGGCAGAAGGGGGATTAGATACAAAGGCATGGGGGCATGAAAAAACATGATTTATCTTGAGAACTCCCAGTACCTTGGCATAAGAGGTGTGGAGCAGGGAATGCCTAAGGATAAGACTGAAAGATAAACAGGGGTCCGGATAACAGATAGTCTGTTTGGGTGAGAGGGACTAGGAAACCACTGAAGGATATTGAGTGGGGAGTGCCAGGGTGAGATTTGTGTTTCTGAACGATCAGTCTCGTGACAATGTGGAGAGTGGCTTGGAAGACAAGGAGACAGAAGGCAGGAAAACTGATATAATCATTCCATTGGGGATGGAAAGGAAGAGATGGATTAGAAAGACCATCTGGGGAAGATGGTCAAGAGAATTTAGTGGATCATTGGCAATGGAGGGTGAAGATTTGTCCTGTCTCAGTTCTCTACCTTAGCCCCAGGACTGAGCTCACTGCTCAGTGTGGGAGAGGGAGGAGGCTTGGGTGATGACTGCTAGATGTCTGGATTTGTTAGTTGCAAAGAAGTGTCATTAACCAGGACTTTAGTGAGAGGTCAGTTTTGTTTTGGTTTGTTTTTAAATTTATTTGTTTGTTTATTTATTTTTGGCTGTGTTGGGTCTTCGTTTCTGTGCGAGGGCTTTCTCTAGTTGCGGCAAGCAGGGGCCACTCTTCATCGCGGTGTGCGGGTCTCTCACTGTCGCAGCCTCTTGTTGCGGAGCACAGGCTCCAGACGCGCAGGCTCAGTAGTTGTGGCTCACGGGCCTAGTTGCTCCGCGGCATGTGGGATCCTCCCAGACCAGGGCTCGAACCTGTGTCCCCTGCACTAGCAGGCAGATTCTCAAACACTGTGCCACCAGGGGAGCCCCGAGAGGTCAGTTTTAAGAGAGATGGAATGAGTACAGTTTGTGGCACGTTCAGTTTGAGAGCATGTAGGCATCTAGTGGCTATATCTAGAAGACAGCCCATGGGAAGGGCGAGGCCTAGAAAGAGAGACATGAGAGTCATCAGCAGTCATAGGAAGGGGTGAGGATGAGACAGGCATTTAAAAGGGGAAAAGAAAAAGGCCAAGGACAGCACCCTAGGGAGCACCCAGGTTTCAATTGTTAGGAGAAGAAAGGGAACTGGCAAAAGCATCTGAGAAATACTCAGTGTGAAAGGTTGTCTAGAAACCAATGACAGGAAGAGTTTCAAAAAAAGTGAAATGATCAACAAGGTCAAATACCTCAAAAAGGTGAAGCCCAATGGGGTCTGCCAATGACAGTGGAGTTTCACTGGAGCTGGGGGTGGACTGGAAGGTGGAGGACTCTTTCCTCCAAGTTGAGGAGTGAGTGGGAAGCAAGTGGAGGGGGCTCCAGCAGTAGGAGGGTCGTGAAGACGTGAGAGCTCTTTTCTAAGAGAGGAGATGCTCAAACTTATTTACATGCAGGAAAGTAGCCAGAAGAATTGGACAAGTTAAAATTGAATGAAATTGAGAAGAGTTCAATGAAGCAAAATCCCTGAGGACAAGGAAAGGGATGAGATCAAAAGAGTGTGGAGGGGCAAGGACATGGAGAAATTTGAACCCTCATACATTGCTGGTAGGGATATAAAATAGTGTGGCCACTATAGAAAACTGTTCGGCAGTTCTTCAAAAGGTTAAGCATAAAATTACCAAATGACCCAGCAATTCCACACAAAAGAATTGAAAAGAGGGACTCAAACAGATACTTGTACACAAATGTTCATTGTAGCATTATTCACAATAACCAAAAGGTGGAAACAACCCAAGTATCCACGAACAGATGAATGGATAAATAAAATGTGGTACCTAATATGCAATGGAATGTTATTCAGCCATAAGAAGGAATGAAGTTCTGATACAAGCTACAGGATAGATGAACCTTGAAAATATTATGCTCAGTGAAATGAGCCAGTCAAATATTATATGATTCCATTTATATGAGATATCTAAAATAGGCAAATTCATAGAGACACAAAGCAGATTAGAGGTTATAAAGGGCTAGTGGAGAGGAGGGTGCTATTGCTTCATGGGGTTTCTGTTTGGTGATGGAAGAGTTTAAAAAACAGTGGCAATAATTGTACAACATTGTGAATATCACTAATGCCACTGAATTGTACACTTACAAACAGTTAAAATGGCCTATTTTATGTTATATATATTTTACTGCAATAAAATGTAATGTCAGGTAATATACATGAAGATTCAATTTGGTCAATATAAAAAAATATATTGGGAATTAGTTCTGAGCAAGACAGGGACCTCTTCCTCTGTCCTTCCTGTGCTCTGGGAGCATAGGTAAGGATGTGTGCAGATACAGCTGAGATGGCCCTTGTCCTAAGGGACATTCAGGGAGTTCCTGACAGTTTCTATTTTCTTTGCTAACCAAGAGGCAAGCTCCTCTGCTTGGAGTGGACAGGATGGGTAGAAGTTTACTAAGGAGCTAGAGGAGAGCAGTGAAGGTTAAGAATGGCCACCCAGGGGAATGGGAGAGAGAGCTGAGCAACAGTAAATAAAAGAACTGTTGATATATTCTCCTGACCCAGCCGAGACTGGTACACTGCACATGTTTAGTGTTCATCTTCTTGGTTTCTTGATTTTTTTCTCCCACTTCACCAGGTATAGGAATCAGAGAAGCTGGATTGATTGCTAGACTGCTCCTGGTTGGAGTGTTTATGGCATGGGCACAGTAGAGGGCTAATAGCCTAAGAGGGTGATTCGGGAGAGCATGTAAAAGAATGGTTCCAAGGGCCAACAAGTGGGTGCAGATTTGATACAAAAGAGGAGTCTGCCGGGGACTCATTACCCTGGAGAAAGAGGAGTTGAAATGAAAAAGTGGGTATAATGGGAGGGAGGAGTGAGAGATAGACTAGGATATTGGACTTCCAGCGTGGCAGAGGTGGGACTTTTCTGGTTGATGACATTATAAAATTAGGTTCTAATAAGGAAGGTGAAGTTGTAGAAATGGTTGGTGTATTAGAGTAGACATCAACTGCTGTCACAAGTAGATGAAAATAGATATAATGGCTTAACTATAGTAGAAGTTGCTTAATATAAATAGTCCAAGGTTGTGGGTGGAGGTGTTCTGCTCCACTGTAATTCAAGGTCCCAGGCTGATGGAAGCTCTGTCATCTTCAGCTGTATGCTTTCAAGATCACTTGGGCACTGACATCCAGTTGGTGTAAGGATAAAGTGCAAGAAGGAGCACACATGGTGGTTTTATGGGCCAGGCTGGAGAGAGGTGCACGTCATCCCTTCACATGTCGCTGGCCACTATGTGGTCACACGGCCACACCGAATTGCAAGGAAGTCTGGGAAATGTGTAGTTGTGTGTCCTGGAAAAAGAGCAGCCTTGCTACACTTGAGTTTTAAAGCCATTCTTTAAAGCATTGGCTGATGTGACACTGCTACTTAGTTCTATCTTTAAGTCCAGAGATAAATTTCAAAAAGACTAACTTTAAGAGATCAATTGAAGTGAAGAAGCCTTATCTGACCATACATGGGAAGCCTTCACTTCTAATTCTATTCCTTCAATCTATTCTTTCTTTCTTATCTAGGCAGAATTCTCTGTAACCTAGTTTCCTCATTTGATGACATGAGTTTCAGTCTCTTTCCTTTATCAGAAATGTGTGCGTGATTTTTTTGGAATAGAGCCCCTTTATCACCCATTTCGTGCCCGCAGCAGATATCCACAGGGAGATACCCATTACATTACTGAAGGCATGAGCCTGTATAATGAGCAGAAATGGATTTTGTGTCTGATATAAATGCAAGACCCATGTTGCTTCCAATTGTTACTTTAACAAATGAGGTAAAGACTTCTTTTTGAGCCACACAGATAGTTTCTGTCCTCCAAGATGTATATTATCCACCCCCAATTTTCCACCAATAGGATTGCAAGGCAAGCACAGCATCAGCTGATAGTCATTGGATGATAGTGTTGAGCTCATAGTCACTCCACCCACAATGAGCTGCAGAGGTCAGGGAAGGGGTGGGGACATTGTAGAGGATACCAGCCCCAAATAGGAATTTCTCCCCCAGAAGAGCCTTTGTCCCAAGAATCATGTGATATGATTCAAAAGGTCTTGCTGTAGACTTGAGTAGTCCGCCATCTTCCTTTCCAAAGTTACCTGGAAATTCTTCAGAAAATAAACTCTGTGTCTTGGTGAGGAAAAGTCCTTTCAAGAAACATGGTGAATTACTACAAAGTACTGGGGATGCCACAAAATGCTTCCTCCTCTGATATTAAGAAGGCTTACCACCAGTTAGCTCTTGGGGTCCACGCAGACAAGAACCCAGAAAACAGGGAGGCAGCTAAGGAGAAGTTCAATCAAGTGGCAGAGGCCTATGCCGTTTTGTCTGATGCCGAGAAACGCAACAACTATGACAAGTCCAGAAGGAATTGCATCAAAAGGGAAAACAGGAGATGGCAGGGACAAGGATGATTTGAAGGAGGAACTGTGGTTTGAGAGGCCACACTGTGGCTTTCAAAATGTCTTCAAAGATAAAGAGCCCTTCTCAGGAGACTGTTTTCCCAGTGGCTGTGTGGGTAGGACCAGGAGGTTCCACTCCTCCTTTTTTTATGTGACCCCCATACTGGACACAGGATTTTCCACTTTTTTATCCCTGGGCTCTGAACCAAATTCCCCTTCCTCTGTGACATTTATACCTTTTATAAGCAGTGGAATGGGAAACTTCAAACTGGTCACCACTTGTAGCCAGATAGTGAATGGCAAGGAAGTTGTTAGAAAGTTCTAGAATATGTGAGGCGGAAGACTGAAGTGGGAAAAGAACGCCTGTTTCATCTGATTCCTCCATGTCACTGGTAAGGAGTTGCTGCCGTGTTCTTCCACGGGGAGACTTTGCTGTGAGGCTGGTGAGTCTGATGCTTATCAAAGACAGAATTGGAATCTGAGAGTGTGTTGAACTGGAATGGACAGGGGTCAGCTTAATACAAATTTCTCATTTCACAGAGGGAGGGAATAATGGGCCAGATGCTCCATAGGAACTAGGAAGCAGCAGAGTTTGGCTTCCAGCCCAAGTCTTCTGATTCTAAATTGAGCCTTCTTTTCTCCTGTACTCTATCTGGGACAGTAGAGACCACCACAGATATGGCCTTCTGAGACATTTGCAGGGCCCTACCATTATAAATCCCACTGACTCCTCTTCCTTTTTTTTTCCCGCCCTACCTTGTTATTATCCATTGCCTCTTTCTTGATGGCCCTTTTTCTCTTCCTAGCCTCTTTCTCTTTGCTTCTTCTCTCCCCACCTCTTCTTTTTCCCCATTTCCAATGGACCATATCATAGTTAAGCTTAATTGAAAGAGTCACCTAATTGTATAAAGTTGTCAGAGAAAGAGTGAAAAGTAAATGGGTTAAGATTTTTAAATATACTTTTAAAAATAGCTAGGATTTATCGACTGCTCAGTAGAAGTAAGGAATTCTACTTCATGTGTTATCTCAATGATCTTTTCAGCAGTGAGATACAGTAGCTACTTCCCCCCCCCATATAGATAAGGAAATGAGGTTTAGAGAGATTAAGTAACTTGCCTCAGGCCCCGCCTAATAAGCAATAACATAGTGTTTTACTCTGAAACACATGCTTATCTCCTGAGCTATAACATCTAAGGATTCTACTCATTTATTTTTAGATCTAGGGTCTTGGCCTCATTGGAAATTTACACCTGTCATCTCTAAACCTTACTTCCATGCATGAGTACTTGCGGGAACTTAAGTAGGCAAGCATTTTGAGTATTATTGCCCAGCAGGCACTTGGTTATTCGAACATGAAGACAGAAGACAGAAGCAATGTAAAAAGTTTCACTGAAACTAACAAACAATTATCCCTTAACACAGAAATGTAAACAAAATCCCAAGATGTGAATTATATTTTTGTTTTGAATTTTGGATTGTTAATGCAAAATCATGGGATTTTTTTCATTTGTTTGTTTAACTGGATCCGGTCACACTCCAACTCCTTCATTTATACACAGACTAGGCTCCAGAGGAGTGGTTCCTTGTGGAAAGTTACTGATGGAGTCTGCGTTAGAACCTCTGTCTCCCAATTTCCAGTCTCACGCGCATCCTAGTATACCATGCTGACTGGCAAAAGTTGGATTTCATTTGCCTTGCAAGCTTTTCTAGAAATAACATAACAAATGATTAGCTTTCTTAATCAAGGAACTTTCCTATGTTTGTGATTTTTATGAGACACATTTTTATGTCGTCTTTGAACTTTTTTAATCTCAGTGAATTTTCTGAACTTGAACAAGAATATACCTGCATCCGTCTGGCAAAGGGTAGCTTTCAGGCAGGGGACATACTTCCAGAAAAGAAACAGAAGATGGATTTGGAATTGGAACACATCCCAGTTCTTTCAAAGCCTACACATTTCCACTTAGTAGTCATTGAGAACGTCCTATATGTCAGACACGGTGCTAGGTGCGGGATATGAACTAATCATTTTTAACCTCCAAAGTTCTTCAGGGGGTTATTTCCATTTTACAAGTTTGGAAACTGAGGCTCAGGGAAGTTACGTCCCTTACCCAGAGCCACACAATAAGTTGTGGAGACAGGGTTCAGACTGCAGTTTGTTTGACCTGGAAGCTCCCATTTCCATTATGCCATCTCCACTCCCATTCATCTGAGCTGCCATAGTCATGGTTTCAGAGGAGAGTTTTGTTGTATATATGAATTATATTCACTTCAAAAATTTTTAAATGAGGAATTCCAGATGGAGCTTTCTTTTACCAACCCTCATCTGAGGTGAACGGCAGTGTAGCTACCAAACAAAGGAAAATCAAATTGGAGCATGAAACATGATTTTCCATTTTGTCTTAAATAAAATCCAAATTTCAGCATTTTTCACAGACGTACTTGGCTTTTGACAGAAATGCTGAGTTGTAGAAGGACTTTTTGCCAACAAAGATGTAAAAAAAATTCATTTGCAGTTAGTCAAGGAAGTTTTCTTGTATAGAAATGAAAGCAGTGGCATCTCCTCCTGGCCCCCGTTTAAAATATGTGGTAAGTTAAATATGAGCAAACAACAGCAAAGGAAAGATGGAGAGCAGGAAGGGCTTTGCTGTTTTTGGAAGCAGCCCAAGTGAATCACTATTCATCTCAGTGTGTAAGATAGAGCATGAGCTTTGATGTAACCTGCGATTCAGATTCCTGTGACCTCACAATGCCTTCAGAGCTGCTGCAGTGGTTTCCAGGTGTCAGGGCTCCTCTCCAACTCTCATACTTGCAGGTTTTACTGATGGACAGTCTTTGGGATTACTAGCTGCCGAAATAGAACAAGATACTTTAGGATTGAAAAGTCAATTCCTTTGTCCTTAAATAATTGTAAAATGAGGGCTGCAGTCTGTCCCGGAATACTGACATGTGATTGTGTAACACAAAGCTCAGGGAGCACTTGCAAAGGTGGTATCTCATGAAATCCTGTCAAAACCCAATATCCCATATTATCAACCGAGGAGACAGAGGAGGAAGGGACTTGCCTAAGGTCACAAAATGGGTGTTTCTTCAGCCCCTAGCCCGGTGCTGTACCTCCCACATACTCAGACATTCAGAGCACATCTTCCTCACAGCCTGGCAAAATACATGAGAGACTCTGGAGGAATGGCCCTCTTGGGGACAGTGTAGGAGGGAGTCACAGTTTTATGTAGCTGCAGTTGCACACAGTGCCTCCTTGTCTGTCCATCAGTGGGGGAGGTGGGTAAAATCATGAACAGCTGTGTCGAGGCTTACTGAGCATGTGCAGCTGGTCCATCTCTTGAACCCAGGTTTCCTAAGAACCAGCTCAGATTCTCCCCACAACAAACAATAACAAAAAGAAGGTGGTATTCGGCATTCTTCTCAGTGCATCCTTTCCAAAGGTTTTCAAACTGTAGACTTTCTATATTTGGGGTCCTTATCCCTTTCACGAGAAGCCTATTTTTATTTCATTCCAAAGGTTTGTAGTCTCCAGGGTACCTGGAGTGAAGTCCACCTGGTTGGGGACTTGAGAGGAGTGCGGAGTGGACTGCAAGGAGAATAGGGGAGGGAATCTGTGGTGGGCACAGCTCTGCCCCTCGCTACCTTCTTTGGAATCTTGAGGCTCCACTGAGAGGAAGTGGGGTAGCATGAGACTTGATATTCAGGTTGAGGCAGAATGGTTCTCCTTTTAAAGGACAGGAAAGAAGTTCACAGAGAGTAAGTCATTTTTCCAGTGTCCATTGTTAACGATTGAAAAGGTTTCAGAAAACCCAAGGCTCTGGTTCCCATTGGTCCATCGAGACAACACATATTTACTTCTAAGTGTCAAGAGAAACAGAAGTGAGTTATGAAAAGAACATCGGCTTTGGCCATAGGCAGATGGGAGTTCAAATTCTGTGCCACCCTTTCCTAACTTCTCGGGCAGGCTAACTTCTTGCCTTGATCCTTGGTTTGCCTATAAAATTAAGATGGCAATCCCTGCCTGTCCTAATTTATAGGGTTTGTTTTGGAATTAGACAAAAATTCTGCGTAAACTTCAACAGATTTTACAAGTGGAAAGTGTCATTATTCCTTTCAGAAGCAGCATCTTTGATCGTTCAGGGTACATACTCCAAGCTTACTGTCAGTTTCTTAAGATGTGACATTTGTGATGTGATCTTGAAAACAAGATCAGCTATAGATTATATTTAACTCCAAAATAAATGTAAAAGGTGGAAGATAAAAGTAGAAGATTCCATTTTTGGCACTATTAAAAAAATAATGTTTTTAGCATGGAGACAAGCAATACGACTTCTTCCTTTGACCTTGCTTTTTTTCTTCATTATCCTTGAGCTTTACCCTCTGCTTCCATTATAGGAAATTGATGGAAAATCCCTGCTACTGATGACAAGAAATGATGTGTTGACAGGACTTCAGTTAAAATTGGGGCCTGCTCTGAAAATCTATGAGTATCACGTAAAACCTCTGCAGACAAAGCATTTAAAGAACAACTCTTCATAGTATAGTCAAATTGGGGTCTTGGACCTCAAAAAATACATAATGACATAATTTAGTTTCATGTGATGAAACTTTGTAAACAGAATACATACATGTGTATATGTAAAGAATCTCAATCAAATGAAACGTTATCCTATTGGATAGACTAGGCAATCCATCGGCTGACCTGAACTCAGCCAGGAGGAGCGAGGACATGTGGACAGGATGGTTTACCTTGTGGAGTTTGTCAAATAGAATGATCTTTGATGAGATTAGACAGCCCTCCCCACAAAGAGGATTTTCTTCATAGTTTGCTTTCCCAAATTCCTGAAAAAAGAATCGAATGGTATGAGCATCTTTCAGTTACAGATGTGGGAAGATCAAAAGCAAGAACTTGGGGAGGGGGAGAAAGAGAAAGGGATTGTGCCTCCCTTGAATTCCTCTGCTCCTTAGAGCTTGTGTTATTTGGATGGAATTGCCGACACCCTTTTTTGTAGAGGGTCCTCCACTTGACCTTATTAAGGTTTCACTGGGATATACTGCGCTGTTTGAAACGGACATGCATCATGGCCCCTTCAGGAGCAGACTGTAGCTCTGAAAAGAGAAATTCTGTTGTATTTTGGGGACATCCATCCATCTTCAGCTAGCTTTCATGGGGGTAATGGTATTTTCTGCATAGATCTGCTTTAAAATTGGTTCTTTGTTTCTGAAGAAAGCATTTTTTTTTCACTTTATGGTTTGTATTTATAATAATTTGTTTCTGAAGAAATTTGCCAAGAGTTATAGATTGAAAAGCCTTGTTACTAGTACAGAATATTTTTATATATATATTCCTTCATGATGGTGTAATATTTTTTTAATTGCTCTGATGCTTTGTTTGATTTCCAATTTGAGTACTTGTTTTTAAGAACTTGAAAAAGTGGGCTTGCTACATCTCTGTTCAAAGAGACATTTGTTCAATCTCTGTGTGTCAATGCCTTGTTGAATTGGTGCTTTGTGGTCACAATAAAGCATTGCTTCAGTTTATTCCTAGTGTATTTATTTTTGATCTTTTCAGTTTGGTTGCCTCTTTGGTTGGGCTTAAGGATTAAGGTAACTCCTTGAAACCATGGAGAGAAAGTTAAGCCTTCTTTAAAAAATAAACGTTAGATATTGAAAACATATAGATCTATATGTAGATTTATCTTCTTTATGAACTGAATTGTCTATTAGGCCTTATTCCTTACCCCCATCCAACAACCAAGTTTAGGTGTCATTTTAGCCAGTTTTTTTTTTTTTTTGCTGTAGGCCAGTGGGGGAAGGGGTGTTGTGGGGTTTTTTTGAAATTCTGATGAAAGCTTTGGACCCTCCCTCCAGATGAAAGCTCATATTCCCACATACAAAACTTTGCAGAGTTGATGGACTCCCCAGAGTTCCCTCTTTGCCCCCCTCAAGTTAATAGTCCTTATTTTAGAGAGTGTTATAATTCAGTCCCCTGTGGAGATATTTTCTCTAAAGAAAAGAAAGTCTAAAAAGATGAGAGTGAAAAGAAACAGAGGAAATGGTATAGTGAGTGGGGTTCAGAAATGTATTCCAAATTAATTCACATTTTTCCCCAACTAGGGATTGATCCCAGTGAAAGTGAAAGTGCGGCGTCCTAACCACTGGACTGCCAGGGAATTCCCTGAAACTTAAGGAATGCTTTGTTTTGCATAAGTGGGAGAAGGATTTACAAAAGAGACATTCTCCATCCCCAACTTTCCACAGTCTACAAAACACATAAGACCAAAAGGCAGAATATAGTAAAGTACTGTGAGGTGTGATAGTGGCAAAACAGGAGGACTACACCTGCTGGAGACCTGGGTTGGAAAGAAGGGACAGAAGATCAGACAGAAAGAAGATGGAAGGAAGGACAGAAAGAAGATGGAAGGAAGGACTTAACCTCTCTGAAGGAGTTTCCCACAAGTGAAATAGTGATGATGTTTGAGCCCTCTCTACTTCAAAAGGATAGCATGAGGAATGTCCGAGCCCTGCTTCTGTGCGTCTACCTGATTCCTTCTGTATTAGTTTGGAAAAGATTTGGCTGTGAATGATAAAAAAAAATTGCCTCCCTCACTACCCCACCAGGTAATGTAAACAAAACAGAAGCTTGCTTTTCTTTATGTAAATGTCCAGATAGAGGGGCTAAGGACAGTAAGGCCCTCCATGATGTTAGGGAAGTAAGTTCCTCCTATCTTTTTGCTCCATCATGCAGCTATTCATTCCCAGAATCATTTCACAGCCCAAGATGGCTGCTTCAGCTCTCACCATCACCACTTGAATTCCAACTAGTGGGGAGAAGAAAAGAGAAAAGGAACATACCTCCTTCCTTTAAGAACACTTCCAAGAAATTGTAGTAAGAAGTAGTATTACTTCCTCTTATATTTTGCTATCCAAAATTCAGTCACATTCCCATACCTAAGCTGCAAGAGAAGCTTGTTTCTTAGAGCCGGTGGGCCCAACTAAAATTCAAAACTCCCATTATTCTGTAGACAAAGGAAAAGGGGTATTAGGGGACAATTTCCTGTTAACACTGTCAGCCGGCTGTTGAACACTGGGGAAAATGACACTGAAAGTGTGTATTTTTCTCTATGTATCTTCTCTATGCATTGTATTTTTCTCTAGATTTGAACTTGGGCTCACATTCCCTTCAGTCTCTGGATATTTTTTATCACAGTTACCTTTCACAGCTGTTGGAAGCCTTGTTCACTACTCCCAACCTAACTCAACTAATCATTAGACCTGGACTACTCTATAAATGCTTGTCAGAAAAAAAAAAAAAAAAAAAGGACAGGAAAATATCTTAATTGAAAAGCAAACTGAAAAATAATCAAATCATTCCTCAGTCTCTGTTGACAGCTTTCAGGCAAAATTAGCAAATTAAAGATAGTCTGCCTTTCTTATACCCAGAATAAAGGCCTATGACAGGCAGGCCTGAGTGCCTTGGCAATATCTGAAGGTGCTTTCCTCCCTCCCTCCTTCCCCCACCCCATCCAGGGAAAAGCAGTGTGATCAAAATAGGCCATAGAGAGAGGCTGGAAGTACTTGAAATTCAGCAGGTAGGCAGCCTTTGTCTCCAGACAGCTGTAAAACCAGAGATGTCTGATTTCTTTTCAGATCACACTGGATTTCTATTAATGTGATCTGGGTCTGCAACAAACAGCAAAAACGCATGCTACATAAGGAAGCAATGTATAAGTATAAGTGGGAATGAGCTTGCCTTGAAGGCAATATATTTTATGTGAGAACTGTTTAATGATGAATTTGATTATTCTCAACCAGAGGCGCAGACAGGATATCGGAATCACGAGGGATTTTAAAAAGCAATTGCCACTCCACCTCCCTTCCCCACATTTGAACCTCAGATCCAGACTCTACAAAGGACATTTAATGAATTGATTTATAGGCAAGGTCACAAACCGGTTGCTTTTCAGTAGAATCTAAGCTGACGTGTTTTCCTTTGGCCAGTGCAGTATGTGTATGTTTTTACAACTACATCTGTGTTCTTCTAAGTGAGGCCGAAAGCTCCAATTTATTACAGTCTCTTTACTTCCCTAATATCTTGCAACCAGCAGCTGCGCCCTTTTACACTAACTGGACTCTGATCTAAAACAAAGAACACACACAAAGAGCCTCCTTAGAGTAAGTTAATTCAGGAAGTAGAAATTGCATGTAGATTTAGCTGAAAAGAAAACATGCTGGCATATTGCATTGGAATGTGCAGCAGGCTTAAGCATCATTTTTTGATACCTAGTGGATAGGATGACAATGAAAAAGAGACCAGTTGGTAGCAGTCTTTTCATTTTGTCCTCAACAAATATCCTATGTGAGCAGGAATTTGTCCCTCTGAGCTTAGCATCCACTGTCAGAGGCACACAGTGTCCTTCTATTGCATTAGTGAAATATATCTTTGAAGGTATTTAATTTGAAAGTCTAACGACCTAGAGTTGCCCAACCACTCCCATATTTAGAAGCCGAATGCAAAAAGTACTTGCTGATGGTGAACCATCTGTCTTTGACGGTCATTACAAATGGGATCTGCAGGGGTCAGGTCTGGGCAGAGAGCCATTAAGTGTTTTCTGTAATGATTTGCAAGATGAAGTTAAATGTTCAAATACCTGACTGCTATAGGACTGATGTGCCTCTTAGAAAAAAACTTGTTAATTCTGCTTCTAAACCAGGAACAGAATCTACAGGAAGGAGAGAGCATGCAATGGGTGCATTAATGAGCAGCTTGTTAGCTTCATGCTGTAGCTCTGTAGGCAATTAAGTATTTTGTGTACCATTTCTGGCCAGTACTGGCAGTTCTATACAGAGAGAAAGAGATTAAAATGATCACATCCAGGCTTATTTGGTGACTGTGGCTGCCGTGTCTTTGTGAACCTCAAGAAAATAGTGTCTAGTCTAACAGAGGGGCAGAATAATGGAGGACCCTGTGAGCAAAGCAAGAGCAGTTTTTGGCTACCCACAATAGGTAGCTAGGTTGATGTCTCTTTACCTTAGTTGGACCGGGTGTTCCTGTTTACAGTTGTCTTTAGGGAGAAATCACAAAAGCTGAGGATACCAGGCAATCTCCAAATAAAAAATATGTCCTTCTTCCACAGAATAAGTAAAGTGGATTATACTCTATTTTATATACTGGGAAATAGACAATTTGAAAATAAGACTATAAAATTTATCAGAATATAAATGTATTTTGAGGAAAACTCAGTAACACTCTTCAAACAACCAGCAGTTCCTGCCTTTAAGAATGAATGTTTGGGGCTTCAGAATGTTTGGTGGTGCAGTGGTTGAGAATCCGCCTGCCAATGCAGGGGACACGGGTTCGATCCCTGGTCTGGGAAGATCCCACATACCGCGGAGCGACTAAGCCCCGTGCACTACAACTACTGAGCCTGTGCTCTAGAGCCCGCGAGCCACAACTACTGAGCCCACGTGGCTAGAGCCCATGCTCTGCAACGAGAAGCCACCGCAATGAGAAGCCCACGCACTGCAAAGAAGAGTAGCCCTCACTCGCGGCAACTAGAGAAACCCTGCACGCAGCAATGAAGACCCAACACAGCCAAAAATAAATAAATAAATTTATTTAAAAAAAAAAAGAATGTTCGGGCCAGTATCCTCTCTGCTGTGCCAGAACCCAGTGACACCAGTTGAAAAGCACTGTGGTACAATGGTGGAAGCACTGGGGCTGCTCCAGAGAGTTCTGAGCATGAATCCAGCCCCATCATTGACTTGACATGGGAACTTGGGTAAGTTGTACGGCTCCTCTTAGCCTCAGGTACCTCACCTATTCTCTAGTGCAGATACAGAGAGCAAAGCAGCACTAGCCTGGCACTGTCCAATAAAAATATAAACATGAGCCACATACGCAATTTGAAGACTTCAGGTCTTCAAAATCCACTGTGTATTTTATACTTACAGTACATCTCAGGACAGACAGCCTCAGTGTATCAGTTAGGATTCGTTTCAGTTGACAACCCAAATAACAGTGACTTAGACAAGACAGAATTTCTCTACAGTATATATGAGGTCTCAAGGTAAGCAGATAAGAGTTGGTATGGCTACTCCATAATCGTTGGGTCCCAGTCTTCTAGAATTTTGCTCTACTATCCTCAACACATAGCTTCCTATGTGGTCCATGATGGCTGCTTAAGCTTCAGTATCACAATTGTATTCTAGCCAAGAAGGAGGTGGAGGAGAGAAAGATACCTATTATGAGAAGTTTCATACAGCATTTCCACTTGCACCTCTTTAACCAGAACTTAGTCAATTTGGCCATACCTAGCTGCTAGGAAGGCTGGGAAATCTAGTCTTTCTTTCAGGCAGCCAAGTATTCAGCTAAACAAGGACAGAAGGATGGATACTGGGGGGAAGCTAGCAATCCTTCCATAGTACCAATCTCATAAGGTTGATGGAGGATTGATTGAGAGTACATTGTACAGTCATTAGTATTACATGACGAGTGCTTTAAAGTGTGGTTTTATTACTATGATCTCACTCCATTTTAAACCCAGCCCAGTCCCAGAATTAACAAACACATGCTAAACTCCAATGTATTGTTCATCTGGTACACCCTAAGATTACTGAAATATAAAACAATTACTTTCTTAGGTCCTTGGATATTGGGTGGTTCTAGATGCTTTATCTTCATAAAGGCACATAAAAGGAAAAAACTTGCATAATTTAAGCGCCATGAAAAATTGTTATGCTGAGTTAAGGAAAATGTGCTCAGCAAAATGTATATAAGCTTTTATTGGTCCCCAAAGACATAGGGAAGTTAGTTTGAGGCATTTGGTGCATTCTAAATACATCCTCTTCCTAATCCAAAATGAACATTCAATGACATTCAAAATGGTTTTGTGAGACAAAGGAAAGGGAGACCTCTGATACCTTTGTGATTTTAATGAAGACGTGTGGGTCAATAATAAACAGCAAAAAAAATTTTTTTAATAAAATTTTTAAAAATCTCAGTAGATCTGCATTAATTTGAGCCAATTAGGTTGACATCAGTTTGTCTAATTGTCTATTTGGGCTGATTTTATAATGAATTTTTAATGCTAACGTGACTTCTCCCAGCCACCAGAACGTCTGTAGGCTATTCATCAGCCTTCTGTATGGTGTGCATGTAGAATGCAGAATAAGTTAACATTGGCCTAATTCACACATAGTTAAAAGGGAAAACTGGAGATTTGAATCCACAGAAGAGGAAGGGAGCACTGGACCTAGGGGTCAGGAGACCTGTGTTCTAGTCCTGGATCCACTGCCGACTTATCTATATAAGACCTTGTACGAGCCTCTTAACCTCTCTTGCTTCAACTGCCTCCCATGTAAAATAAAAGGTTCAACTAGAAGTTTATTTCAGCATTCAACGTCTTTGATTTTCTAAGAATCCAATTATTTGATTTATATGTGTCACTGCTTCTCTCCACCATTCGATTAAAACTCACAGCATTGTCACATTTTACAATGTCATTTCCCCTTCATAAATGTTCTGTGGTTTCAGTCTGATTATGATTCTCTCTTGGCTGTGTAGTGGGCTGGAAACAGCTGCCTTTCTTGAGAATTGTCAAATTTGCTTATTGTACAACCCCGTAGCTTTCGCTTTAAACTACTCTCACTTTAAATCCATGGTGGAAGTATCTCGTCTCTATGAACAGGACCTCTACACAAACAGAGCCTGGAGTTGAGAGGATGGGAAGGCACAAACTTCCCAAGTGGGTCACTAGGATGATGGTAAGTGGGGCCATTTCTAGTTTTACACTTTGTTTACCAGATCCACGTGTTCTACTTTTGGGAGACATAGCACCATATAAGAATCAAGTGTTTAGGGAATGTACTACATCCTGGGGGATGATACCCCATCATCACATAGTATCATCCCGAACCTGGAGCCCCAGTTATGCCTTTAAAAAACCACTCCATCACTATCAGGCCAGCAGCTTCTGGATGGTGCAGTATGTGCTAGGACAAGTGGATCATATGGTCATTTACAAACTGCCACATCTCCTTTAAAATAGGTATTTTGGTCCCTTAGTCTGAGTAATGTTATGCAAGATTAATGTGTAAGCCCTTGGACAGTGCTGCTGGCTGAGTCCCCACTGGCAGGAAAGGGAAACTTATATCCAAAATATATATCAATTCTAGTTAAGATGAGTCACTGATCCTTTCAGAGTGAAAAGAATCTATGTATTCAATTTGCTGCCAAGTAGCTGATTAGTCTTCTCAAGGATTTGTGCCATAAAGATCTCACTTGATATTGGTCTCTACCACTAGAAAGTTGGATATTTGTTAGCAACAGTTATGATCAGTAGTGGAAAGCAGGATTCCATGCTTTTGGGTCCATGCATAGCCTCTGTCCCTGCCACCATGACTACTCTATTCATGAACTCATTGTGCCAGCACTGGGATTGCCAATGACAGAGGCCGACTGACATCAACTGGCCAAGTCATTCTGTCTACTTGATTGGCCAGTGCCTCTTCCATGGTTGATGCCCTTTGGTAGATGTTATGCAATACAAAAATATTCACATTTAATGACCACTCCCACAGAAACTTGTGCCCAGGTTTTAACTTAAAAAAATTTATTACCTACATTTCCTGAGAAAAGGGGGCAAGCCATGCCATGCAGGGCCACAATGGAAGCATAAGGTTTTGGTTAGGAGACAGAAGCAGAAGCTCGGGGAAAGCCTAGGTTTTGTTGGGGTAACCGCTGTAAAGACCAGGCAGGGCAGAGTAAATAGTTTAAGGTTGTCTGGTTTGAATAATTCCAGCAGGCTTTTGGGGCATAGGGGCTATCTCTAGCTCTCTGGTTCCTGGCCTTGGGTTGACATAGGGCAGGGGAAGTATTGGCTTGGTGTTTGATTGTTCAATAAGGAGGTGGTTGACTTGCATATGAGAGGCATGCTGTCAAGTAAGTTGTTTTCTCTCTTTAGGTACTAGCTACCTGTGGGAGGAGCAATCTCTCCCTGGGTCTTTAAGGCCCCCAAGATGTCAAAACATAAAATACAGAAAATTAAAAACATGATTAATATACACAGATCCATTTACAAACCTCTTTTTTTCTCCCCAGCCTTCCAATCTTTCTCTTTTCAGAATCCTTACCAACCAATCAGGGCATTTGCCACTGCCCATGAGTTTATATATTATCTAAAACCACTTTTTTCCCCCAAAGTAGATGACCCTTTGGGGCATTTCCTGAAGCTTTATTCGTTAGAAGGATTTCCCATCACCACTGTCATAAGAAGAGTGTGGCTCTTACAGCCACGAGAGGTGCTGAAGCAGTGGTGTATGACATGGAGATTGGGGCCATATGCCTTTCTTGTGTCCTGTAGCCCTACTTGTGCCTAGTCCTGGATCTATCACCTCCATCTTACAATGGATTGCTGCTAGGCCGCCAGGCGGTAATACTTGATAGGTTTGATAGAAACCAGCTCCACCACAGAATCCCTTGCTTCCCCTTAGTCAGACATTTGTCTTTACCAAAACCCAATAACACACTGGGAGCTATTTTTCAAATGGTCAGTAATTCTCTGCTACAGATAGTATAGACTTTCTCTAGAATCCTAGGAGTCTGTCTTATAATTTTCCTACTGGGACTTACCATAAATCCCATATCTTCCACAATCAGAGACACCTCTAATAGCATAAGCTCTGCTGACTCATATGGCCCAAGTAGCAGGAATATTCGTACCCAGCCTGGACCTGTTGCAGAACCTTTTACTGCTCTGGGCCCACACAAAACTGGAAGCCCTCATGTCACTCAGTAAATGGGTTGGGTGAATATTCCCATTGGGATATCCCAGTGGAACATGACGCCTCTGAAACCTGGAGAGACTACTAGGCACAGTGTTTTCTTCTTCGTGTTAGAAAATTTGAAATGCAGTAATGTGTCCTTTATTTTGGAAGGGATGTCCTGGAATGCCCAAGACTAGGGATCAAAAACATTTTCTATATAGGGCCAGAGTAAATATTTCAGGCTTTGTGGGCCAAACAGCCTGTTATAACTACCCAACTCTGCCATTGTAGCACAAAAGCCACCACGACAATATATAAGGAAATGGGCATGACTGTGTTCCAATTAAAACTTACAAAACTAGGTTGTGGGACAGATTTGCCCTAGACCACTGGACTGCTAAAAACTTCACTAATATGGTAGGCCTGCGATGGGTTTCTCTACCATTCTCCAGAGAACAAATGTCACTTTTGCTCTTCCAGTCCAATTAACATGATATTATGGATACAATGGACCAATGTGATGTTCTGAGGAATGTCCAGATGGTCCAGGTCACATATACAAATAGTAAGAGAGTTAATGTAGTCCTAGGGCAAAACCATAAACGTATACAATGATCCATCCCATGCAAATGGAAACCACTTCTCTTCTTCCTTGATTGAAAGTCGGATAGGTTTTATCCCATCAGCACCCTCAGTATCAAGTCCCATGTATAATCCTCCAGATCCTGTATATATTGATCGAGTCTTTGCTACTCTTTTGGCCTATAGTCCCTTTCCTCCTGCAGCAGGCCCAGCATGTCTCTGGGTAGTGTACGATGTGAATTGATCCTACTTATAGGTCTGGTAGCCTGGAGGGGAGGTGGGGATACATCTCAAGGGGGCACATGTTTCCTTGCCAGGCAGAAGCCTCAGCCTTGTCTTCAGGCAAGGAGTGCAGTGCTAGCTTTTAACAGGGAGGATTAGGTCACTTCTGCAGGTCCAGAGAGTTGAGGGAGATCTGAGGATTCAAGATTTCAGATGCATCACTCAGGACCCTAACCTTGGGGTGGCAGACCTGTCAGGGTTGAAAACTCAATCTTTCTTGGAGCTCTGCTTTTCTTAGTTAAGTCCTGGGCCCGGTCCTAACTTTTTCTGCCATCTGGCTGTATCAGCAACATCTGATATATTGCCCCTGCCAGTATATTCCTGGCCTCTAGTATCACATCCCAATTCAACTCTGGTAAAAGTTGTCACAATGGCATGACTACAACATTCCAGGGGCTCACTGCCAGCTGGCCAATGGGTGTCCCAGCTCCTAAAATCCCATTTTACAGACCCCTTCCTATACCCTGCTATCACAGATAGTCTTGCCCATGAAACACATAGTGAGACCCTGAGATTTTCATGCAGGACGTTTAGTGAGGAGTGCTCTCCAGAACAATGCCTGTGAGCAGACAGGGAAGCAGGATTGAGCAGAGGGAGAATTTGAGCTATGATGCATTTGCTGAAGCCTCAGCCAGTCAGGAGTTATAGAGCTGGAATGCCCCTGATGGGTTGTCTCAATTGAGGTTGTCTCAATTGAGGCAAACAAAATGAAGATTTTGTTTCTCCCACATTGACCAGCACTGGATATGAGCTGCTCCCGGGGAGTGGCTCTAAACTTGGGTGAGACAACCTCCTTCAGCCAAGGGCAATTCCTGCAGAGGGAGCCAACTATAGGCCATCAGAGACCAACACTTCTGCCATCTGAGTGCTTTGGTCCCAAGGGAGACCTGGGTGGGTAATATACCACAGCATCTTTAATAGGAGCTTTATCACCCATTTTGTGTCCATGGGGGAACCATTACCACACACTGGAGACAGCAGAGCAAAAGATGACATGAGCCCGAGTTGCCAAATCAATCCTGGATAGCTTATCTCTAAACTTAATAAGAAGGCCTTTCCGTTTAAGACACTGTAAGGTATTCAGTTGCTGGCAACCAAAAGCATTCTAATCCACGCATTATCTCAGTTAATCCTCAGTTACTCTGAAGTAGGTATTGTTACTCCCATTTCAAAATTAGAGAATTAAAGTTTAGGGTAACTTCTCCAAGGTCACACAGCTTAGAAATTGGTGGAGCCTAGTCTAAAATATCACACTATCTAAATCCAAAGTCCATGCTCTTTTCCATTTTCAAAACATCTATGTGATCAAACTGGGAAGGGGATGTGACATCCCCAGATCTGAAAGGAACAGTAGCCTGTGTGGAGCTAAAGATTCAATATTTACCAGAAAAGCTGCCCTCAGGAAGCTTACTCTTCCCTGAGTGGTGGCTCCAAAATCCTGTGTCTACAACCTAATTGCCAGAACCTATAAGTATGACCTTATGTGGACCTCTGTAGTGGTCATTAAGTTAAGGATCTTGAGATGATGAGAACACGTTGGGTTGTCTGTGTGGGCCCTAAATCCAATGACAAGTGTCCTTATAAAGGTCAAACAGTGGAGACTGACAGGAGAGGTGATGTAATTAAGAAGGCAGAGCTTGGAGTGATGCAGCCTCAACCAAGGAATCCCTAAAGGTACCCAAAGCTAAAAGAGTCAAGACCATCTCCTCTTAGCACCTTTAGAGAGCACAACCCTGTCAACACCTTGATTTTGGACTTCAGGCCTCCAGAACAATAAGGGAATAAATTTCTATTGTTAGGTACACCACGAAGTTTGTGTTACTTTGTTACAGTAGCATCTGTAAATTAATACATCTGCGACCATTCTTTTATTCTAAACACACATATATCCTTTCTCATATAAAGGTAATCAGTATGCCTTTCTTCTACATTTGATTGAATATATTCCTTATGTGGTAAATTTCTAATGGAATCCTTTATACTTTAAAGACAGAGTGTAAACTTTTTCCTTAACAGATGTTGAGCATCTGTAGAGATGTGAATGAATGTTTTGCTGAGAAGAAGGTCCATAGCCATTATATGTACAATAGGGTCTCCATAGAATCCAAAGAACATTAAGAATTTCTGAGAAAGAGTTGGGCAAATGGAAGAATGAGAGGCACCTGAGCTCTGGGAGAAGCAAGAACAAAGACTATAAAAAATAAAAGATTCTAGTATTTGGAAGCAGGAATAACCCAGTGCGTCTGGTCAGAAGACTGGAAATCCATGTCTTTAGAAATAAGCTTTGGTTTCCTCATACATGCAGGTGAGGAAGCAGGAGTTACAAAGGTTTCATAAAGGAGACTACAAAACGAGAAGTCCAGACAGCCCCAAGTCCAAAGGAAAGAGAGTGCTTTCTCTGAATAGAGGGTTAGGTGGTTAGAGAAATTCAGATTTTTGCAGTTGAATCTCGCAGGTGATTGAAAAGGGTATATTCTGTTTCAATGACAAAGTAAAATGTTGTCTCAATAGTTATTTCTATTATACTGGGGGGAAAAAGGGAGAAAAAGCGGGTTACTAAGAGTAAAGAATGGTATGAACTTAAGTCTAACTGTAAAAAGGAAAGGAAGGGACATTTTCTGAGCCTGTCTCTATGAAAACCTATGAGATGAGATTTAGAGGATTTGGAATAAGTCTTAGCCAGAATGTTGGCTGCCAAAACCCCAAGCCCCATGTGACAGCTGCTCCACCGAGACCATGCAGACTGCCTCCCAGGTAGTGAATGGGCTAGAATCGCCTGCTGTATTCCTCTATGAAAGTACTTGAGGGGTTGGGCTAAACGTGGCGATGAGAGGGAAAAGTGCTGTGAGAGCAGCTCTGCTTCCCAGAAAATTGGAATAGAGTCCATGTGACCCTCCACAACGAAATTACAAAGTGTTTTGATACAAATTACCTCACAGGTGTTTGCAGCTCAGGACAGCCTGCTCCTCTGCCAGTGCTGAGAGGAGCAGGTGAAACAGGAAACCTGGTTTTCTGCATATAATTTACAATTCTAACCACCAAAAGACATCTATTGGGCTGCACCCTGCAGGCCTGCAAGCCTTGTAATTGCCCGGCCTTGAGACTGAGGAAAGAGCCGGGAGACAGTGACAGAGGCATCAGTGGCTTATTGGGTAGGGGATAGGGGGTCTTACACGTCCAAAACAAAGGGTCCACCGCGTCCGGCAGATGGCAGGCAGGACATGGCGGCGATCTTCGCTTCTTGGGGGAGAAGGAGGCTACCGTTTATAGGGGGAATTGACGTCAGGTTGGCTCATCACTTACCTGGGAAACCAGCAGCTGGGGCAGGGGGCAAGCATGTAAGCAGTTACTGATTAAGCCCTATGATTCATAGGATTGGATGGTCACGGGAGTGAAGCAGGGACTGGCTGAGCAGGGGACGCACAGAGAGCAAGAGAACAGCCATCTGGAGGGGCTGACCACACGCTCCATCCCCACGCACCCTGCATGGCCCTAACCATCTGGGTCTGCCCCTCTTCTGCAGTACCCCTGGGATCAGGTGTGTAGAGGTGCACTGCAACCAGATGCCGCAAATGCAGCACACACGCCAGCAGCTAAGGAGTATCCACAGGAAGCCTGGCACTTATGTCAGGTGTCCCTGAAGTCCAGAGGAGGACGACAACAGCGTCTCACTGTCGACCCAGAAATCAGACTCGTTTTCAGTGAGGCCACCACTGCTGCCCAGTAGGAACAGATTCCCTCCGCTCAGACTAGGGACGAAATGTGAGATGTTTAACAGGCACGATACCGGGAAGATCGTGACCGTTAAGCGACCTACAAGCAGTAACAGCGTTCTAGACGACACCACCCCTGCCTGTGCTCTTGTCCTGGCTGGCAGCGCCATCCCGTCTGTCCGCCCTCAGTGCCCACAGCCGGTGCCGAGGCTGGGAGGGGTGGTGTAACAGCAGACCACAGGGTTAACACAGCAGTGCCTTTCTCAGTAGGGCCCGGGTTACTTACCTCAGTAATCTCGACTGGGGCCAGGCAGAAGACAGGGGAAACCGGCAAGTCCTTCCTAATCCTGTTGCCCACAGGGTGGCAAACTCAAACCACCGGGGGCTTACCTGCCAGTCCCAGGGCCTTTCCGTGGTGGGCTCCCCTGGGCGTAGATCCTGTGGCCAGGGCAGAAGCGAGTTATTGTCCTGACCAATAGCTGGCGGTGGTCCTTCCATGGTCATCAGTTGAACTTGGATGATGTGGACTAATTGCCTCTGGGTTAACATGGCGGAGGCACTGGGACAATTGCTCCTGGGGTGTGTCCCTGTGTTGGGAGCCTCAATTGTTGTTGAAGTCGCCCATTCCTCCTTTCGATTAGCCCGGCAGCAGTGGGGTCTTAAGGCAGGTGGAAACGCCAGTGTATGGTGTTTTTATCAGCCCATTTCTGAACTTCATGGCCAGTAAAGTGGGTTCCTTGGTCACTCTCAATGTCCACGGGCATCCTGTATAGCGTTCATGGCTGTTTTAGACCACAAAAAGCGGTTTTTCTCGTTGATGACTTGGGTAGGCCTTTTGTAACGTCTCCCACCGGTTGTAAGGCACTGTAGGCCGCATATGGCTGCCGTTCCATCTGCTGTATCCTGGCTCTGCCCCCTTCCAGAGCTGGGGCCGGAAGTCCAAGGGCACCTATTGTTTTGCCGTTGCCACAGGCCCCAACCAAACCCTTCCAGGTAACTGGCCACGTCCATTTCACAAGCCTGTCCCCGAGTAAAGCCTCTGTCTGTAACTGTTTAGGAGTGGGGGGTCGGGGGTTTGCTTGTGTTTTGTAGATAATCCAGGTCGTTGCATTTTGTCTGTGTTCACCAGCCACCCCCATGCAGTCAGATGAGCCATGAGCACGGGGCTGGAAGTATCGTCAATGTAATGGAAGAGAAAGACGTCTCTCATGGTGGTCGGCTGCCACAGGGCCCCGCATGCTAGCGGTCAGCCACCTCCGGGGTACCCCCTCAACTTTCCGTTTCCTGCCCTTAGTTCCTGACATCTTGGTGCTCACAGGAGTCTCCTTGGCCTCTTGGCTGACTCGCCAATTGTTGGGCTGCACCAGCAGGACTGCAAGCCTTGTAGTTGCCCAGGCTTGAGACCAAAGAAAGAGCCCAGCAACAGAGACAGAGACATCAATGGCTTATTGGGTAGGAGCTCTTACACATCCAAAACAAAGGGTCCTGGAGCAACACCCTACCATGTCTGGCAGATGGCCGACAGGACATGGCAACCACCCTCACTACTACTTGGGGGAGGAGAAGGCTACCATTTATAGGCGGAATTGACATCAGGTTGGCTCATCAGTTACCAGGGAAACCAGCAGCTGGGGCAGGGCGCAAGCACATAGGCAGTTACTGATTAAGCCTTATGATTCAGAGGATTGGATAGTCATGTGAGTGAAGCAGGGACTGGTAGAGCAGTGGATGCACAGAGAGCGAGAGAACAGCCATCTTGAGTGGCCTGACCATACAACATCCTTCACAAAACAGTAACCTGGTCCTTGAAATTTTCACAGACTACAGGCTTTCCTGCCACACACCTAGGATATAATTTCCAATAGCTCATTTGCAACTCATTACAATAAATGTTTTAAGAACTCAGGAGAAGCGAAATGCATATATGTATAAAATAAGCCACAATTTCTAAGAATTCTGCTCTTCTTCTCTGAAACAAATACAGTGTTTCTAAAATTTATATGACCAAAGCATATCGAGTAAAAAGGGCCTAATTAAGTTTTTTCTTTTTTTGTTTTTCTTTTAGGAAAAATCATGTTAGAGTCTAAATTCCTCTTTGCAGAGAATTATCAAATCAGCAGAGGAATAAAATGTACTAGCCATTTGGCCATGCAAGTTACATGATGTGGAAGCACATTTTGTAACATGAGTAGTCAATATAGCACAAAACATTCCTTATCACATTACTTCATCCTTCTTATCTCATGTTCTTTGCAAGTAGGCAGCAGCTCGAGAATGGCCTGTGGCACCTCCTACGGTTTGCTGCTCTCAGACCTCCCATCTCTCATCTCACCCATAAAGTCCAGTGATGACTTTCCATGTAGGTCTAACAACAAATGAAAAGAAGGCAGGATTTTTCATTTAACAAACACAGAAATTTCTATGTGTCGGGCATAAATACTACCATTGCTCTTTACAAACATTAATTCATTCAATCCTCAAAAACACCTATGAGGTAGGTTCTATTTTCATATCCATTTTACAGATGAGGAATCTTGTCACAGAACTAGTAAGAGATGGAGCCAGGATTTAAATGAGTTTGTGCAATCAAACACGGCACCATACCACCTTAAGTAGCAGTATCATAAAGGTGAATGCAGAATTATCAAATAATACTAAATACTCTTAGGTAAGTATTTCTTAAAAATGAAGACAAAGGACTTCCCTGGTGGTGCAGTGGTTGAGAGTCCGCCTGCCGATGCAGGGGACACGGGTTCGTGCCCCGGTCCGGGAGGATCTCATGTGCTGTGGAGCGGCTGGGCCCATGAGCCATGGCCGCTGAGCCTGCGCATCCGGTGCCTGTGCTCCGCAACGGGAGAGGCCACAACGGTGAGAGGCCCGCGTACCGCAAAAAAAAAAAAAAAATGGAGACAAAAAGTTTAAATAAATAGAGATTTTTAAATGGAGGAAGGTTATCTAGAATGTTCATGTGCACAAGTGTTTGTCATGGATTGCTAAAATTATAGTTTATGAAGCTTTACGGTATATATACAACAGTAGTGTTAGATAACTGATACAAAGATAACCACCACTCAGATCTGCATACATCTTTAAACCATCAGTTAAATTTATTACCCTGATTATAAAATTAATAAATGTGAAAATCACATGACAAAAAAAATAAAAATCACTCATAATCCCACCATCCAGAAATCATCGTTGCTGATATTTTCATAAATATAGTCTCTAGTCTTTCTAGATGTATATTCAGCCACCTGGGTATTGACTTACCACTTATTAAATGTGGCTCTTTGTGCCAAAGTGATGCATTCTTCAAAGACAAACCATTTACACTTTTTTCAGTGCCTCAGTGTATACTAAATATTCTTTAAGGGTTGTAAAAGTCATAAAACCAATACATTAAGATTACAAAAGTACTTTTAGAGTGGAAATATACTCCCAATGATACATATGCTAGAGCATTCTTAAGAGCTTAAGTATTTAGTCTAATTGAAGTCACAATGGTGATATTTTTCAAAATATGATATTATCATTACATTTTCTGCATTACCAAGGAGCAAGTTTTAGCATCAGTAGATGAAAACAATGCTGACTTCTTAAATTTGTGCACAAAATTAACTGGTATCACACCTCCATTGATTCATGATTATCTTCTTAATGAATGGATTTTAAAACTTCTCTAAGATAGGAAGGAACAAGACCACTGAAATATTGATTTATGATTATTCTAATACTGCTCAGCATTTGTGAAGTAAACTGTGTCCACAAAGCATGTTATAATTACTCATTCTGAAACACCTTGCTGAGCTAGTATAGAAGAATTCTTTCATGTAGGCATGAAATGAACGCTATAAAGCAACATACTAGTTGAAATTTTGCAGGTCTACACACTATGATTTCCAGCATCACAAGTGGCTTAAGGAATGCCTCAACTGAGAATGGACTCCCACTGGTGGCCACAGTGTTACAGCTTTGAAGTCAGCTTCCTCTTGACTGTACCAGTAATTCTGCCATATGGATTGTCTAATGGTAGCAAGACCTGTAGAAAAACCACATGGCAAATTCAGAGGCATTAAAACAGACCTACCCTTTTTTCTACAAATCAATATGAAATCACAACAAAAAACAACTTGCTAAGCAGGAAACTGTATAGGCCCTACAGTAGTTACTTCAAACAAGGTAATACCTTACTTTTCTGGCAATAGTTGAGACATGAGGCGATTTTCCAGAAAATTAAAGAGTTGTTTGAAAAATTTTAATCATCAGGATATAAATGTTTCTCAAATTCATTACATTTCCCTGCTTTTTAAACAGAGTGTGGTGAACATAATATGGCCTTTGCTTAATGACTCGCTCTGAACGCCAATCATTGTCAATGCTAAATACTGCCGTGCCCTCAGGAACATTTGAGGTCCTCAGGGCTCTTAGCCCAATGCTAAATGGCTCCAGACAGCTGTGCATTTACAGTTCTTCTGTCTTCCCACCCTGTCATTTGTCACTTCTCTGCTGTTCTCAGTGTGTCCTGACTCACTGAGGGCTTCTCATATGTTGCCCTCACTATGTACACACCTGCTGAGTGAGGGCCCGGGAGTGGCTCCGGCCATCCCCAGAGAGCAGACACAGACGTGGGGACAGCTTGTTCAGCCACTCGGGTGCCTTTATGCGGAGCCCTGGCCCAAAGGGACTCGGGCCTTCCTGTCTCCAGGTCTCCAGAGGAAGCTTCGTGTCTTACTTCTTGAGCAAAAGACACTGTGGCCTCAGTCTGCTGGCACAGCTTCGAGCTAGGATCACTGCAGGCCCGAGGCATCAGGGGGCTCTGGGAGACCCTTCTCTCTCCATCGGGGCTCCTGAGCTAAGCACTGCTCTAGTCATGATGCCTGACCCTTTCTCTGTTTGGGGCTCATTGGTTTCACCTTTGTTGAACATGGCCAGGTCCCTTTCCTGCCCTTTAGAAAGTAATCAGTCGGGACTTCCCTGGGGATCCACCTGCCAAAGCAGGGGACACAGGTTCAAGCCCTGGTCTGGGAAGATCCCACATGCTATGGAGCGACAAAACCCATGCGCCACAACTACTGAGCCTGCTCTCTAGAGCCCGCGAGTCAAAACTACTGGGCCCCTGCACCACAACTACTGAAGCCCACGTGCTCTGGGGCCCCGTGCTGCAACTACTGAAGCCGGCGTGGCTAGAGCCCGTGCTCAGCAACAAGAGAAGCCACTGCAATGAGAAGCCCGCTCACCGCAACTAGAGAAAGCACATGTGCAGCAATGAAGACCCAACACAAGAAAAAAAAAAGTTCTGGAAATGTATAGTGGTACAAAAAAAAAAAAAGTAATCAGTCAAAAAAGTCTTTACATTCTAATTAACGGCATTCTGGGAATCTACATCCTCTCCTTCCTCTGAAGTAAATAGTGCTGCCTCTCCTTCAGCTGAGTGGACAGCAAGTGGGATCAAGATTGCACTCCTCTTTAACTCAGGGCCCTATACCAGCTACACCTGGCACCCGAGCATGACCTTAGGTACCCAGCACTGCTCCCCAGCCTCCAGCTCCAGCTGTAATGGTACAGAGCCCAATGGAGCCATCAACATAATTTGCAGAACAGAAACAAGGTACCTGGCCAGAGGGGCTGTGACTAATAAGGCTCCTGGATCAGCAGGCCCAGAATGTAGGACCTTTTGGACTCCCTTCATTGGCCTTTATCCACCAAAGGATATGAGCAGCAGGGCCATGGTAATAGATAGTCCCTTCCTATCTCACTCCCCCTAGACACTAAAAGCAGCCAATAGAATGGTGGTTTTTTTAGCATTCTAGAAGCCCATGGGAAGATGGATCAGATAGAGAAAACCTGCCATTCTGAGAGTGGTCCAGCTGGGGAAGGGACAGTTCTGATCTCCCAGGACTGACACAGCAGGCTACCTGTAGGGACTTCAGGCTGGCTAGTCAGACACACTGACTTGGCTCAGCCTTTTGCATGGCTGAAAACAAGTCAGGGTAAGTGCTTTTTTCAAGGCAAGGTTTCCTTTCAAAAAATGAGCTTCCTCATCTTGCCTGCTGTAATGGCAACTAGAAACACAAATATCTTCATTTTTTGTGTGTATAATGTATTCCACTTAAATTGACTACTTAAAAGTTAAAGATGATAGAAGAAAATGAACATAGAATCTTTCTTTCCTCCTCATTGCTTCATGATAGAAGAATAATGGAGCTGTGACCTTCTGTGGCAATTTTCAGAGAAGTAGACCTCAAAGCTATTTCCTTGGGCACACTGTTCTTTCTTTGTCTTTTACTCTCTGCAATTTCCAACCTTCCTTTAGAAGTATTCATCCACTTCTAGCATGCTCCAGCCTCAGATAGTGAAAGGCCAGATTCTAAGAGGGCTCTGAACAGTGGCAACTATAAATGTTCCAAAAGCAAGAGCTGTTGGGGATAGTATCATCCCAAGTTTATAAAGAGGGGTAAAGAGGGGTAAAGACTGAGTGGGGGGAAACGTGCTTTAAATATGTTTGAAGTTCTCTTACCTCTTCCCTGTTGATCAGTCCCATTTGGGACATGTCTATGGTAAAGTAGTGAATATTTGGCAGGCTGATTTCCATAGCTTCTATCTGAAATCCACAACAATATGCATTACATGGGGAAACTGTGAATCTGTCTCCGTTACTCCTTCCCCACAACTACCCACTAGCTCATTACTCAGATTCTACCTGTCTCTGAGATGTTCCTCTGATGTTCCTCTACTGCTTGACACTATTCTCTCCTGCTAGTACTATTATTAAATGATGGACCCACTCTTCTCTCTGTGTATGAAATCCGTTTCTCAGAAAAGTAAAATCTCCTTGGGTCAGAAACCTGGGACACGTGCAGCATCCAACTGGCCTCCTGGTGCTGGCTTGTCAGCCTCTTAAATTCCCTCTCCATCCATTCCCTCCTCTCCAGGCTTGTCCCTAACATTTGCAGGTCCTGGAGTAAGAGTATAATTGGACGTCCCCATACCAGATGTTTAAAGACTTAAAAGTTATGAATCAAGCTAAAACACTTTCAAGTGAAATATATTCTGTCCCTCTAACTTGACAAATAGTCCTTCATCACAATCTGGAAGGTCAGGATCGAATTTAAAATTCTCTGATTCCTTGTAGCATCATGCCAGGACCTGGCATCATGGGAAGAGCCAGCCCTCAGCCCTGGCCATCCCATCTTCTCTCTTGGACTCATGTGGGTGGTTACCCCAGCTTGCATGTCAAGGCCCATTCATACCTCTAGCAAACATCTGCCCCTTTTCTCACTCTCGGGCTTAAGGGTACACTGATGGCATGACCTGCACTCTAGGGGATAAATCTGGGGAACAGGCTTACACAGGTTCTGGGAGTAGTCTCAGGGTTATTTGGGCAGGACATTCTGGGATGTAAACATCCAGAGAATGGTCTAGAAGGGGAAGCACGGGCTCCTGAAGTGTTTGTTGCCTTGGTCCCACCAACTCCTCATCCAGCGGAGAGAGGCGTAGCTAAAGGAGGGCTTGGAGGGGGTGTGTGGGCCGTGGCAGGAGTCCCTTGTGCCCAGGTCTAAGGATGGCACTGTTCCTCTCCATCCCATCATGGCCTTAGTTCACATCCTCATTGCCAGTTTTCTGCAACAGCCTCCCAACAGGTCTCCTTGTCTATGGCCCATCATCCCTTTAATCTATCACATGTCTTTCAGAGTGGTCTTTGTAGAGTGAAAATCTGGTAGTGCCACACCTTGCTTAGATCCCTCAGTGGCTCCTAAGAGTTTTCAGGGTAAAATACAGACTCTACAGAGAAGCCCACAAAGGGCTTCCCAATCTGCTTCCCAACTCATCTCTAGGCACATGGAAAGACTTTTGCTCCTGGAGCTTCACTTGTGGCAGAGCCTCAGCAGTAAATGACTGTTCCATGTTGCCTCCTGTCTCCATCCCTACCCCCTCCCTCACCCTTGAGTATGAACTCAGATAACCCCTACCTGTCCCTTAAGACTCAGCTCAAATACCTCTTCCTCCAGAAAGCCTGGCTTGCACTATCCCTTACACTGGAGTTAGGTGACTTCCTCTGAATTTCCATAATATTCTATTCTCTATTGAACTGTAAGTTTAATTATTTTCTTCCTTTACTTAATGATGAACTCTTTGAGGGTAGGGAGGATGTCTAATTTATCTCTGATTTCCTCATGTGCTGACAGAGACATAATAACCATTCAATAATATCGAATGGATGGATGGATGAAATCTCTCTGCATTTATCCTTCATTCTCTGGCTCTCCTGAAACATAGACCCTTGGGATAATTACCCCTCCTTCGGGGCATTTGAGTGTCCTAAATTGTAGCAGGTTGAAGAGACTCAGAATTTTCAACAAAACTAAAGAACTACAGCAGTGGCCTGTGTTTTCAGGTCAGACAGATTTTTACTTTTTTTTATTCTCTTCTCACTTTCTATAACAAGCTTTTGAGCAACAACAGATGTCATTTTTCATGTGTCTTCCACTTTCTTATTTTAACTCTCTTTCTCAGAGCTGACAGGAGACACAAGTTCTCTCAGTCCTCGGAATGGCAAGTGACAAAACCTACCTCAGGAACCTGGTTCAGGGAGAGCACCTGGATGTCATAGAGGGTCTTCTGGATAGAGGGCGAGTACTCGCCTTTGTCATAGGGTCCAGCAAATTTCTTCAGAACAACGTCCCTAACAGTGTCCCTAAGACACAGAAAAGAGAACTGAGGGCCCTCACAGGGTGGTCTTTGGGGAACATATTATGAAGCTAAGAAGCGGTACCCTCTCTGTCTCCCCGAAAACAATTTTATTGCTGGTTTTAGAGAGGATTAATATCCTGTAACGCCAAAAAGAAAAAATAAAAAAAACCCTAACTTCCCATTTCCCTACACACACACACACACAAGTCAATAAACCTATTGAGCATAACTAGGTTATCTTCATAATCTGGCACCAGGGCCCAGTGGGCCTTCCAGGGTGTTTCCCTCCATGCTGGAAGAATTTTTGAAGAGGACTTCCTAGTATTCTAATCTGCTTGGTTTGGCCCGTTGCTTGAATTGCTGCATTTTCAGGGGTATTACCGTGTCAGGCTGTGTGCTAACTATTTTATGTAATTACTTCATTAAATTCTCTCAATATACCAGAGGCAGGTACTATTATTATCTCCAGTTTAGAGATGAGGAATCTGAGCTAAAAGTTAAATGATCTACTCAGTCCCCCTCCTTAGTGGGAGGCCCAGCTTGTACCCCGACTGGCTCAATTTCGTGCTCTTTTCAACATAAATACATCAGACTGCTGCCCATGGGGAACACTTGAAAAAAGGAGAAAAAAAGATTGAGGTGAGGTTCTCTTCAAGCATTTCCAACCTATCACATAATAAAAGGAGCAGAGTAACACTCTGCCTGTGGGAGGAAGCTACCAGGGGGCAGATTCCAGCTTATCACAGGGTAGAAGTTTCTAACAATTAGAGCTTCAGCAAAGGAATGAGATACCTGCTCAAAAAGCAAACTGGGATTCAGAGGCCTAATCACTGCTTGTTGAGGATGTTAAAATAAGAGTCACACCTTACAATGCTAAAGCATTTATCACTTATAAAATGCTTCTGTAACTTCATCTCATTTTGAGTTTAGCCTAGGGTGGCCGCTTGTCCCAGTTTGCCTGGGACCAAGGGGTTTCCTAGGACATAGGACTTTCAGTGTTAAAATCAGGAAAGTCCTTGACAAACTGGGACAAGTTGGTCAGCCTGGTTTAGCCCTCTCTGCATCTGCCATGAAGTAACAAGGCCATTATCCTCATTTGATCCCGTGTTTCTTAAAGTGTGCCCTTTGGTCCAGCAGCATGAGCATCACCTGGGAGTTTGTTAGAAATGCACGTTCTCAGGCCCCATTCCGGGCCATAGAATTAGAACCTTTGCGGTTGGGCTCAGTGATCTGCAGTTTAATAAGCCCTCCAGGTGATTCTGATACACAATCATGTTTGAGTACTACTGATTTAGTCAATTAAAAAACAGAGGATCAGGGAAATCAGGTGGTCTGCTCAAGGTCATTATAGCTAATAGCATCTTAGCTAATAGTGCAGATTTACTAACTCAAAGTAAGACCAGTATTCTTCCTGTTATCCATCAGAAGGGATGTCTTACAATGGGGAGGCGGAACTGAATGGCTTCCAAGTTTCCCTTTCAGATGGAAGACTCCATGAACTCTGGGCCCCTGGAAAAGAGGGTGGACACTACCTCCACCAGCGCCAGGCCCTAGCACTCGTTCGTACCAGGTGGCCTCGAAGTCCACGTCTCTGTCCTGGTGGTAGCGCCACTTGCAGTACACTTGGGTGGCAAAGCACCGGTCCTTCACCTCAGGGAGGGTGGTGAACTGGTCCCTGATGAATCCTTCAAATCCGGACTGGGTTGTTTTCAAGACTTTGAGGTCTTTGATTCCAGAATTAATGACTGGAGGTCCTGTTTTATGTCAAAAGGTAAGAGGGGATGAGGTCATAAAGAAAACAGTGCCTTGTTACTGCCTAGCCCTGAGGATCCTGGTCATTAAAACACGGCACACTCCATTTGTACAAAGAGCTACATCACTGCCTGTGTTTTCTCTCTCCCTGCCTCCTCTGAAGTCCACATGATGAAGACGGTGTGCCTTTCCTTCTCTCTGAATTCCACAACTCCCTGCCTTCTCATGCCCTAGGAGAACTTATGGTCAGAGACTAAACGTCCATGCTGTGTTGAAGCCCACAGGAACAAACACCTTTTTCTCAGCTATGTGCAGAGGTATCTTCTAGGCCAATTACCTTCCACATTTTGAGCTCCATCTCATTCAGCAGGCAGTCATGCTGGAATGAGTTAATAAACTCAAAAGCAGCTCCTCTGTCTGCTCTTGTGACGCCCTTTACTGGGGGTGGTCCTCATGCGGACTGTCTACACTGCTGATGGCTCCAATCACCACCAGACCCCTCAGTTCCCTTGCGTTTATGAACTCAGCAACACCAGAAAAATTCATGAATAGGTAGCATCATGGGCGTGGATGAGCCTAAATAGAGACTGGGAAGATGAGGTCAGTGACCCATGAGGTATAGATTGCCTATGTGGATTCTCATAAAGGCCTTTGTTTTTTGGCTGAACTGAGAAGGCGCAAAGTTGGCTTGTGGGGACCTGGGCAGGGTGGGCAGAGTTGAAAACAATGGAGGAGATGACATGGCTCTCCGGCCGTCCCTACATTACCTCATGAGGTGCATCAGGGAGGTGGAGGGGAGAGAGGCATAATCAATCTGAAAAAGCTGTTTACTTATGCCTGGCAGTTCTAGGTCAGGGCCCAGATGACAGGTAGGGTACCGAGTTAGTGAGGGGAAGATTCTATCTTTCTTTTTCTATGTGGAACACACTGTAGTTCCAGCAGTTTGGTGAAGCCTGAAGAACACATGGCACCAGGTGACACACTGGGAAGCCCCAGGGTACAATGTCTGTGGAAAGCGGCCTTCTTCCCAAGGAGGAGTGGCAACTGGCACAGCAAATGCTGGGCAGAGCCAGTGAGGCAGCAGTTGTACTCAGTGGATGCAAACTTCTCCCTGAGCACGTGTGAGACAGCCCTCCAGGCTGGGAGAAGGTAGGAAAGTTTGGCTGGAGAGGTACAGCAGTTTTGTAATAAGAGAGCAACAAGGTCAGGGAAATTCGGGAATTAACTTCACCATGGCCTTATTTGTATGTGCAGGCTGGTGAGGCCAGGACACTCAGGGGGCACTTGGGTACAAACTCCCAAAAGCATAGTCAAGGCAGAATGACTTAGATCACCTCTTTTCAGTCTTGAAATTAGTCCAGACTAATATCTGTGCTTTTTGACCTGTTGAATCTCAAGCCAAGAGCTGGAGGTATCAGGCATCACTATGTTATACATGGTCTTAGTTGAAGAATAAGAATGCAACCCACAATCCTCAATTAAAATCCAGGGCAGCTCTTAATAATCCAATGGTTTACATCATCCTGTGTGATTTCTATTGCTGTGGTTAACTCAGGAGTTGTGGACTTTCAGAAGTAGGTAAATAATGACTATATTCTGATATTTTCCCAACCACATGTGTGTACCTGCCAGAGAGAGCAGTGGCCATAGTTAGTGGTAGATTTGCTGATTAAATATGTGCTGATTAAATAAGGTTTTCTGGTCACAGTGTTCTAGGATAATGTGGTAAGAGAGAAAATGGTATTTTCTCAATTGGAAAATACTGAAGTTCTCATTGGAAGCTATATCTGAATCAGGATCAAGAGAAAGATACCAGCAATGATTTCATGCCTTAGGTTGGCTGGGTTTATCAGATTCTAAGTGTTATCAAGACACAATTCTGCAAAATTGGCATTTCTAACAGTGTAAAGCTGACCCAAGTGAGTCTTAAGTCTCAGACCCAAGAGAATTGCAGAAGCAATCAATAAGTGTCCGTTAAATGAATGAATGAGTGCAGTAAAATTGACTCACCTTAACAACTTAGCCTTACAACTTAGTGTCGTTTTCTTCTAGACAGTTCTCCTCCATCAATCTTTACCATTTCCCTTCCTGATCTGCCCCCTCCCCTCAACCCTCACACACAGACAGTGTGACAGGGGGAGAAGGGGAGGGCATCAACACTGAATGAGAAGGTCCTGACTGCCAGCATGCGTTCTAGTCGTATGGCTAGACACTGGCAGAGGTGGAGTTTGAACTCAGCACCCCATTACGAGATTTCATGCTTTTCTTCCCCCTTTTTTGGATCACTGCCCATCCTCAAAATGTTTCCTCCTTCCTTTAACTCTCTCTTCCCATTTCTGTAATAAAAGAGGACTTTCCAAGAGACAAGAAAGTTGCCACCACCATTCCGCGATGTGCATTCAGGGCTCAGACAGAGGCCCCAGTTGAAAAATATCATCCCCGTTGGTTTGAAATGAAGATTGAAGCATCACTTTTAGAAATGACCCCATGTGTCTTGAAAACATTTTATCATTTTAAAATTTCCTATTGAAATACCAAGACCCCTTAGAGGAGTGACTCCTTAAGCCTTTATAAACTAATATCATAATTTACTTCCAACAGTAATCCCTTCTAGAAAAAAAAATCCTATAGAAATGAAACTTGAATTTGTAATCAGAAGTGGGGTTAGAACAAGTAGTGGGAATCCTCGAAGGAGGATAAAGAGAAGTCAAGGGAAACCAAAGGCAAACTTTATCTATTTCTGCTTTTCCTATACAGCTGGCCTTGATCATCAGCATCTATGTGAGCCAACCAGACTTTGAATCCTCAGTTGTCTCAATCATAAAAGGATTTCCAGATGCAGGGTTACATATGTTTGAGTCCATAGTCTTGGGACTCAGGTTCCTTGAAATCAGCCTCAGTACTCTCCATGCCTCTCCTCCCCTATTTATGGGCAGTATTTCCTTGATAGAATGACTTAACCTCTCTCTACCTTAATTTTCTCATCTGCAGGAGATGATAATCATAACTATTTCCTAGAGATGATAGATGTCTAAGATGATACACATAAAGGACTTAGTAACTTAGTAAAATGGCTGTCCAGGAGGAAATGCTCTATAAAATTATTATGATGATTTTGCCCTAATTGACCTTTTCTTATTGACATCAACTCCCTGTAAATACTTCCCATGTTTCACAAAAGTTCATTGGGTTCTGAAAACTCCTTCTGACATGCCATCCCTATCCACCTCCAGCCCTGTGATGAGATTTATTGATCTTTGGGGAGTGTCAGTCTGCTAGGTAACTTTGAAATGATCTACTTTCTTGCTAGAATCTGAAAATGGAGAAAGCAGTTGCATTTTCTAATGTGTTTTGACCTCAGTTTCACGTGGAATAAAACATCTCACGTTCTCAAAGACAGTTCACTACTGCCACAGTTTAGGCAGAACGCAAAACATCTACTCTGGTGTGCTCATCATTCTATGAACAACGACAAAAACCTATTCTCTTTGAATTTGAAAAATACATTTTCTTGGCACGCATCAGACACCCTGGATGAAATCTGGGAGCTTATTTTATCTTCTCTGTTGGCGGTGCCCCAGCTTTCTGAACACTGGTAGGAACCTGAGCCTTTCAAATTCATGGGCCCATCAACTAAAAATACGATGCTTCACACACTCTTAAAAAAAGATTCCAGTTTAGACTAACAAGAAGTAATTCAACCCAAAAGACTGTCCTTTTCTAGGTTACTTCCTATGAAACCACTTAATCAGCTCTTTTTTGCCTTTCTGCCATGGTTATGGAGTAACGCAAAAGGAAGATTTTCACATTTTACTTTGCTAGAACATAATCTTTTCTAACTTTCAGTGTCCTCCTACACACTTAACAGACTGTGGTTTATCTCTCAGAGAAGCATACATCCTACCCCTTCAGGTCTCTAAGAAACTGCAAATTAATAGAAACTAAGCCTGATTCCTTACCTACGCATCAGGTGTCACAAAGCACAAAGCTTTACCGAGCCAAGAAAAAAAAATCCTGTCATGAAGGGGATAATTGCTTCCACACTTAACACCTCCAAAAAGGACACAAATAGCTAAAAGGAGGATATTTTAAAACTATATTAAATCATTCTAGTAGAAAACCTCAAATTTGTAAAGTGCTAGAAAAAGTGAAGATCAATTAAATATCATTTGCCTTTGAGAGTCCATTTAGCTCATGGAGGTAGGTTGAAAGCTCCCTGTGTGCAATTCTGGATGGGGAGAGATGATGTCACCCAGATGGAAGGAAGTTAACTGGGTTTTTGTACAATGAGGTGATGATCAAGATGATTTTTAAAAGATCTTGTGCTTGCCAAGAACTTTTATTTTGGAATAGCTGAAGAGTGTCTTAGTCTTGATATCAAAATGACACAAGCAGCCTTCTTGGCAGTGGCCATCTCTGTCCTGAGTCTCCCACTTTCCCCATCTCATTTCTTCCATCTGCCCTGCTTGACACCTCTTAAATCTCTTCTCCTCCAGGACTTTAGTTTTATCAATCCCCTTCCTAAAATCTTCCTCCTACCCCTACTAGTCTCCATGTCAATAGATTTTTTTTTCACCACTACAAGACAGTATCTCTTATTTGAAACCTCTTCTCTATCTTCCATTCCTCTATTTGGTTATGCTTTAGTTGAATTTTTATAATTAGTGTCAGATTGAGAGAAATTTGATGCTTAAAGAATTATGAATTATAATTCTAATTGTGTGTGTGTATTTGGGGGGCGGGTGTTGGGGAGATTCTCTGCTTAGTTCAACTAGTTTAAATTAGTGACTCAACCATCCCAGCGACTTCAAGGCTTGGCTAAGCTTGTAGTTCACAAAGACTCACAGAGAAACAGTTTGGAAGATCGAGGTTCCATATAACACCTACATCAACAGCCTGTACCGCACACGCAGAGCCTAGCTCTCCTCTCGGAGCTGGGGAAATCACAAAAATAACACCAGCCCTCATCCCTTTGGTGAAAAAATTTCTCTCTCTCTTCCAGATTCTCCCATGGAACTAGCAGACTTTGAAACAGCTAAAAGAACACTTAATGATGTAGCTTAAAAAGATACCCTAGGAAAAAATAGTGTAATGGGAGTTTTATAGCAATTCTCAGGGCCTAAAGTGGGTGCTTCAGATTCAGTAGGCTTTCTATAAATGTTTGTTCAATTAATAAGAATGAATCCAGTCCACCAGGAGAAACCCAGTTACATATCCTGCTGGGAAAATTTGCAGGCTGAATGGGTGATTAAGTACATGTGTTTGAGGGGGCAGAATTCTCACTATCCTAGCCAGCCCCCCACAAAAAGCCCTACTTAGAGGTTTGTAACAACAGCCTTCAGCATGTAAATTGGGGTGTGTGTGTTTGTGTAAGATGATTATTTTCTTTAGTTAAGCCTATGCAAGGGCATTTTTTATGACAGTGATTGTACACTGAATCACCTCATGATATCTGCAGTTTTAGCTCCTGGAAAATAAGCAAATTAAGAATTAAACTTTGTTACCAAAAAAAAAACGGCATAGACCCCTACTCTTCAAAGAGGGACAGAGTACAAATGTCATCTTCAAATAGACAACACAGGAAGATACACACACTCAGGAACGTGCGCACACATACCGCACACACCCAAGGCAGCAGATGCCTGCTTCCCTGCTGACCCCTGCCAGCCCCCGCATGCTATGGGAGGGGGGAGGTGCTGGACTCCAGACAAGTCAAGCTGGAGCTCTGGGAACACTGCCACAGTGATCGCAACACCCTGAAGTTTTCTGCAGAAAGAAAAAGCTTTGGCCTGATTCTGTTGATTAGTTTCCTCCCGGTAGCAGCCAGGTGACTAGAATTCAGGCTGATGATAGCTCCTGGTAATTCCTGGAAAGAACAAGGGTGTGAAGAACAGCCTGTTTTCTTCCTATGATCAGCTGAGCCCTATATTTGGCCACTGCACTTCCACCTCCAGGGGTCTGCTAAATATTCTTGCAGAGGGAGGTCACCAATGATGCCTACTTGCCAAACTGCACACTCTCTTCAGTCTTCTTTTAAACCAAACTTCTTAACCTTCCTGTGGCAGAGACCACTAGCAGGTCCTCTTCCTCCTGGGTCCCCGGCTAGACTACATTTCCTGGCCTTCCTTGCAGTTAGGTGTGGCTGTGTGATTGGGTTCTCTTCATTTGATGTGCTCTGTGCTACTTCAGGCCTTGAGCAGTTTCGCCTCCTCCTTTTTTTCTTGAAGGTCTTTTCTTCTCCTCGTTGTCTGGTATGCGGAATCTACTCTGAAGGTGATCCCAGAAAGTGAGGATCAAAACTGTCTGGTTGCATCAACCTGGATTCCTGAATAACTTCCCGGAGAGGAGCATCCTCCCAACACACACACACACACACACACACACACACACACTCTGAACTTGACTTTTACAAAAAGCTGTAAACTTCATGTGTGAAGCCACTACATATAAGCCTACTTATTATGCATTCTATTATCTCAATAACTATCCCTCATTTCTTGAAATGTATTTTCCCTTTGCTTCCATGGCACCACTGTCTCCAAGCCTCCGCCTGTCCCTCTGACCATTCTTCTCTCTCATTCTTTAAACTGTCCAACACTTAAACTGGGGAATTTTCCCCCAGGCCCTCTCATCTTTGCTCTTCTCACTTTATATGTTTTTCTGGATTGTTCCTTCTTCACCATGGCTTCACCAACCAATTTGGAAATAGATAGTCTCCAAATCCATCCCTTATTCCCAAACTTACCAGCTTCCTCTGGAAACTTCCTCATTATATGTATTATTCTTAGTCAACACCCACAAGTCCCTGACTTTAGGATAACTTTAACCCCTCCTTCTCTCTAACCTTCCATCCTTACTCAAATACTCAGACTTATAAGCACACTTCAGAAATGCCTCACATAATGTCTCTCCCCAACTTCTGTAGTCTTTTCATCTCTACCTCTTCTGCCTTAGTTCAGACTCCATCATTTCTTCATCTCTGCAACAAGTCTCCAAATGTCTCACTACTGCCTGTTTCTCCAGCCAGTTTACCATAACCTTGGTCAGAATTACTAAACAGTACACACATACACATAAAGACCTTTCCTGGATCTCTATTATCATTCAAAATAATAATAATAACAGCTTTCTTTCAAGGAGTGCTTCTTATGTGCCAGGTACTGTGCTAAATGTTAAATTAACATTTATCTCCTTTCATTCTCTGGGTAATTGCTGAGGTAGGCACTGTTATTCTCATGTTAGAAATAAAAAAAAAAACACTGAAGTAGTATATTTAATGTGCTCACAGTCACAAAGTTATTAAGTAGAGAAGCTCAAATTCAAAAACAGTTCAGTATTCATACAATAAAGTTAGGAAATCATCCACATGCAATGCTAGTAGGGAGGTTAAAAGACAAAAGTAGTCAATTCATTTGTATCCACGATAAGCCGTTAAGAGATACACAGAACAATTAGATGTAAAATATAATATCAAAAACAGTAATCATGAAGGGAGCAGAGTACAAATGCAAGGTATCTATATATAGAGAGATTGCTATACAAAAACCTCATGGTAAACACAAAACAAAAATACCCACAAAAAAGAAAAAGAAATCCAAACATAATACTAAAGATAGTCATCAAATCACAAGAGAAGGGAACAAAAGAAGAAAGGGGAAAAAAGAAGAACTACCAAAACAAATCCAAAACATTAACAAAATGACAATAGGAACATACATATTGATAATTATCCTAAACATAAATGGACTAAATGGTTCAACCAAAAGACATAGACTGGTTAATGGATAAAAAAGCAGCATCCATATATGTGCTGCCTACAAGAGACTCACTTCAGACCTAGAGACACACAAGACTGAAAGTGAGGGGATAGAAAAAGGTATTCCATGCAAATGGAAATCAAAAGAAAGCTGAAGTAGCAATACTTATATCAGACAAAATAGATTTTAAAATAACGACTGTCACAAGAGACAAAGGACACTCCATAATAATCAAAGGATCAATCCGAAAAGAAGATATAACAATTGTAAATATATATGCACCCAACATGGGAGCACCTTAATATATAAGGCAAATGTTAACAGACATAAAAAGAGAAATTGACAGTAACATAATAATAGTGGGGGACATTAGCTCTCCATTACATCAATGGACAGATCATCCAGATAGAAAATCAATAAGGAAACACAGACCTTAAATGATACATTAGATCAGCTGGCCTTACTTGATATTTATAGAACATTCCATCTGAAAGCAGCAGAATACACATTCTTTTCAAGTGCACATGGAACATTCTCCAGGATAGATCACACACTGAGCAACAAAGCAAGCCTTGGTAAATTTAAGAAAATTGAAATCATATCAAGATCTTTTCCAACCGCAGCACTATGAGGCTAGAAATCAACTACAAGAAAAAAATTGCAAAAAAACACAAACACGTGGAGGCTAAACAATATGTTGCTAAACAGCCAATGGATCACTGAAGAAGTCAAAGAGGAAATCAAAAAATACCTAGAGACAAGTGAAAATGAAAACACAATGATCCAAAACCTATGGGACACAGAAAAAGAAGTTCTAAAGAGGGACGTTTATAGCAATACAAGCTTACCTCAGGAAACAAGAAAAATCTCAAATAAACAACCTAATCCTATGCATAAAGCAACTAGAGAAAGAAGAATAAACAAAACCCAAAGTTAGTAGAAGGAAAAAAATCATAAATATCAGAGCAGAAATAAATGAAATAGAGACTAAAAAAAATAGAAAAGATCAATGAAACTAAAACTGGTTCCTTGAAAAGATAAACAAAATTGATAAACCTTTAGCCAGATTCATGAAGAAAAAAAGATAGAGGGCCCAAATCAAAATCAGAAATGAAGAAGGAGAAGTTACAACTGACACCACAGAAATACAATATGCCAATAAATTGGACAACCTAGACGAAATGGACAAATTCTTAGAAAGGTACAATCTCCCAAGACCGAACCAGGGAGAAATAGAAAATATGCACAGGACAATTAACAGTAGTGAAATGGAATCAGTAATTTAAAAACTCCCAATGAATAAAATTGCTGGACCAGATGGCATCACAGGTGAATTCTATGAAACATTTAGAGAAGAGTTAACACCTACCCTTCTGAAACTATTCCAAAAAATTGCAGAGGAAGGAACACTTCCAAATTCGTTCTATAAGGCCACCATCACCCTGATACCAAAACCAGACAAAGATACCACAAAGAAAGAAAATTATAGGTCAATAACACTGATGAATATAAATGCAAAAGTCTTCAACAAAATACTAGCAAACTGAATCCAACAGTACATTTAAAGGCTCATACAACATAATCAAGTGGGATTTATCCCAGGGATGCAAGGACTTTTCAAAATCCACAAATCCATCAGTGTGATACACCACATTAACAAATTGAAGAATAAAAACCATATGGTCATCTCAATTGATGCAGAAAAAGCTTTTGATAAAATTCAACATCCATTTATGATAAAAACTCTCCAGAAAGAGAGAACATACCTCAACATAATAAAGGCCATATATGACAAACCCACAGCTAACATCATGCTCAATGGTGAGAAGCTGAAAGCATTTCCTCCAAGATCAGGAACAAGACAAGGATGCTCACTCTAGCCACTTTTATTCAACATAGTTCTGGAAGTCCTAGCCACAGAAATCAGAGAAGCAAAATAAATAAAAGGAATCCAAATTGGAAAAGAAGTAAAACTGTCACTGTTTGCCGATGACATGATGCTATACATAGAACATCCTAAAGATGCTGCCAGAAAACTATTAAGCTCATCAATGAGTTTGGTAAAGTTGCTGGATACAAAATTAATACACAGAAATCTGTTGCATTTCTATACACTAACAATGAAAGATCGGAAAGAGAAATTAAGGAACAATCCCATTTACCATCGCATCAAAAGGAATAAAATACCTAGAAATAAACCTACCTAAGGAGGCAGAAGACCTGTAATTCAAAAACTGTAAGACACTGATGAAAGAACTTCAAGATGACACAAACAGATGGAAACATATACCATGTTCTTGGATTGGAAGAATCAATATTGTTAAGATGACCATACTACCCAAGGCAATCTACAGATTCAATACAATCCCTATCAAATTACCAATGGCATTTTTCACAGAAATAGAGCAAAAAAAATTTTAATTCGTATGGAAACACAAAAGACCCTGGATAGCAAAAGCAATCTTGAGAAAGAAGAACAGAGCTGGAGACATCATGCTCCCTGACTTCAGACTACACTACAAAGCTACAGTAATCAAAACAGCATGGTACTAGCACAAAAACAGACATATAGATCAATGTTACAGGATAGAAAGCCCAGAAATAAACCCATGCACTTATGGTCAATTAATCTATGACAAAGAGGCAAGAATTTACAATGGAGAAAAGACAGTCTCTTCAATAAGTGGTGCTGGGAAAAGAGGACAGCTACATGTAAAAGAATGAACATAGAACATTCTCTAATACCATATACAAAAATAAACTCAAAATGGATTAAAGACATAAATGTAAGACTGGATAGTATAAAACTCCTAGAGGAAAACATTGGCAGAACACTGTTTGACACAAATCGCAGAAATACTTTTATGGATTCACCTCCTAGAGTAATAGAAATAAAACCAGAAATAAACAAATGGGACCTAACTAAACTTAAAAGTTTTGCATAGCAAAATAAACCATAAACAAAATGAATAGACAACCTATGGACTGGGAGAAAATATTTGCAAACAATGCTACTGATGAGGGATTAATTTCCAAAATGTACAAACAGCTCATACAGCTTAATATCAAAAAAACAAAGAACCCAATAAAAAAAATGGGCAGAAGACTTAAATAGACATTTCTCCAGAGAAGACATACAAATGGCCAACAGACACTTGAACAGATGCTCAATATTGCTAATTATTAGAGAAATGCAAATCAAAACTACAATGAGGTATCACTCTCACAGGTCAGAATGGCCATTATTAAAATGTCTATTAATACTAAAAGATGGAGAGGGTGTGGAGAAAAAGGAACCTTCCTGCACTGTTGGTGGGAATGTAATTTAGTGCAGCCACTATGGAGAACAGTATGGAGGTTCCTTAAAAAACTAAAAATACTAAAAATAGAGTTAATCATATGATCCTGCAATCCCACTCCTGGGCATGTATCCAGAGAAAATTCTGATTTGAAAAGATACATGCATCTCAATGTTCACAGCCACACTGTTTACAGTAGCCAAGACATGGAATCAACCTAAATGTCCATCAACAGATGAATGGATAAAGAATATTACTCAGCCATAAAAAAGTGTGAAATAATGACATCTTCAGCAATATGGATGGACCTAGAGATTATCATATTAAGTGAAGTAAATCAGATAGAGAAAGACAAATATCATATGATATCACTTACATGTGGAATCTAAAAAAAATGATACAAATGGACTTATTTACAAAATAGAAATAGACCCACAGAAATAGGAAACAAACGTATGGTTACCAAAGGGGATAGAATGAGTTGCGGGGGAGATAAATTGGGAATTTGGGATTAACATATACACACTACTATATATAAAATAAATAAACAACAAGGACCTACTGTATAGTACATGGAACTATATTCAGTATCTTGTAATAATCTCTAGTGGAAAAGAATCTGAAAAAGAATATATATATATACATATACATGTATGTATGTGTGTGTGTGTATAACTGAATCACTTTACTGTACACCTGAAACTAACACAGCATTGTAAATTAACTATACTTCAATTTAAAAAAAGGTTTAAAAAAATCTGTTAATAAAAATAGCAAAGCAGGAAAAAAAAACAAAAACAAAATGAAAACAGTCTAGTCTGACAAGACCTATGGACTTAACTACCATGCAAAAACTGCCTCCTAGTTACACCAACTTTTTTTTTTTTTTGGCCATCCTGCATGGCTTGCAAGATCTTAGTCCCCTGACCAGAGATCAAACCCGGGCCCTCAACAGTGAAAGTGAAGAGTCCTAACCACTGGACCGCCAGGAATTCCCTAGTTAGGCCAATCTTGCTAGTATGGTACATTAGGCCCAAACCAAGCTCTTCATCCTCATCTCTGCTCCTTACATTCTAAAAACTGAACCCTTCAACCCTACTACCGTTGCTCAAATTCTTTGCCCTTTCAACACTAAAATCATTTGCCTAGTATGGTGATCTACATAAGGCAGATGCTCGAAATATTTGTTTCCCTCTTCCACTCTTTATGACTCCTACCCATGTACATTCTGTTTCTTCTGCCTGTAATTTCCTTTCCCCTTTCTATGTCCAGCACATTCTGAATCATTTTTCAAAAGTCAGTTGGAATATTTCCTCCTCCCCCATCAAGCCTTCCAGACTGCCCTAGAAAGAGTTAGTTTTCTGCACCTCTTTACTCCCACAGCATACCTTTAATTCCTTCAAAGTGGTCTTTAGCCCCTCATATTGCAATAAATCTATTTATAAGTCTATCTCCTACTATTCATCTACTGTGAACTCACGAGGGTCAGAGAATGTCTTATTCACGTCTGAATCTACCACCACTAGTATACCTAACAGGTCCTCAAAATCATTATTGAATGAATAGTATTTCAATCAATGACATAAATATATTTTATACAGACTCTTATCTTTTTAGTTAGTTCTCCTGAAATCTAATTCTAGCCCCTGCTATTATTTTACATAATTAAAAGTGGAATGAGAAACATGTTAAGTATTGCAAAAATCACTCAAAATGGTTTAAAGCTAACCAATATGGCAGCCACTAGCCACATGTGGCTATGAAGCCCTTGGAATATGGTAAATGGGAAATGAGACGTCCTGTAAATATAAAATAAACACATAAATTCAAATATTAACTATTTCATTAATAATTTTTATATTTATTACATATGTAAGTGGCATTTGGGATATATTAGGTTAAATAAAAAGTATTGTTAACATTAATTTGTTTCTACTTTTCTAATGTGACTACTAGGAAATTTTAAAATTAGATATGTGGCTTGCATTATATTTCTGCTGGGAAATGCCAGTTTAAAGTTTATAATTTTACAGGGGTATTCACTGTGATTTGGGTAGGAAAACACTGGCCTGGGGAATCAGGAACCTCTCTCCTCCAAAGTCACATACATAAAGCAAGAAAGAAGGAAGGAAAGAAAGGAAGTTACATTTTAACTAACAAACAGCTCAGTAAACAAGTTAATATATCACATGACTACATATTTGGAGGATTAAAAAAATCATTATCTTTTCAACTTAACAACTAGTTATTCAGTCTCCTTTATATAATAACAATTTCATAACTGTTAATCAAACACTGAAAAGGCCCTGGCTGTGTCTAGAATTTAATACAGATAGGGAAAAATATTAAATGATAGCTAAAACACTAGGACTTCCTAAGGGAAGGCATTATCCAATAGAACTTAGAATGAGAAGAACTTATATTTTATTAACCTTTTAAAATTTCTGACATTTATGAGATGTCACCTCAAATTCTTACTAAAGAGAGCTAGAGAAGAAAGAAAAAGAGATACAGAAAGGAAAAGAAATAAAATGAAAGAAACAAGCAGGAAAGGGAAGGAAAGGAGAAGAAAAAAGAGAAAAGGAAAATAGAAAAGAAAAAATTTCAGAGTCCACACTCTCAATTTATAATGATCATTAAAGTTTATTTTTTATTAGGATAGAGACATTTCTACCATGGTGGTTCTATGGTTCTTAGAGGTCTTCTAGTCTAAGTCTTAGTCAATTATTGAACTCTGCTCTGACAACCTCAACAAATCAGTGGAAGACACACTTTGCTAAGTTCAATAATCAGTACTAATAAGGTCTATATTGTAATTATGTTCCACAGTTAATTTTTAGATTTCTTGGTAAATAGAAAGAATTATATAATTGTCACTGCTATTTTTAAATGAGGTTTATTTTATGGTAACTATAATAATATCAGTGGTTTTATTATTATGACAAAATTTCAAGGAAATGTGATTGTTATTTTCTAGGTATTTCCTATAAAGGTTATTATAATCAAAGCATGGTATGGTACAAAAATTACTGGTCAGAAAATTCAGAGATTTGAGCTTTTGTCAGCCTGTGCCCTTTTTTCCCTCACTTCAAAATCATGCAATAAAAATGATCTACCCCACTCAACCCACAGATTTGTTGCAAAGGGTATTATTTCATTTTTATATTTTTAAGATAAAAAGCAGATAGTTCTTTAATGTAATCCAAGGTCACACTGTTCATTCCCATCTCAGATTTAAAAGACTTCAAAATTCTCTACAGTTTTCCTGGGTGTTAGTAAACAGAGTTGTTTAGAAGAAAAAAAAAAACCCTGAAATTGCTATTGCAGAATCAAAACATGAAAAACATTTTCTCACCACTCCTCAACTGTTCAACCTCACAGAAGTGTGTTCCAGTGGGAGTATGAATAAATGCATGGACATGCTTAACTCCATTCTGAAAATTAGAAAAAAAAATATTTCCAGTAAAATTTCAACATATGTCATAAAGCCAATTTCTTTAATTAAACTGAGAGCACGAATAAGTGAGGTAACCTTTTCAAAACGCTTCCAAGGGACTTCTTCCACATAGACTTGAACTCGAATAACATGGTTAAAAGAAGAAAGGAAATGCTCACAGATATTCACAGCAAAAGTTTCTATGCTTTTGATCTGTAAAAAGAAATAAATGTGAAATGATCAGAAATACTTGTCCTACTTAAAAATCATTTTTAAATATCCATGGGACTCTTTTTCCTGATAAAGTGTTTTTTAGAATCAGAGAAACAAAGAATTAGAAAGAATTAGAGATGAATTGGTCCTAATCCCAATTTTTCACAAGGGCTCCTAAGTGTAGTTAATGGATCACCATCACCAGGTGAGACTATCCTGTTTTTGAAAGAAAACTGTGTGCAGGAGAGGATGTGTCTATCCATCAGTGGACGAGCAAAAAGGAACTTAACGTTCAGATTCTCCTCATGGTGAGCTCAATCAACACCCATGCCAGCTAAAGTACTGCAGGATACTTCAAAACACTCTGCTCTCTTCATGAGGCTGGGAAACAGACCTCCCAGTTTCCCAAAGAAAAATGTTAATGAAGGGTCACTTCAACTTCCTTGCCTTGCAAACAGGCCTTCTATTGACCATCCCCAGCTCTCCACCCCCATAAAGCAGCTCCCTACTTCCATCCAAATTCTTCAGGTTAATCTCTAGGCAATGTTTTATGGTCCTAGTACAGTCTAAAGATTATTTATGGCTTTGCCTATAACTAAGGTAGACTGTATAGGTTTCCCAAGGATAGTTTTGTTTTATACCTGTTGTCTCAGAATAATTATTAACAAGCATCCTATTTCACTCTGAAAAGTATCCTGGTTTGGATAAGAAATTATGCAGTCACTCTATCTACAATGAATAAATTTAAATTGTTTTTAACATCCAGGTCCATTCTTTCTGAACTTCTCACATAGTACAGGAAATATAAGAATTTGTGTTATATAGAGACCCTCTTCTCTAACACAGTACAGAGCTTATTGTCAATTCATTTTTAAAGAAAGCAATGCCTTTTTCCATAGCCTTGCCTATACTTGCTGGGCCATTCTGATTAGCAAGAGAAAGGTTCAGGGTGTAGACAGACCTTGCAGAAATAATATTTCAATTAGTTTGTTCGGGCTTCCCTGGTGGCACAGTTGTTAAGAATCCGCCTGCCAATTTAGGGGAAACAGGTTCGAGCCCTGGCCTGGGAAGATCCCACATGCTGTGGAGCAACTAAGCCTGTGTGCCACAACTACTGAGCCTGTGCTCTAGAGCCCGTGAGCCATAACTACTGAAGCCCGCGTGCCTAGAGCTCATGCTCCGCAACAAGAGAAGCCACCACAATGAGAAGCTCACGCACTGCAACGAAGAGTAGACCCCACTCGCCGCAACTAGAGAAAGCCACATGCAGCAACGAAGATGCAATGCAGCCATAAATAAATAAATTTCTAAAAAAAAAATTAGCTTGCTCATTTTGTGTAATATGGGTATGAATTTCACACAAAAGCATGAGAAAAGAAGCTTTCCAGTCTACATTTCTTGCCTTTCTAGACTTCTTAGCAAATAAAAGAATTATCTTGAATTGCCCAGAAATCTGCTGGTCGTCCAGCACAGTTTCACTCACACTTAGAGAAACCTGAGGTAAAAGTGCTAAGAGATTAGAGTCTATCCGTTCCAAGACCCTTCTGAAAAGTACAACTACCACCAAATGTGGATGCTAAGTGGTCACGGAGTTGGGAAAATCAGGAAGGTATTAAATGTTGGACAGATCTCGAAATGTATCTTATACTTGATTTTCTTCTAGAGTAATACCAAGAAGAGAAATGGTACTTTCTTCTATAAATGCACACCATTCTAAAAGAAAAAAATAATAGGACTCAAATAATTGCATGACAAAAATGTGTAAAATTCTATTTGGAAATCTTCTCAGGGCCTTGATTTGCCAATGATCCTAATTAAGAGATAACATGTAAATTTGTCAAGTAGGATTCTCTGCCTAAAAGACGTTGTAGTGAGTTGAGAAACAAGAAAAGAGAACAAATGGGGAAAAAAGAAGAAAAGAGAATAAAGAGGTGAGTTTCAAAAAAAAAGCAAGATTTTCTGTAAAGCTGAGACTTTTAGAATTAGAAAAGGAATTTTTTTCAATGGTTTAAATGTAAAAATAGGGTTAAAAAGTACAGGGAACTTGAAATAAGCAAGTAGTATCCTCATAATATAGTACGGTGATTTCTGCATCCAGATGGGCAGCAGCTAAGAAGTAGAATGACACATACGCCTTTGAACTTTGCCAGGACATGAACTGTGTTCTTGATGGTGTCTGTAGGGATGAGGTCTGAATTGTCTCCATGCAGGTAATCTTTTTTGGAGTTCAGAGTAAGTTGCACTGAAGTTGACACTTCTTTAATGCTGTGATATTTTCCATCTCGCTGAATATGGAGAACTTTTACCATATCCTTCCCATAGCCAGTTCGGACAAGATCCAACTCATCATTCTGCAATGAAAACAGTCATCTTAATGAAGAAGGCTAAATGAAAACAAAAAGTCAACTGCAATTTCTTTAAACCTGAATTTTATCATGTAATCATGAAAGGTAGGAGTCAGAGTATTCCTGAAAGAAAGGTCATGCCCTACCTTTGAAGGAGAATGAGAATTTGTATGGAGAAAAGAGAATCACAAGGAAAAGATGAAAATATATCAGATTGGCCTGAAGACAGACAGGTAGATGGCTTTCTTGATAATAATAAGCAACAACAATAATAACCATACCTCCTGAGCCAAACTATTTACTCTTATTTAATCTCTACTAACTTAATCCTTATATCAGCCCTATGAACTAATATTATTCCCATTTTGCAGAGGGAGAAACTGAGGTTCAAAGAATTTAAGTGACTTACCCCAGTTAGTAAAGGATAGAGCCAAGAATTCACCCTCAGGTCTGTTGACTTCAAATTGTGTACTTCTAACTACTACATAAACTGCCTTCGTCTATAAAATCTTTTGACTATGTTAACTGGAAATAATTATATCCCCTTTTTTATAGAGAGTAGTATTCTGGAGAAACTGCCCTGTGAGCAATAAAAACAATTTGAAAATTGCTTTTTCTACTTGCTGCCAGGAAGAAGAGTAATTAGTGACAGGGTCTAGAGTACCTTCAGCAGTACAGAGCCAGAGCCAAATCGCTGCAAGGAAAGCTATGCTTTTAGTGAAGAAACACTTAATAAAAGCCTGTGACTGATTCATTAGTATCCCTGTCTGAAGCTGGAGCCCTCGCTAGTGAATACGTCCATCTCCACTGCTAGACTCTGTAAGACTTGTCCCTGGGCTTTATTGGTGTTTGAGAGAAGAGGCAGGAGGGAGCAGAGGGACAGGAAAACCTATTTTATTTAGCATGAAAATTAACATTAAAATGGTAACGAGAAAAGGTGACAAAAATAAAAGTAAACCAAAAACAACATGCAGTGAGAATCTGGGGAGGGTCACAAAGAAGAAACCTCGTCTGCGAATCCCATGCAGGCGATATGCTCAGATAGGCCAAGGGTTGCCTAAATATCTACCCGCATAAAAAAATCACCAAATCCCTTGGGAGGAATTTAAAAATGCTAGCCAACATCAGAAATTATTGTCATATTCTTAATCAAAGTGGGGTAGTGAAGGTTGTCTTAAATCTTGGGGATAGAGCCTGGTAGGGCATGCTGCTCTTGGTTATTGAACATACCCTGAAGGTCTGTGGTGTCTGAATTCAGTGCTTCCTCTGTACGAGGGACACATGTAAGGGACAACTCTTGGAGAGGCCCCTTGGATGCATCTGACCCAAGATGGGGGACTCATCTTCCAGAAAAGTATCAATAAGAAAACCTAAAGAGCAGACTTAAAGGATCCTAATAAGAAGTATAATGCTGACAGGGAAAGAGGCACAGCTGTGTGATTGTAGTGGCTTTGAAATCAGACCAGGTCCAAATTCTGCCTTACCACTTATAGCTTTGTGGCTTGTGACAAATAATTTGATGTCCCTGAGCCTCAGTTTCCTGCTTTGTACAAATGGAGATAACTGCCCCTACAAGTTAGAGTGAATGTGAAAGGGCTGGCTCAGTCCCTGGTACCTGGTGGTACAGTGAGGTCAACCCCAGTAAGAGTGGCCATGTCAGGCCTGGCTGTGGATGTAGCAGCAGAAGAGATAACAGAGGGGAACTTGATTAAGGGCACTAGTTTTTAGAGTGGGGAGCACTGCTGGAAACAGCAGAAGGAAGACTCTGGCATGTCTCGAACCGCAAGGGATTCTACCCGGGCCAGGGAGGCAGTTGGCTGGCTTGGGGTCCCTGGATGGTATGGGCTGAGGTCCCAGACCAAAGGTCTCTGAGACCTTCCATCATCCTCGGCACACAGCAGGACTTAACAAATATTACTCCTCAGTCCCATCCCCTGCTACTAAATACCCAAGTAAGTTAGTCTGTTGAAAGCAAGTGGTACCCATGAGATACAGAGTAAGATTAAATGATAGCTACCCTTCATTTCCCAACCCCTGCTCATCAGTTCAGCTTCATATCTTGCCACACCCTATTTCAAACTCCACTTCAGCTATCCTGAGCTAATTGTCGCCACCCAGGCCCTGCATGTGTTCTTCTTTGCCTGTAGGCCTTTGAATTTGCTATTACCTCTTTCTTGAACATTCTTTCTCTTCCTTGCTACCCAACTATACCAATCTCTTTACCTGCCTAACTTCTTCTGACTCAACTTTTTTGAGTCTCAGATGTCACTTACACTAGGTAATTTGCCCCAGCCCTTCAAGTCTGGAGTAGGTGCCCCTTCTATGTGCTCTCAGAATGTTCTGTTATTGCCTTATCAGAGTCTTTATCAAATCACATTACAATAGCCTCTTCATGGGTCTGATTTGTTCAAAAATAGTAAACTATGAAAGCAGAAACAATTTCTATCTTGGTCGCCATGGCAACCCCAGTGCTCAGCAGAATGCTTGGAACACAATTGGTGCTTAATAAATGTATCATGAATGACCGAATGCTGCCCCAACACCTGCACCTCTTGTGTAGTGACATGGAATAGTTCATGAAAATCCCCCAAAGATTGCATTACAGGAAAAGCTGCTTCGGCTCAGACCCCAATCAGTAAGTTCCTCTTCCTGGGAAAGTGAGGAAAGCAACTTCTGCCCTCTGGTCACCACAGCCTGGAGATCACAGGCACAGCTGGCTGGAGAATAAAGGGCCAGGAAGGGGAGAATTGCAGGTAGACAAAGTTAGTGACACAGCACAAAGTGTTCACATTGCTAATAAGACAGAGCATTCTAGCACCGTGCAGCTATCCTGGGGTTCATGCATGACACACGTGGGAGAGGTCAGCACTCTTTAGCAAGCTCCCGCCTGGACTGTGACGCTCTGGCAAAGGCTGAGTAATCATGTGTACTGAGAAAAGAGTCAGAATAAAGAGGACAGGGCTTCCCTGGTGGCGCAGTTGTTGAGAGTCCGCCTGCCGATGCAGGGGACACGGGTTCGTGCCCCGGTCCGGGAAGATTCCACATGCCGCGGAGCTGCTGGGCCCGTGAGCCATGGCCGCTGAGCCTGCGCGTCCGGAGCCTGTGCTCCGCAACGGGAGAGGCCACAACAGTGAGAGGCCCGCGTACCGCAAAAAAAAAAAAAAAAAAAAAAAAAAGAATAAAGAGGACATGACCATCTGAGACTGGAGCAGGATGGAACAAGAACGGTGTGGGACACACCCAAGAGTCCCTCAGCAGGACCTGACAGAACAGATAATGGCCCAGGCCAGACTGAGGCTGTTCTCCTCAATAAGACCTCCCCAGTTCTGCAGTCTGAGAAACCGGAAGTAGGTGCCAGAATCCTATTGTGAATAACACACAGTGTAGGGCAGGGATCCATGTCCAAGATAACCCTACAGTAAAATCCCAAGGTTGCTCTCATCTGGAGGGTGGGCGGGTAGCTGAGAGGATGGAGTCAGACAAGCCAAGTGTGAGTCTCTCTTCCACCACCTATTAGCTCTGTGAATGGCCGCAAATTTCTTCATTTATAAAATTACTAATAGTAGTGCCCATCTAGCAGGATTGCTGTGAGGATTACAGGACATAAAAACATAAAGCACTTAGAAAAGTGCCTGGCAAATTAGAAATGTTCAATAAATGTAGCTATGATTATCATTGATAAATAATAATTATATGTCATATTTTCCATCAAAGGGTCCTTCCAGTTACTGTTAGAGAGCAATAGTCAGACTGTACACCAATCCAGAGCTAGGGTGGCTAAAATCAAAGACTGCTGCTATGATATGGCCTACTTCTGCCTTCATACTTTGGTTGTCTTTCCTCAGGCTTGTGTGGCTTGAGGGAACAAAGTCATAAAAGGAAACAATTTCCTAGAGTAATACTCTGGACTTGTAAATGTCAGTAGGAGTAAATCTATACTTGGCTCTACACAAGAAAAATTCCCTTTTCTTAGACATGTCTTGAAATATAAAGGGATAGAGAATCATCGATTGCCTGCAAGTAATGTAGGAGAGAACTCTCAGAGATTTTAAATGAATCTTACGCATTTTCGCTTAGATACTGAGTGTTCTCTTATTTCCACGTCATATTGAAAGTGATGTAGGTTGTCACTACAGGTCTAGGAGTTCTTAGCCTGGAGTCTCTTAAGCTCTATAAGGCCCAGTGGATGGATTTGAGGTGGAAAAAATATTAGGAAAGATAAGGGAAAATTTTTTAAATTTTAATTTTAAAATGACTAGAATTTTCTCTCAAGTATTAGAAGAGCTTTTGTAAGCATATCTCTACCCTCCATAACAGAGGGAAATACAGAAGTGCTAGCTATTTTGGACCCATCACACATATTTAAACATCAATTCAGTTGCAGTGTGCAGCGATAGATGGAAGAACTATGCGTGGAGACATGCCTCCCTCTCTATCTTTGGAATGTGCTAGAGAAGTCCTTTCAATTTTCCACCTAGATTTTTCCTTTGCCCGGCTATTTTCTTGGACATTTGTGAACAAGAAGACTTCTGAGAAAAACGCTGAACTAATATGAGAAAAAGGGGCACTCATATGAACCATCTTAATATCACTTTGTTGGATCTTAATAATACATAAAGATAAGAACAATAATGATGAATAATAATCTTAGAGGCATCTGGTATTTTTTGGCTGCTTAGGATCAACTAAATCTCAGATGGAAAAATATTGATATCTGCTAGCAAATGTCATGTTGCTTTAGGCTGTAGAGTGGCTTATTTTTACTATCAAGGGGGGATATGCCTTGAGTTTTGTTCAAAGTGTGGCTCCAAAGGGACTTGTCAAGCAGATGTTTCAAGCATAATATAACGACTCATATGCATAATTATTGCAGAAAGGGCGATCTGTCACCTAATGAAGACTCCATCTACAGGTGGTCCGTTATTTTCATACTTCTGCCTATTACAAAGGATGAGAGACTCATCACTAAATGCCAAGGGAAATGCTAATTTTCTTCTTGCCAGCCTCTCCATAGTACCAAGAGCCTTAGGGCAGGGAACTGGAACAAGGTCTCAGGAGCCTCTAGGAATAGGAGCAGAAAACCTCACAACGAAGAATTGATGGAGACCTCCAAACATGCAGTTGGAAGGAAATTCTACTGAAATGCATACCCTGAAATATTTCTCTTTCCTAATGTATAAGACTTGAAAATAAAAATAATAGTAGCAACAATTTAGTGAGGGTTTGATGGGAAATTTCTATATATGAGTTCCTCTAACCCTTTACAAGAACCCTGTGAAGCAGATATCCTTAACCAAGTTTTACAAAGGAAGACACTAGGGTTAGGTAACTTGCCAAGGTCACACAGTTCCTGGGTGACAGAGGGAGGAGGAGTACCTCGACCATTTGCCCCAAAGTGACGCTCTTTCTCACTATGTCAGAGTCCCTACACTCATTAGGGAGAGAAAGGAAGCATTCTGATCCCGCCCAGAAGGAGGGAAGTAGGCAGGCTATTGCAGAAACTTGCATTTCTATACCATTTAAAAATTTTCTATCCAGTAAAGACCTATATTATCTTATCTATTCCTCACAAAACCCTGTGATTCGGTGGGAAGGACACTTATTTTAATATAAACTAGATCAGTGATGTTAAGTGAGCTTCCCAAAGTCACACAGCTGACAGGCAGACTGGTATAGTGTAAAGGGCCCTACTGAGACTGAACAGTGTTATTCTACCTACACTATACTAGGCAGAACTTACCCAAAACTGGGAGATGCCCCCTGCTCAAACCATTGGTTTTTCTAGCACTTCAGTCATTTTTCTAAATTACAGATAAATTCTAAGCTCAGATGAATTCTGTGTTTTTTGCAGGTTTGTTTAAACTGTGAAATAGGGGAAGGAAAGAAGGGTGCTTCCCCTCTGGGGCAGGATTAAAATTCAGCTTCGTGCCTTCAACAATGTGGCACCACTATTGAGTTGAACATTGACTTTTTTCTGGATCAGCACCATTGAAAACACGAGTAATGGAGGTTTCTTTGTAGTCAGTAGAACCATATCACTAAAGGACTGTTTTCAGTCCATCTGCAAGGACAAAGAAGTAACTGCATCATGATAGAAAAGAAACAAGGTAAGAAGGAACCAACATTTAATGAGCACCAGTTACGTGCTGGAGGCTATGTACACAGCATCTCACCGAATCCTGATAGCATTTTGTAAAGGTGCAGCTCATGAGTCCCACCTTCAGAAAAGGAAGCTGACACTCATGAGCTTAAATAGTTTGGTCAAAACTGCATGGTTAATGAGAGGTAGGACCAGGCATGGAACCCAGGTTTGCCTGATTATTTTTATGATACTCAGCTATCTCCCTGATATAACATTATAGTGAAGTTCTTTATAATGGGATTTTACCTACATCCCCACATTTATTTGTTTCTCTGATTAGGTTTAATTCATTCTAAAATCTGCATAACCCCAAAACTGAAGTCTCTGAAACCTTTTTCATTCAATCCATACATTCATCTCTATTTATTTAATTCCTTCTAGTGACAAGCACCGTGGTAAGTGCTGGAGATAAACAGCAAACAAGGCAGTCACTATTCTGCCCTGATAGAGAGTAGAACAAACTTTAGAGTAGAATAAACTTTTCTGGTAAAGAATCAAAGAGTATTTTAGGTTTTACAGGCTGTATGATCTCTGTTGCAACTACTTAGCTCTGCCATTATGGCATAAAGTAGCTATACATAGTACATAAATGAATGAGTGTGACTGTATTCCAATAAAACTTTATTTACAGGAACAGACAGTGGGCCAGATTTGACCCACAGGAGTTTGCTGACCTCTGCTTTCTAGAGGAACTTCAGAAAAGAAACCAAGTATTTAGAACACATTGTGATAATTACTCTAATTGAAAAAATACAGTGGGTTTTGGGACTATATTGTAAGGGACACCTAAGCTGGATTGAGAGAGATGGGGGATGGCTTCCAGGAGGAACTGGTATCCACAAAGCCCCCTAAGTGATGAGTAGGAATTAACCAAATAAAACTGTCTGGTCCTCTTCCACTTATTCTACTTATATTTCCCTTTAACCACATTTTTCATGAACAATTCTTTATTTTACAAATGCCTGAGTCATTTTGTTTGTCTCATCTCATTTCATTAAAATAATGATGCAACAAGCATTCAACTTTCTGTCACATTCTAGATTTTACTCTGTATATTAACAGTCTTTTAACAGTTTGAACAAAAATAAAGTTGAACTTAAATATGAAAATTTTATGGTATGTAAACCATACCTCAAAAAGTTATTGAGGATAAATAAATAAAACCAACAGTCTAACTCCCAGGAGACCTCACAGGATGACTGCACTTTGATGAAGCCAGCACAGACCAGGGTCTGGAGAAACCCAACTTTATTTCAACCTCAAATTCTCACACATAAAGCTTTAAGGAACATGAACTCATAATCAAAAATCAAAGGTACACATGGTAGCAAAGTATCATGAGAGAGAGTCATAGAAATAACAGGTAGCAAAGTCTGACCAGCAAAGATTGGAATTATCAGACACAAAATAAAAGTCATATATTTAATATTTTTGCACAAATGAAAGAGAAGTTTGAATAGCTTCTCTGGAGCAAGAAATAAGGCACTATAAAAAAAGACAAAGAAAATTTGGAAAATAACCCAACAGAACTTCTAGAAATGCACTAATAAGTGGATTAAGAAACAGATTGAACACAACTGAAGAAAGAACTAGTTATTTGTAAGAGGTAAAGTAACAGATTAATCTTGCCAAAGAGAGAATTAGAGAACTGGGAAATTGATCCAAATAAAGAATCGGGGATTAATGCAGACACACATGAGATAGAATATATGAAAGAGACATAAAATGTACTAGAAATGAACTTATTTACCAAACAGAAACAGACTCAAAGACATAGAAAACAAACTTATGGTTACCAAAGCAGAAAGGTTGGGGAGAGGGATAAATTAGGAATTTGGGAGTAACATATATACACTACTGTATATAAAATAGATAAACAACAAGGACCTGTTGTATAGCACAGGAACTCTACTCAATATTTTGTAATATAACCTACACAGGAAAATAATCTGAAAAAGAATATATATATTCAGCTACTTTTGAGTTGAACATTGACTTTTATCTGGATCAGAATATATATATTCTTTTTCAGATTCTTTTCCAATGTAGGTTAGTACAAAATATTGAGTAGAGTTCCCTGTGCTATACAGTAGGTCCATGTTGTACGCTGAGAAAACCATAATTCAAAAAGAGACATGTACCACAATGTTCACTGCAGCACTACTTACAGTAGCCAGGACATGGAAGCAACCTAAGTGTCCATCGACAGATGAATGGATAAAGAAGATGTGGCACATATATACAATGGCATATTACTCAGCCATAAAATGAAACAAAATTGAGTTATTTGTAGTGAGATGGACGGATCTAGAGTCTGTCATACAGAATGAAGTAAGTCAGAAAGAGAAAAACAAATACCGTATGCTAACACATATATATGGAATCTAAGGGGAAAAAAAATCATGAAGAACCTAGGGGCAAGACGGGAATAAAGATGCAGATGTAGAGAATGGACTTGAGGACACGGGGAGGGGGAAGGGTAAGCTGGGACAAAGTGAGAGAATGGCATGGACATATATACACTACCAATTGTAAAATAGATAGCTAGTGGGAAGCAGCTGCATAGCACAGGGAGTTCAGCTTGGTGCTTTGTGGTCACATAGAGGGGTGGGATAGGGAGGGTGGGAGGGAAACGCAAGAGGGAGGGAATATGGGGTTATATGTATACATAGAGCTGAAACTAACACAACATTGTAAAGCAATTATACTCCAATAAAGATGTTAAAAAAAGGATATATATATATATTCTTTACAGTGCACCTGAAACTAACACAACATTGTAAATCAACTACAATTAAAAGAAAAATTTAAAGAATAGTATTAAAAATGTACTAGAAACATACGATAGAGAGAATGTGGAAGAGGCAAAATTTGAAGAGATCAGGACTGAGATTTTCACAACTAGAGATTATCATACTAAGCGAAGTAAGTCAGAAAGAGAAAGGCAAATGCCATATGATATCACTTATATATGTGGAATCTAAAATATGATACAAATGAACCTATCTATGAAATGGAAACAGAAGCATGGACATAGAGAACAGACTGGTGCTTGCCAAGGGGGAGACGGTTGAGGGAGGGATAGAGTGGGAGGTTTGGGTTAGCAGATGTAAGCTTTTATATAGAGAATGGATAAACAACAAGGTCCCACTGTATAGCACAGAGAACTATATTCACTATCCTATGATAAACCATAATGGAAAAGCCTATAAAAGAAAAGAATATGTATGTATAACTGAATTACTTTGCTGTACAGCAGTAATTAACACAACACTGTAAACTCTAATTAAATTTTAAAAAAAGACTGAGATTTTCTAGGATTATTGGATGAATGAATGCAAACTTTCAACCATTAAAAAAGAAGCTCATTACCAAGTAAAGTACTCGTCTTTGTTCACTATACTTGGCCAAATTACAATGAAGGGATTTTCTACTAGTTCTACTATATAGAGGTAATCATATTGTGAAGGAGACGTGATATTTTCATAATATTGTACCAATTGGGCTTCAAAAGTGGGTAATGTGAAAAACATTCTGCTCAGTTTGTGTTTTCTCCATCCACCGAATTCACTGTGCTTCCTTCCACGACATTGCTTTGCTGATTTTAGTAAAAACCCAGGACTGGAATCTAGGCTTTAGGGTAATGTTGAAATCCTTGGAACCCCTCAACCACCGGTACAGTGTTTGACACCTAGTGATTGCATAAGGAAGGTTGTTGACTGACCATCAGCATGACCAGTTCAGCAACAACGAGAGATAAGAAAGCTTATTGAAAGTGACACCTGAAAGGAAAGAACCTAATTGCATTTTTCCAGATCTTGAAATAAAATTGACTTTAGCAAAACCATCCTAATACACATATCCTGCAGCTCAATCACAGGAAGGGCTCAGGTTGTAGTAAAAATAATCTTAGCTAACACTTATGGATCATTTATTATTTGCCAGGCACTGTGCTAAGCGTGTAATGAGGAGAAAATGAGAATTATTTTATATCCTAGTCAACAAATGTTCTTTAGCCTACATAAATGAAAACAAGTTGCTTGCATTCTGTATATGAATTAATGAATCCTAAGCCTAGTGTACTCACCTGTTATCATTATAATACCAAAAGTTATCACAAGATAAAATTAAATTTATTCCACTTTAACTTAGAAAAGTAAACTTCATGCTATGAAATTTTTTTAAAAACTGATGAAATTTTGGGGTTGCTGAAATCCTTTTTTTCTGAGTGCAGTAAACACATACATTAAATAAAATGATACCCATGGAGGAATGGTCAGAAAAATGCTTCTCTGTGTACCAGTTCGGTAGGTTGTGAAACCAGATACAGCACAACGTTGGCCTCAGGGCATTAAGTCTCAAAGTTTAGGGTGCCGCAGCATCACCAAAAAACTTGTAAATAATGTAGATTCTTGAGCCCAACTGGAAGAATTCTTAGTTAGCAGGTTTGGGTTGAGGTCCCTTTTTGCCAGCACCACAGGAAAATGTGGGCAGGTGGCCCATAACATTCCTCACAAAATTCTGTTTTAGGAGAAAGAGCTCTAAGCCCTTCGCTTTTATGAACCCCAAGGATCCTGAACAACACCAGCTCAACCATAGAAGTGATCCAGTTTGCAAGGGTCCAATTTAGTCTGAATCCCTAAGTGACTCTGATCTGGATCCATAAGCAAAGGGACAGATCAGAGCCATAATGACTTTCAGGCATAAAGTAAACTGCTATTTATTATTATAGCATCTTTAATAATTGATTCAAAGGCATCATGCACTTAAAGAAATGTTTTCATATGCCTATCTACTTCTTCCCTCCTCCAAAAAGAGAATGGTCTCACCTTTGTATAGTCATGGAAAGGAGCCATTTTCCCTTTGCCTTCAACTTCAGATTCAGTTTCAAGAATGGGAAAGAATAATTTGGGCAAAACAGATGCTTGTAACATTTTTATTTGATCTGAAGCATGAGCGGTCAATATGTTTACCTGATTGCATTGCAACCAGTTGGACACCAAGGCCTCTTTGGAGTCAAGCACCATGCTGAGTGGCTAAAACCAGGAGGTGGAGAGGCTATGTAAACATCTTCAGTAAAATACAACTGAATTTGCTCTTTCTTTGAAGCAAGCCTTTGAAGTACCCTTTAGGAAATGTTTCCTTAAGATAGAGAATATTACAGGTGATAGATCCTAATTATTACTAAGATATAAAGTTTTGTCATTTTTGTGTAATGTCTGAACCACAAACATTTGCTCTCACTCACAGAGAGACAATCATAAGGGAAAAACCATGAAACAGATTTTATTCAACATCTATTTATCAATACAGAGTCCTCCTGTCCACTGAATTTCATACTACATGATGTTTACTCCCAAGAGTTAACGATACATCCCTTTTTTCTTGCCAGGACTTTTTGATGACGTTGCAAACTATTCAGCAGTCAACAGTTCAGCACAAAGGCATTCAGAGTCACGCCGGCATGTTGTGACAGAATCACACAATTACATGGGATTCGTCCCATTCTGAAAATGCCTAAACAGCAAATGGCAGAAGCAAATGGAATCAAATGTCAGAGCCAGCACAGTCTGAGAGACTTGAAACTCAGACTCCACGATCCATGGGGAAAGTTTCCTGCTGTGCCATGGAATAAAGGTGCCAGATAGAAAATGACAGCAAGACTTCTAAGAACACCCCTGGCTTTGCTCTTCCTTGGCCTCTTTGGGATCCTGAAGGCGACAACAATATCGTGCAGAAACGAGGAAGGTGAAGCTGTGGATTGGTAGGTAAATGAAATGTAAGGCTTGGTGCGTGCAGATAGAAAGCCAGAGTACTGGTGGCTAACTGGTGCACTGTGAAGTTCAGGAGACTTCCACTCCACCTCTCCCCTTAAAAAGAAAGCAAGTTGAAGTGTATAAATGAGCCACGTATCCAGATAGGGGTAGGCTTCTGAATGAGAGAGCTTCCCTTTGAGAAAGAGCTTAGCAGCCCCTCATGGGCCTGATTCATGCTCTCAGCAGGGCAAGGCTGGTGGCCACAGAGGTGCATTAGAGCTGACAGCTTCTCTCAGTTGGCAATTTCCTTTAATTGCATTGTGGCTTTCCTAACAGAACCCTTCCAACATCCTTTTAGAGTTGATGAAGGAGAGAGGTTAATTTTTCCCTGACACTGGAGCGTCTCCTTATGTGAAGGAGAAAGAGGGCTTGATGGTACAGAGCACTGTTTGGTTAACCTTATTTATTGGACAGCACAGACAGCTGTTGGAGTGGGTGGTAGGTCACCAGTCTCCTGCAGTGTCAAAGAGATGAAACACAGCTTTGAGTTACAGTCATGGATTCTCCGAAAGCTTTGATCACTTTTTCACTCTTTAATTAGGGTGTTTAGGTTAGCCTTTATGGTTGGCATCAAGCTTTGTGTAAACTTCAGGCTAGAGAACATAGATCCACTCAATCAGTCTCTCAGCAAACAGTTACTGAGCTCACACCAGCCCTGTGCTGAGTTTTGAAAATACAAATATGAACAAAACATAGTTCTTACCCTCGAGGAGCTCATCGTTATGTGGTAAAGGCATATATGGGGCATTAGATGGGGCATTGGGGAGGATAGAGCCCAGAAGACTTCTCTGGGGAAGTATTGGGCTGGCCAAAAAGTTTGTTCGGGTTTTTCCATACCATCGCATGGAAAAACCTGAACAAATTTTTTGGCCAACCCAATAGTTTTGAGCTAAGTTTTGAGAAGAATTATGAGTTAGTTATAAAAACAAGGGAGATGCAAGGGCACCTCAGGTCAATGAAGAAGCAATGAGGAGGTCCAGAGGCAATAAGCAATGGGGAGAGTTTGGAAGCAGTTAAGTAAAGTTGGCGCTTCGGGAGAACGTGGGGAAATGGCAGGAGGGGAGAGGGGAGCTTAGAGAGATAGGTGAGAGCCAGGTCATGAGGGGCTTCATGTGCTGAACTGCTGAGTCTGAACTTGACCATGAAAGGGAGCTACTGACAGACTTCAGATGGGGACTTGATAAAGTCATATTTGCATTTTAGAAAGCCCACTGGCAGTACTCTGAAGGCCAGCTGGCTGGGGACTAGTCTAGAGTCATGGAAACCAATAGGACTTCACCAGTGTTACAGGTGAGAAGAAGTATGGACCCAAGTTAAAGAAGAGGAAATAGAGAGGAGGAACACGCTGAGAGGACTTGGTAATGGATAGGCACAGGGGAGTAGGAGAGAGGAAGAAGTTAAGAAAGACTTGCAGGTTGCTGGCTTCTGTGACTGTGTGGATGTGTTCCCTAAGAGCAGGGGATGAGTAGAGTTGTCGCAAAATATTGTGAACTTGGTTTCGAAGATATGGAGTTGGAGGTCTCTGAGACATCTTTGTATTTGGGCTTATCTAGACCTCAGCATAGAGATCTGGGCTAGAAATAGATTCAGAAATCTTCAGATTATAATTGGAGATAGTCACCCAAGGAAAATGTTTAAAAGCACTAGTCCTTAATTGGTATGCCATGATAGCTGACAAACATTTCACTGGTGGGCCACCAAATTGTGATCAATATATAAAATTTATTTTTGCCACAACCGAATGGACATATTACTTAGCAATATCTGTCAGAGAGAATGCTGTGCTAAGCAGACAGGGAGGCACAATCTCGAGCTGCTACAACTACCTGCAAGAGTTAAAGGGCAGAGGAACGTGAGGTCAGCATCAAAGAATAATTTCATGTTTCCTGCCATGTGTGAGGACCTGGCCCTGAGAGTAAGAAAGCCTGGACAGGGCAGGAAAGAGCATAAATGGAAGCATGAGACTGATGAGAACCAAGTGACCGTTGAAGCTTTTCTCAGCAGTGTGAGACACTGTTGTGGGGTAATAGTGAATGCATTACAATGTTTGGTCCAGTGTGAGTATTTGAGGGTTAATTGTGGGGTTTGTGCTATTAAAGGGTGTTTGGCTAGAACTGGTCAATTTTGCCTTCCAGGTACTTTTGACAATGTCTGGAGACATTTTTGATTGGCACGACTTGGGGAGTACTGTTGACATCTAATAGGAAGAGGCCAGGGATACTACAATGCACAGAACAGGCTCCCAGAGAATAATGGGGCCCAAAATGTGAATACAGCACACTGAGAAACCCTGGGTTAGATGATCCAAGAATGGCTGAATGCCATGCGGGTCTAACAACCTCACCTCCCTGTGAGATAACCAAAGGAGATATACAGATAGGAGACAACAGTAAAGAAAGCAAGGCATTTACTCAATTGGCTGGTCTTGGACCTGAATCCTCAATGCAGAGCATTCTGATAAACTGAGCTGAAGAATGTGGCTTAGGCCAGAGGCTCAAGAAAGCCTCCACTGACTCTGATGACTAAACCCAAACCTCAGACCCAGCCAGCCCACTACAAAGAGATGAGCATGCCAAGCACCTAAGGCAGCAGAGAAAAACAGAGAAGAGAAAGGAAAGGAAAGAACAGAGAAGCCATTCTCAAAGTGTGCGAACTTCTACTATGGGGATCCCACCACCCAGGCCAGTAAATGTTTTTAGAACACGTACAGTCAGATTTGCATTTCCTTCACTGGGAAGGAGCAACAGTAAGGGTGGAAAGAGAGGCAGAGAGCTTGCGCAAATCCCCTTCCTTAGACTTAGAGGCCTTCTGTGAAACATAAGTGAAATGATACGTTTAAGTGCTTGACACAGTGGCTGCCATCAGGGAAAGAGTTAGGAAATGTTAGTAATTCATAATTATTTCTTTTGTTAGGTTTACATTTTATAAGTTGCCTAAAAGGCAAGACAAGGAAAGTAGAGAGACTGGGGTAGAGTACCTATACCTAGACTCTGCAACCAGAAGCTGGAGAAGGAGTAAGCAACTAATGAATACCACCAAGAGTGTTTTGGGAAGGACATTACAACAGCTATATGAAGCATATGCTTCCGAGGTATGTTATAGTTATCATTTATTTGAATCATATACAGACTCCAAGGCTTCCAAAAGATTTTAACTCCTTGTCTACCCAGTGCCCAATCCTAGCAACTGGAAGTAAGCTAGCTCAGAATCTGAATCAATCTAACTAAGACCTTAGGGAATACATCAACATACTCCATAGCAATGCCAAATTGTTGATATGTTCGGCACTATGTCCAATGGCATCACTGGGCAAAGTGTGAACTAATTACATATTGAAATCTTTTGGCTGCCAAACTCTGCCAATGTGCTCAGTACTTGCTATCTTACTCCTTTAATGGAAATAGAGAGAAGAGCCCTCTCCTATTACAATGCAATATAGATCTGTGATCAATATGCCATGAGTTATGGGTTGTTTAAGCCATGGTGGGATGAGTTTGGTGGGAAAAGTAAAGGGTTCCACTTGGTCTTCCTTTTAATTAATCATTTTCAAAATAGTAGGTTGAGAGCTAGGGCTCTAGTTCAAGGCCCTGGAACTAACTTGCCTGAATATGGAGCTTAAACCTGCTATCTGGACTCCATCAGGCAATGAGTTAACTACCTCAGTGTGGGCAGTCTCCCAACATTCCAGGCACCATCTGCTGTTCAGTGACAAGATACTGCTTTTCAACCAGGGGTGACAAGTAAAATCGAACAATAATTAACATCCAATTATACTCATCTATGCATTTCCTAACAATAATTTATAGAGAAGTAAATATGTAAAATAACTCAGCACTTACAACGTGCTGGGTCTTTACATATGTCAACTAATTTAATCCCCACAACAATACTGAGTTAGACTCTAGCACCACTATTTGAACATTTACTGAAAATATGCAGAGAGCTGTCACCTTGTGCACAAATATCCACTTTATTCACCTGTCATTAAGACCAGCCATCGGAGCCAAGTTACAAAGTCAAAACTTATTTGTAAGCTGTTTGAGTACATGTGATGTTCCAAACACTGTCCTAGAGGCTTTTAGAAATTGTTCATTCTCAGCAACATCCCTGCTTTGAATTAGTCGATTATTGTATAAAAGCAAAACTACCTATAGCTGCTTCTGCTTTCCAAGGTTGGGGATGGAAAGCCTGGAGTATAACCCATCAGTGAGAAAATAAACACATTCTTCCCCTCCCAATTGCAGACTGTCCAAGAAGAGAAAGGCAAGAGCAACATTGCAGCCTCTGTCATTTATCTTATTTGGGGAAGATGGGTCTTCGTTTGGCAAACTATAATAATGATCTTTGGAAGTGCAAAAGTAGCCCCAGAGCCTAGGAGGGCGTGAGAGCTAAACTGCTCTACAAAATAAAGAAGGAGTAGATGGGAGCTAGGAAATAAAAGTATACAGAACATGGAGGGAGATTGGAGGCAGGTCAGCTTGGTGATGTAAAACCATTCAATGTTTCATACCTTCTGTAAAACCTGCTCACACGCAATGTCTTGAGTGGTGGATTCTGGGAAGAAAATGGCAGTAAAGGGGCTGATTTCCATGTCTGATTGGCATGGAGCCCAAAGAAGAACAACCAAGAAGACTGAGTGTTCTCTGGAAGTTGGAACTATGTGCCAGAAGTGACCATGAGAACACAACTTCCCCACCTTCTGATCTGGAATTGAACTTCTGACAGAGAGTAGAATGCAAGATCAGACCAACTGGTTTTAAATCTCAAATGTCAAGTTATGCCAATATTGGGGTTATGTTGGAAAATATCCCTTCTTTGCCTTTGTAAATGAGAACCTTCCATATACCTTGATAATAACACTTATCAAACTATATCACAGTTGCCTATATTTACCTGACTATTCCCTGCTAGACTGGGGTCAGAGACCGTACCCTTCTTATTCAACATCCAGTAGTCAAAATAATACCCAACATAAGTGTTAAAGGAATAAAGATGTCCTGGGAATTTGCTGGTGGTCCAGTGGTTAGGATTCCATGCTTCCACTGCTGGGGGCCTGGGTTGGACCCCAACCCCTGGTGGGGAACTAAGATCCTGCAAGCCACGAGGCCAAAAAAAAAAAAAAAAAAAAAGGTCTAGAGGCACAAGCCTAGGTCTGCCTATTCTTCTTTTTTAATTTTAATTTTATATTGGACCATAGTTGACTAGCAATATTGTGTTAGTTTCAGGTGTACCGCAAAGTGATTCAGTTATACATATACATGCATCCTTTTTCAAATTCTTCTCCCATTTAGGTTATTACAGAATATTGAGCAGAGTTCCCTGTGCTACACAGTAGGTCCTTGTTGGTTATCTATCTTAAGTATAGCAGTGTGTACATGTCAATCCCAAACTCCCAATCTATCCCTCCCCACTATCCTTCCCCCACTGGTAACCATAAGTTTGTTCTCTAAGTCTGTGAGTCTGTTTCTGTTTTGTAAATAAGTTCATTAGTATCAATTTTTTTAGATTCTGCATATAAGCGGTATCGTATGATATTGTCTTTCTCTGCCTGACTTACTTCACTTAGTATGATAATCTCCAGGTCCTATTCTTAGGTCATGATTTTTTCGCTTTATGAGAGAGCTTCTTTTCACTAGAGCTACATCCCATTTACCTTAGCTGGCTGTTATACCTCTGGTTAGAATGTTAAACTTCATCTATTAGAAGAATTAAGTTCCTTACTGAATTTTCCCAGAGGCCTTCCACATTGTACCCCAAAGGCACACAATGGCCTTGTTACCGCATTCCATACAGGCTCACAGGATAACTGTCAGAGTTCTCCAGTGGAGAATCTGAACGCCAACGGTAGCGATGGTCAATTACAGAAAATGCAGGTAAGAAAACAGCTTAATTTCCTAAATATTCCTAAACATAGTAGCCAAGAATGCTGTAGAGACTATGTTGTGCCTTTTTTAAAAAATGGTTTTAGATTATATCGACTAATGAAGCAACTGTAAGAAACTCAGTTATTGATTTTTTTTTTCTAAGAGACAAGAAAGGGTCTTTTTTTAAGGGGATGGGTTGTCCTTTCCTGCTTTTAATTATGTCACTGAGACTTTTTAATATTGACATCATTGGCTTCATTAAAAGTCACTGCATCATGACACAATTGAAATGGAACGACACAGAAAAAATATAAGCAAGTTTCCAAAACATGACAAAGAGATACTATCAAAATAATAGCTTCACTTTGACTCAGAGATTTGACCAACTGTTTGGGGAATGTACTCGCATGTTGCCTTACCAGAGGAAATCCATTATCACATTCAACTATACCACTTTTTTTAAGCAGGAAAATGTCAAGTTGAAAAGGTGAAGTGACAGGAGAAATGGATTGAAGAAAAATCCTCCCCTATCAGGGAGCTAGTAGAAGCAGAGAATGAGGAAACCTGATTAAACAGGAAGCTATGACCAAGCAGTGAAACACAAAGTAGGCAGAGGAAATCAGACCCTGACAGCCAATTCCGCATTGTGCCTATAATATCAATGGAGAAAACTTAGCTGTAATCCTTGGCTGGTTGTTCCTACGGCATTTCCTGAATGAATATTTAAGTACCCCTTTATCATACACTAGTTGCCAGATCAGAAACATGGGTCCAAAATAACTGAAATAGGAATATTGCCCTCACACACACATCACAATGCACAGGGCTCCTGTCACACAAGACAAGACCATGTGTGGTTGAGAATGGACTTCTTGTCCCTTGTCTTGCATGTCACAGAATTCATATCGATGGGAAAGCTGCCTATTAGAACGGATGACTTCTCATGTGTATTAATGAAAGTTCTGTATTGCAGGCCGGGTAGCTGGTAGAAATGTTGTGAGCATTTATGAGTGAAAGATTTATGCCATTATAACCCTAAAATGTCCCTGCAGGATAACAGCACAGCCTATCTAATATACAATGATGGAGTCCCTAAATCCATGAATTACAGCAGAAAGTATGGACACACCAAAGGTATGACAAAGGCTCTTATTTTCTCTTTCCTACTGGAAATCAGTATTTTTGTAAACATTCCATCTTCAGTAGTCTTATACTCCATACTAAAAAGATAGCTTTTCTTTTTAATGGTCTGAGTTATCAAAATGAGTGATTTCTGTATCACAGGTTATAATGATATACTTTGACTTTGCAATATGCTTCTCACAAATTCCATTTTATTTCTTAATGTATCTTTTAATATATACTTTAAAGAAGAAATCCAATATTGACTACTGGGAATACCAGCCAGACTATATATATATGTGTGTGTGTGTGTATACTGTACACACATTTTAGTCAGGTTTATAGAGGTATAATTTGCATAGAGTAAAATTCACCCTTCTTAGTGTCAAGTTCCATTTGAAATACAGTAAACATTTTTGAAAAAGTATTTAAAAATATTTTTTATATTATAGTAATTTTTGTTGTTATATATTTTGTTCTATAATTATAATAATTTTTATTATAGTGATTTTTGGTATTTTTCAATTTATAAGCTATGTATATATATGTTATTGAAAAATTCAAAATGATAGTAAACAAAAAATCTGTAATCCTAATTAATACTCATTAGATAATTACACTTAATACTTTCTACTTTTTCTATGATACATATTTTGAAACATTTTTATAAAACTACTGTAATGACTACTTCAAACTTTTTTCAACTTAATATACCATGAATAACTTTCCATGGCAACAAGTATTCTTCAGAAGGTTCCAAACTCAAATGTCTTCAGAGGCAGGCAAGTGATGTCAGCAAGCCAAGGGGGCTGAACTGGCAGGTAACTAGAGAACTGGAGAGTATATACTTGCTCTAAGGAAGCAGTTACTATTCAGCTTGCCTTGTGGGAATGCAATTTTTCCAGAGAAAATTAGAGGTTGTGGGAAATCTCCCCAGTTTTTAAATGTTGGTAATAAATTCAAAGTTTTAAAAAATACTCTGCAAGCATAATAATATGTATCTGCAGGCTAGATTTGGCCTGTGGGCTGCCTGTTTGCAACCTCTGATTAAGAATATCATTTGTAATGGCTGTCAAATGTCATGAGCATTGAAAGCCTTTGATTTAGCTAAGTTGCCTTCTTGATGGTCCTATTTGCATGGAACCCAACAATTTTTATAACATGCCGCATTCTGCAACCTCTCCTTTACCAACCGCCCACCACCATTTTCGCTCCACCCTGTTAGTTGATACAAGGGTTTAGAAAAAAGGCTGGAAAAGGAGTGGGACCTGATGTCACATTGGGGAGTTCCCTGCCAACAGGTGTCCCGACATCCTGTGGCATTTGTACCAGGAAGTTAGGATTTCAGACAAACAGCAATACTCATCTGGGCTGAAGAGAGTCCATGAAGATCATCCAGCTCTGTGAGGCAACTGAACTTTGAACATTTTCCATCTCGACACAGGTATTGATTCCATAGCCACTGACAAATACCCTGCTTCCTTAAAGTGTGTTCTTTGAAAAAGAAATAACTGGCAGGCATTTGGTTTCTGTTCTAACACTAAGGCAAACATGACTTTTATGTCTCCATGGTCGTATGCAAACTGGAAAGTCTAGTTAGCATACCAAAACTGTCTTGATATATTTATAAACACAGAAATAGTCATAGATGCCTGTTGGACAGGGTTCTTTGTGCCATGTCACAAGATGATGAAAATCTTTCTGTTTTCTTCTTTTCTGGCTTTCATGTTAGTCTGCTCTAGAGATTTTTACTAAATACTATTAACTGGGGTGCTTTAGAACATGGCTTCCCTGTTTTTTTTCTCTCTGCCTCTTTTTTCAATCTTGTGGAACTGGGTGAATTCTGCACATAAATGAGCATCAGTTTCTGACAATAAATTACTGCAAGTACATGTTTTCATTTGATATTTTCTCTTTCAACTCTGCTTTTTAGCTGGCTTTTGAAAATAGCTTAGCTGCTTAGCAGTAAAGACATTATCTGAAGCTTGCCAGGTGACTACATAGTCTAACAAGGTCAAATACCAATTTAGCAAATTTGCATTCTGCCAAAACAAATTTTCCTTGTAGTTTCAACATGAAATGCCTCTCAACTCTTCACAGGGTGGCTGCCCTAGCTCCCTTTTGTGGTGGGTTATTAACAGTAATGGGGCAATATGATGTGTACCTGAATTGGTTCTGAAATTATTGAAAAAAAACGTGATCCTTGTAATTATTAGCCTAATAAAAAATTAGCCTGAAGTATAAAGGGCTTAAATGTTGTAGCTTTGAACTCTGTTTTTTTTAAAGGAGCTTTGTTTTTCTAATTTATCTGTATTTACTGTATCTTTGGTAGGTTTACTTCTGTGGAACAGAATCCAGGGGTTCTGGTTGATTCATTCCATTCCCCATTTTCCTCCAATTCCTGAAGAAGGCTATGAGTATCCACCCACAGGGAGACGAAATGGACAAACTGGCATCTGCATAACTTTCAAGTACAACCAGTATGAAGCAATAGGTAACACTAGAGTGTGTAAAAAAAGAGAGAGAGAGAGAGAAAGAGAGATAACAATATTGAAGAAGGGCTTTGGAAATATATTAATAAATTTATCACTTCATTTGCTTCTCTATTCATAAACCCTCTGATACCTAGATTCTAATATTGGCTTTGGTGAGATCTCGGGCAGGCTCACTTACTGGACCTTGCTTTCCTGGTCCACCAATGAAGTCTTTGAACTTGATCAGAGACAGTAGTTTCAAATGTCTACAGGGGCCAGGCAGGTAACAAAAATGGGTGACACAGGTGGACATTGCATGGGCAGTGGGGACAGTGACAAACTGGGTTGTTGACTCTCCCCTAGCTTCCCTCAAAAGCTTCAGCTTCATTATACTGTGGTTCTGTGGGAATACAGACCTACATCTCCATATTTTTTAGAGGAAGCAGAAACCTAGGGGAGGATGTAAGAATACAAGAGAGGGAAGGAAAGAGGGAGATAGATCCTTTGATTTTCAAATATGGTCTCAATCTTATTTATTTTTTAAATTGTGTCGACCTCATGTTGCCTATAGGCCACCAACATGACACTTCGGAGCATAAACCAGATGATCTTCCCTTAAGATCTCAAGCTCAAAGGGCCAAAAATACTTGGATTTGGAAAATCCAGAGTAGGAATAGGGAAGAGAAGTAGGAATGGTATTTTACCAATCACTTTTTACTGAGGAAGCTGCTAAATAGTAAAGAGTGATTATTTGCCTCTGGATATAGGAGGTTTAGAATATTTTTGTTTTTTATCAAATTTCCATCTTATGGAAAGGATTATTGAGCCTCTCACCCAAATTAAGCCCTAGTCTAACTAGCTGAGTTCCTATAATGATTAGAGAGCTTAATAGCATAGAGATTAGGTGTGCATGCTGATGAGTTGGTCATTCTTGGAGCTGGATGATCAGTACATGGGTGTTCTCTACTTTTGTATGTGTACACATGGGAGAAAAAACACATGGCCTCCAAGACCAGACTGCCTGGGCTTTAATACCAACTCCTTCAGTTACAAGCTTATAACCTTAGGCATGTGACATAAATTCTCCATTAATTTATCTATAAAATGAGGATAATGATAAAAGAACTTACCTAATAATAAGGTTGTTCTGATTAAATTAGTAAACCCACATAATAATGCCTGGAAAGTAGGGAGTGTCAACTATTTTAACCAAAAGTTTGAAGGCTATTGGCTTAAAGAAGGGAATACTTTTGCTTTTGTTTTTCATTCTATTTAGTTTTTTAATTCACAACGAGACCTAAAATACCAACAAGCATTTCCATTTGTGTCTTAATTCTCAACTTTTCTTTATTGTTTCTTGATTCAGATTCTCAGCTCTTGGTCTGCAACCCAAACATTTATAGCTGTTCCATCCCAGTAACCTTTCACCAGGAGCTCGTTCACATGCCCCAGCTGTGTGCCAGATCCAGCTCATCAGAGATCCCTGGCCGGCATCTCACCACACTTCAGTCAGCCCAGGGACAAAAATTCCTCCATTTTGCAAAGTCTGATTATTTTCTTGACGGTATGAAAGCCCATCATCAAACAATATGCTATTACACTGCTGCTGGACTCACTTTGGATTGCAAAGAGGAAATATTCTGATTATTCAGGGGAGTAGAAGTAGAAAAGGAGGGAGTACAAAGAAAGGAAAGGGAGAAGGGACACCAAGGGCCAATTAAAATATTAGCCACTTGAATAGAAGGGTTGCTGATCCAACCACAAAAGTATCTCACAACCATCTAGCCAGAGGCCAGTAAAAACTCAGTCTCCAGCCTCAGCTGGGCACAGAACCAAGCTGTCTCCTTTTTCTTTCACTCCCTAAGTAGTTATTTTAAGCCTTCCTTACCCTCAAGTCCTGCCTCTTCACCTTTTCCTTCACAGAGAGAATAGAAATCACCAGAAAGAAACCACTTCAAGAGCACACCCCACCCTCAACAATCTAAGCTATTTTCATTCTTTTTTTACCAGTTTTCTCTCATCCAAACAGAAGTAGTGCACTCCGTGCCCTGGAACCTATCCCAGCCTCAGAATGCTTTCATAAACTCAACCTGTTCTCCCTCTTCTACTTCAGCTCTCCTGCTCTACAAGCCCCTTAGAATATAAACATTCCTAAAAACCCTCCCTCAATTCTAGATTCCCTATATCTCTGTTTTTTTTTTCTTCTAAATTTACTTTTAGAAAACTCTTCAGGGTCTTTACTTGCTCACTGCTCCTTGACTACAGTCTTGCTTCTCTGTCTGTAGACCTTACAGTCTCTCTCCAGTCACCAATGGCCATCTTAATTGACCTCACTGTCTTCCTTCCTTCCTTCCTTCCTTCTAACTTCCTTCCTAACTTCCTTCCTTCCTTCCGCCCTTCCTTCCTTCCTAACTTCTTACCTTCCTTCCTTCCTAACTTACTTCATTCGTTCCTTCATTCATTCTTTCCTTCCTAACTTCCTTCTTTCCTTTAATATTGAATAAAATTTACTGAATGCCTACTACTTGCCTGTGTTAGGCATTAGAGATCCCAAAATTAACAGGACAAAAATAGCTTCCGCAGAATTTGGCACAGTTGGAACCCTTTCTTTTCTGAAACATTCTCCTCCCTGAGTTTTGGAAGTACACAGTCTTTTGGTCTTCCTCCCACTTCTTATAAGTCTCTTCTGCCAGGTCCTCCTCCTCTGCATACTCCTTATGTGACTAGGTTGCCCTGTGGTCCTCTACTTACCCTTATCGCATATACATATTCCTCCTAGGTGATTCCCAAGTCTAGATCTCCACCCTAGACCTCTGTTCTGACAGAAGTATTCATCAGTGAGTGGGACATTTCTGCTCGCAGGGTGGCACAGCCACACAAAATTCAACACACCAAACTCATCTCATCATTATTCCTAACATATCTCACTCTTTTTCTCATATTCTGCATGGTCCCCTAGAACTCTTGATCCCTCTTTTTTTCTCTTCCCCCTTATCAAATCATCAAATTAAATCAGTTCCCAGTCCTTAATAACTCACATTTATCTTACCCCCTCTAAACTTTCTGCCATGGCCATGGTTCACACCTGTGTTTGTTACCACACTTATTGTGACAAGCTGGTGGTTTTCCTCTCTCCAATCTAATGTAGCCTTCCCAATTCATCCTGCACATTGCTTCTCAATTGATATTTATGGTCATAAAGCAGTTTCTATTAATCCCCCAATAACACTCCTTAACAAATTTCCCATTGATTTCAGGAAAATTCAAACACTTTGGCATGGTTTATAAAGATCTCTAGATGCTGGCCTCTGGTTACTGCTCTATCCTTATTCTTTCCAAAGGTCTTTTCAGGACAAAAGCCTATATTGCTCTCTTGTATGTGTGGAATAGAAGACGTTTTCAGAGACCAATATCATCCTAGTAATAGTGATAATAACTTTTATTTGCATATCACTTTAGCGTTTATAAAATGTTCTCCTATCCACTCTCTCAGTCATGTTGTTATTATTGTGCTTGTGACATCCACATATCAGGGGTGCGTGATGATCCTATTCCTGAGATATTTTCAGGGATTTATCTAAGTTTAAATACTAACCTCACTATTTTTCTCTTTATAAACTCTAGACATCTTTGCAGCCTGGATGGCTCAACGGTTGAAGACTCACTTGCTAACAGAAACCTGGCAGCGAAAGAGACAAGAGCTTCCTTCAAACTGCTCCCTTCCTTACCATGTCTACAATGTCAAAGCAATTAAGTTATCTAGACAATCTTATTTCAGCTCTTATCAGGATCATGCCAAATGGTGTATTTCCCAAAAGGGCACCAAAAATCGCTGGACATGTATTGGAGACCTAAATCGGAGCCCACACCAAGCCTTCAGAAGTGGAGGATTCATTTGTACCCAGAATCAGCATATTTACCAAGCATTCCAAGGATTAGTTTTATATTATGAGAACTGTAACTAAACTTGGTGAAAGGACATATGTGCTATCATTTTCAACACTGATATGGTATCTTCTTCTACTAGATCTATTCTTTATATATTAAAAGACTGTGAATTTACTTATGGTCCACATACCATCAAATAAAATGTTTTTCTCCCATGCTTACCATTTTATCGTCCAAATAATGGCAATTTATCTACTTAGAATGTATTTATTTATTTATTTTACATCCTTATTGGAGTATAATTGCTTTACAATCGTGTGTTAGTTTCTGCTTTATAACAAAGTGAATCAGCTATACATATACCTTTATCCCCATATCTCCTTCCTCTTGCGTCTCCCTCTCACCCTCCCTATCCCACCCCTCTACTTAGCATTTATATGCCATAAACACACTCTGTTATGTATACCTAAAGTGAGAATAGAAGGAGTGAAAGAAAAAATTTTGTTCCAGATTAGTCAGCTCTCAATTGTCCATGGATTGACTGGCCATCTCTTAGAGTAATTTCATCTTCACAAAGAATTCCCTGACTCTCCTCCTCACCCCTTTTTGAAGAAAAAAACATTTCTATCTCTCTGTACATCAAACTACTTAGTCATATTCCTCCTAGAGTTCTTTTCAATGGTTTATGGTCAAGTCTAATTGGTCATTCTTGAGCTACTACTTACTAACTGTACAATCTTGGACCATTCACCTGAACTCTCTGAGCCTTGGTTTTCTTCTCTATGAAATGGAGATAAAATCTAGGTATCTTCAAGCAAATAGCACAGAGCCTGGCCCAGTTGATACTTAAAAGACTGATGGAATTTGAATGTGAATCCCCCTACAGTGAGAAAAGACAAAAGAAAATTTAGAAATGAGTAATATTTTTCCAAAAGGAAAAAATAAGTCAGGGACTTCTCTGGTGGTGCAGTAGTTAAGACTCCATCCTCTCAGTGCAGGGGGTCCGGGTTCGATCCCTGGTCAGGGAAGTAGATCCCACATGCGTGCTGCAACTAAGAGTTCGCATGTGACAACTAAGGAGCTCGCTTGCTGCAGTTAAGGCAAACAAATAAACAAAATTTTAAAAATAAATAAAATAAAATACTTTATAAAAAAATAAAATAAGTGACAGCCAAAAAAAAGAAGTCAGATTAGAAGAAAGAAATAAAACAACCCACCAACTTGGGGGGAAATAAAGAAGTGTAACATAAGGAAATCAGAATCAAATCTAGTAATCTTAATTCCAGTGTGTTTCATTTTCTGGAATTCTTATCACTAAATATAACTATTATATAAGTGAATAATAATAAATTTGTATTAACCACTCATTGTTTACTAAAATTTGAAACATGGTTCCTAATTTCAAGAAGCTTACAATCTAACAAAAGTAATCATAAGAATAACTAAAGCTAGCACTTATTGAGTGTTTACTATCTAGTAAACAGTCAACCCACATTTTCTTATTTGATCTTCATAACAGTGCTATGCAGTAGGAACTGTTATAATCCTTATTTTACTGACAAGGTAACTGAGGCCTACAGAGTTTCAGTAACTTGTTCACTGCCACAGAGGTCTATCTGACCTCTAAGACTATGCTCTTAACTTCTATTTCAAGAGACAAGTTTTAAAAAGTGATGTGATATACGATAATACATATCTTGAGGTCTTAATCAACCAAAATTCATAGGACATAATGGCACTGGTTCAATGGAAAGCAGAGAAAAAAACCAAAGTTTGTCTTCCTGTCAGTAGCAAGCATAAGTGATGGGAATGTTGAATACTAGCTAAGTAACTTACATGCTTGAAAACATAAGGAGGTTTGAAAAATATGTTTTAGCTTTTCAGAAAGCATCTGAGCATAAATAATTCCAATAAAATCAGATTAGAAGAATACAAAATCCTGACTTTAAAAATGAAGAGGATAAAAATGTTACTGAGCCCAAGCTTGGTAACAAATTTTGGCGAAGCCAGCCAGGAGCGCTGCTGCTTGTGACCTGCCAGCCCTAGTTGGGGAATTTTCATGTAAGGCCCTAGCAGCTGCCAGGACCACTTGTCCTGAGGGTTTTCCCTTTGAAATTCCCTGAAGTGGCACCAGCTCCCCCAGCGCTTGGCAGTTGGAGCAAGGAATCAACATTTGGGAGCCAATGGGCCCCATATAGTAGGGTAAGTCACTCCGGTATGTACTGGGAACTGCCAACTGGGAATATTTTCTCCTCAGTTAGGGCTTTTCCTTTAAGGGAAAAGCCAATTTGTTCATTTGATTGGGGTACCCTGTTGGAGGGGGGAATTATTGTTGGACTCTACCTGATTTGTAAACCGGTTTGTTGGCTTTTGTTTTGAGTTCATTCATGATGGAATCTGTTTGTGTTTTTGGTATTGGAATTTGCTTGTGCTTTTTGTGTTTTGTTGTTCTTGAACTTATAAATATGGGAAATATTCCATCTGTCCCTAAGGAAAGCGCTTTGTGGTGTATCTTAAATAAATGGGCAAAATATAGCTGTGGGCCTATGACTAAGGAAGAGAGGATATTCTATTGTAATTGTGTGTGGGCCCAATATATGTTAGGTTGAGGAGACTGATGGCCCTTGAATGGCTCACTTAATTATTATACAATCTTGCAATTAGAATTGTTTTGTGAAAGAGAAGGTAAAAATGATGGGATTCCTTACATAGAAGCATTTATGCTATTGCATCAGGAGGAAAAGAAGTCAGAAGGCTCCCACCTTATGGTACAGCAGTCTGAAAGGAAAACCAAGGGAAAACCTGCTCTTCAAGAGGGAGAAGGTGAAAGTGAGAGTGAGGACATGTTATTCCAAAACTTAAAACGCCCCCTCCAGCCAACCAGACTCCCCCACTGGCCAAGCAGGCTGCACCAGCAGTTGTTCCGACCGCCCCCATGCCACCAACATATTCACTGCCTCCTGTTTCCCCTACTTATGGGCATCAATTAGAAGTTTCTATGTTAACCCCAGGGGCACAGGGGCCTGGTTTGGTTTTACCATATAAGACCCAACAGGGCATCCAATTTGGACTGGGATTCACTTCTGGAGCAGGGCAATTTCCCTTGTGCTGATATCCTGTGGGAGGCCTTAATGCAGATGGCCAACCAGCTAGGTTTCTATGGATGCACAAGCCATTGTCAACTTCAGATCTGTTTAACTGGAAAAACCATAACCTTACGTACTGAGAGGTCCCCCTCCATATGACTGAACTTTTCACTTCTGTCTTTGCCACTCACCATCCCTCTTAGGCAGACATTCACACTCTTATGAATATGATGCTTACTGGGGATGAAAGAAGAATCATCATTGACAAGGCGAGAGAGGAAGCATACCAGCTTCATCTAGCAGATCCAGATGGAACTCCAGAAGCAAATTTGGCAGTTCTTATTGCTGAGCCTGACTGGGATCCTAATAATGGAGATATGCCACTCCTAAAACATTATAGGAAGTGTATCTTAGCGGGTCTTTGAAAAGGAGTACCTAGGCAAAAGAGCTTAAACAAAATTCAGGAGACACACCAAAAACCCAGTGAGGATCCATCAGAGTCTCTAGAAAGAATTTATCAAGCTTATAGGTGCTACATTGATACAGATTCTGAGTTCCCAGAAAATATGAGAATGGTAAATATGGCCTTCACTGGGCAAACCACCCCCAGATACAAGAAGAAAATTGCAAAAGTTAGATGGTGCATTTTGAATGAACCCTTCTCAATTGGTAGATGTTGCTTTTACAGTGATCAACAACAGTTGGAGCAACCTTAACAGGGAACAACGACAGAAGCAAGAGGATGCAAGATGGAATGCCACTTTTCTGGCATCAGCACTGGATTCCGGGAAAGCAAGTAACCCAAAGAGAGGTAAGCCATCATCATGGAGGGACCAATGTGCTTCCTCTAAGGAGGACAGGCATTGGAACAAATGATTGACCTAGCCTAAAGAATAAGAAAGAAAACAATAAAAGAAAGATGGGAACCTCTCATATGTTAGAAAAAGAGGAACACTCTCATGATGAATGAAGAGGCCTGGGGGCTCCTTTGGACTTGAGGTGTCCAATTCCAATTTCCCCACAGGAGCCCTGGGTAACTTTTGATAGTGGGGGACAAGTTGATTGACTTTCTGATAGATATGGGTATAACATACTCCATGGTAAACACCAAGGTGGCACGGAAAACATCTCAATCCATCCTGGTCATGGGAGTTTCTGGAGAAATACAAAATTGTTATTTCTTACCACTTCTGGAATGCCAACTAGGGGACCTCACCCTGAAACACAGTTTCTTATCTATGTCAGCGTGTCCAATCCCTCTTTTGGGCCGAGACCTCCTTTGTAAATTAAATGTTCAAGTAACTTTTTTGCCAGGACAGCTTGACATCAGGTTCCCACCAGAGCATGCTATAAGCCTATATGTGGCACTCATGGACGCCCCAGAAAAGGAGACAGAGCTCTCCCCCAACCTCCAAGGTCTATGAAAAGGTAAGGCCAGAAGTGTGGGTTGATGGCACCCCAGAGAAGGCCAAAAACACATGGTCAATACAAATCTCATTAAAAAAGCATGTTGGGGTACTTCCCTGGTGGTCCAGTGGTTAAGCAGGGGACACGGGTTCAATTCCTGGTCAGGGAACTAAGATCCCACATGCCGCGGGGCAACTAAGCCCGCATGCCGCAGCTACTGAGCCCACAAGCCACAACTAGAGAGCCCACGTGCCGCAATGAAGATCCTGCATGACGCAACTAAGACCCAATGCAGCCTAATTAATTAATTTTTTAAAAAGGGATGTTGGGACACCTAATCTAAAACAATACCCTCTAAGGCAAGAGGCCCAAAAGGGAATACAGCCAATTCTTGAAAAGTTGTTTAAAACAGGAGTGATTATACCTTGCAGGTTCCCATGTAACTCCCCTATCCTCCCGGTCAAAAAGCCAAACTCAGCAGAGTATTGCTTTGTCCAAGACCTGAGGGCTGTTAATGAAATAGTCCAAGATTTGTACCCTGTGGCACCTAATCCATACACTCTGCTTACAACTATTCTGGGAGAATACAGCTGATTCTCAGTTTTGGACTTGAAGGATGCTTTTTTCTGCATTCCTACCACAGAAGAATCACAGCAGCTGTTTGCTTTTGAATGGCAGGACCCAGAAGCACAGGTAGTCCAACAGTATTGTTGGACAGTCCTGCCTCAAGGATTTAAGAATTCCCCTACTTTGTCTGGGGAAATGTTGGCTAGGGACCTTAGAAACTTAATATTGGATGAAGGACTCTTACTCCAATATGTGGACGATTTGCTCATAACAAGTCCTACATATGATAAGTGTCTACAAAATACCATAAGAACCCTGAATTATTTGCCCATTTGTGGATATAAGTTCTCCCAGTAAAAGGCCCAAGTATGTAAGCAACAAGTCACATATTTGCGTTTTGTCTTTTCCCAAGGACAGCGGGGTCTTTTGCCTGATAGAAAACAGGCAATGGCAGGCTTGAGAACACCCAAGACTCGCAGACTACTGAGGGGATTTCTGGGAATGGCAGGAATCTGTCGGATTTGGATCCCGAAATATGGGCTCATAGTAAAGCCCCCCTATGAAGCTTTAAAGAGGCATGAGGGCTTCCCTGGTGGCGCAGTGGTTGAGAGTCCGCCTGCCAATGCAGGGGACACGGGTTCGAGCCCTGGTCTGGGAAGATTCCACATGCCATGGAGCAACTAGGCCCGTGAGCCACAACTACTGAGCCTGCGCGTCTGGAGCCTGTGCTCCGCAACAAGAGAGGCCGCGACAGTGAGAGGCCCGTGCACCAAGATGAAGAGTGGCCTCCACTTGCCGCAACTAGAGAAAGCCCTCGCACAGAAACGAAGACCCAACACAGCCAAAAATAAATATAAAAATAAATAGATTAATTAAAAAAAAAAGAGGTATGATTTTGAGCCCCTTACTTGGACTACAAAGTGCCAAATAGCCTTTGAAATAATAAAAACAAAGTTAGTCCCAGCCCCAGCTTTGGGACTACCAGACTTACAG